>NC_052514.1:39391846-39640262 GCF_014356525.2 Nilaparvata lugens
GTCCTGAAAGCATTCGTTTGTTTGTTACATTTAGTATTTATATTTAATTGTTCTTTATTGTCAAACTACATTTACCTTTTGTATTTTTGCGATTACTCATTGACCTGACTTTTCTATTTTACTTATTGCCATTTGAAAGTTTATTTTCTCTTTGAATTTATTCATTAACTCATTACGGAGCATTACATATAGTAGTTTTGTACTTGTTCATTAGTCACAAATTGTTTGTTTACTAGGAATTTGGTCTTGTACCTAAATTAAATTTTCCTGTTATCAAGTCAGCATTATCAATTGACAATCTCAATTTTACTGTTTCAATTTTTATTATGTCATTTTTATTGTTTTGTACTCCTGACTATTGAGTCAATTATTCGTATCTCGTCAGTCAACTGCCCTGTGTGGCATTTCCTAAATCTAAGACAATATGTCACGTTTCTCAAAGTATACAATAAATCTATTGAACTGTTTTACTTAAACCTTATTTTTTTATTTGGCGTCTTTCCCAGCTACCAGTTTTATTATAAATTATCATTCATTTTTTGGCATGTTGGATTTGTGCAGTAGTACAATAAATATACAATTCATACATCTTAACAATTTTTATTTACAAAGGCATTTCTTACAGTCCACTATTATTTCATTCAGTGGCACAGATCACACATGTTAAAATGGTCCTCCTTCGGCCAGATCAAGGCCAGTGACCTGGGACAACTCATTATCTAATGACCTCTGGTCAACTCAAACTTTTTTAAATTTGTAAAAAAAAAAAATCATCCTGATCTTTAACATTGACGCCTTAGTTCAGGGTCCAATTTTTGACATTAACTATTGTATTAGCATTGTTTGTATTAATAGATTCTCATTCATTTCAAGGTTAACTGGACCCCAGACAAGCACGCTGCGCTCGTGTTGGTACCAGTTTCTCAAGACCTGAATCATTGTAAGCTGCCACACTGCATCCTGTGCACAAGTTGCTCGAGCGCCACCATTATCACTTGCTTGGTGTCACATCACTCAGTTCATTTGGCTCTCCACACAAGCCTTGGTGACACATCTTTTTGCAAACGTTTGCGCTTTAAACGTGGGCACACGCACAACTACAGTTGGCAGCATTTTAGGGTCGCAAGTATTCTAATTTTAAGTTGTAGTAATCTTTGTAATCATGGCTACTGAAGTTCTTCCAACTGATATCTCGGCGCTAATAGCAAAGAGAAAAAATCTGTTTGATCACCTACAGTGGCTCATTGATCAGTTTAATTTTGAAACGCCTAGAAATCAGCTAGAATATCATGAATTAATCACTGTCAAAGAGGAAATTGATACCCTTCGACATGCCTATGTTAATATCAAGGATAGCTTAGACGAAGGGGATCCCAATGGAGACAAAACTATTCATTATGAAATTTCAAAAAATTTTATTAACATTACTTCTAGAATCAAGGCCAATCTGGCAGCCTTTGAAGAGGCCAATAGGGTTCTCGTTGAACCTGCATTAGTGCATGCCCCCACTCCACGACCTATTCAATTTTCACAAGGTTTCAAATTACCAGAAATACCATTACCTCGTTTAATGGTGATTTTGAAAATTGGTTGAATTTTCGTTCTGCATTTACTAGTATTATAGTTGATAATGATTCAGTTGATAACAGTGCAAAGTTTCAATATCTCAAACAGGTATTATCCGGCGAAGCGTTGAATAGAATCGCCAATGCACCACCAGGTGATTTCACTTTAGCTTGGAATTTGTTGAAAACCAGGTACGACAATCCAATACTTATTGCTGATCGACATGTTTCGGCAATCTTGAACCCACCGCAACTCAATTCAAAATCAGCACAATCTTGGCGCAGTCTTATTGACCATCAAAAAACAAACATTTTTGCTTTAGAAGCACTTGATTTAGGTATAGATGTTAAAGACCTTCTGTTCATGTATGTCACTGTGTCTCGTTTTGATATTGCTACCCTACGTGATTGGGAGCGATACAACTCTACTATGGATGATGTTTCTATTGACAATCTCTGGAACTTTATGGAGTCCCAACATAAAGTGTCACAAGCTGTGTCACTTAATTTGAATCACTCAGCTCAGGTCAATCCTAGGGCTAACCAGCAGCAGCCCAGCAGATCGGCAGCTCTTTCTTTCAACTCTAACAATCGTAGTATTGGAACATCCAATTCATCATTCAACAACAGTCGCAGTACTGCTACACCCAATTCGGTATTTCAACGTCCCAATGCTTGCTTGTATTGTAACAACTCAGCACATTCTGTCTTCACTTGTTCTCAGCTGTCAAATCTACAGCCACAAGCTCGTGTTGACGCAGTACGCAAAAAGCACTTGTGCTTCAATTGTCTCCGCCCATTTTCAACAGGACACCAATGCTTTGGTGCATGTAAGCAGTGTGGCAAGGCACATCATTCCATTTTGCACGGTGCATCATTTCAATTTACGTCATCTTGCTCTAAGGCTACAGCAAATGCCAACAGTGTTCAATTAAGGAATACTACAATTTCCTCCAACAGCAGTCGTTCAGCACATCTTCACAGCTGCAGTTGTGGTTCACAGCCGGCAGTCAACCTCCGCACGTCGCCGCTCGCTTCATCATCAGTTGTCGCATCTACTTCTGAACAGTCATTGAATTCAACTGTAGAGTCATCTGCTAGGTCGCCGATTCCAGCCGCTGGTCAAGTAGTTAGTAATTCCAGTCACACATATGATGGCAACAAAAATTCAACAGTATCCATCATGCCTACTGCAGAGGTAGTAGTCTATGATAAGGTTGGTCAACCTATTTTGTGTCGCACGTTGTTGGACACAGGTAGTGACACCTGTTTCATTTCCAAACATCTTGCTTCACGGTTGTCTTTAGTTTCAACTTGTCATAACAATACTATACATACAGTTTCTGGCATCAATACAGCACCGATGTATTCCACATCTGTGGAAGTGTTTTCTTCTGATCGCACATGGTCTAGAAAAGTCTCTTGCATTATTGCCGACAAAATTACACCCAGTCTTCCACCAGTAGGAATTGATATTTCAAAACTTAGTTTGCCCACTCACATTCAGCTTGCTGATCCTGCTTTTCACCTTTCTCAGGGAATCGATCTTCTTTTGAGCGTTTCAGTCTATGCTTCCATATTGACATTCGGTCAAATTCAAATTTCATCTGACTGCATTTTGCAAGGCACCAAACTAGGTTGGGTGGTTTGGGGTGCTGTCTTGTCCACGCACTTATCTCAGATAGAACCTTCTGTTCATTCCAACTTCATTTCTACTTGTGAGATTTCCAATCAGATGGAAAAATTTTGGAAGCTTGAAGAAGTTCTTCCTAAGGACAATCTAACAGCTGAGCACCGAAAGATTGAACAGCATTATCTTGCCAATGTCAAGCGTGCCTCAGACGGCAGATTTTCTGTGGCTCTTCCAAAAAAAGAGTCATTTCACACTCTAGGTCAATCTCGTTTCCAAGCTCTTAACCGTTTCCATTCACTGGAAAAAAGATTGGCTGCTAATCCTGAATTGAAGGAGCAGTATACGGCATTCATGGATGAGTATCAATCATTGGGACACATGTCTCCAGTTCCACCCTCGCAACCATTTGACAAATGTTTCCACATTCCGCATCACCCAGTCTTCAAGCCTGATTCTACAACTACCAAACTTCGAGTAGTATTTGATGCGTCGGCAAAATCTAATACCGGCGTTTCTCTCAACGAAGTACTGCATATAGGTTATACAGTTCAACCTGAACTTTTCGACATTGTTTTGCGATTTCGTACGCATCGAATAGCATTTATTTCAGATGTGACTAAAATGTATCGTCAGATTTTGCTGCATCCTGATGATCGTAACTTCCAACGTATTTTTTGGCGAGCAGACATCAACCAACCTATTCAGGAATTCGTTCTGAATACTGTCAGCTATGGAACTGCACCTGCTGCCTTTTTAGCAACACGTACACTCAATCATCTTGCTGATATAGACTGTCAACCAGATTCACCAGTTTCCATCACTATCAAAAATGGCTTTTACGTTGATGATCTTATTTCAGGGTGTTCATCTCTTGAAGAAGCTATTCCTCTGGTTCAACAGCTGATTGCTACACTGCAGGGAGGTGGTTTTGAGCTTAGAAAGTGGCTTTCTAATTCTAGTGAATTATTATCTACTATTCCGTCACATTTGATTGAGACAGTTTCGTCAAAACCTCTATCCGATTCTAATGATAGCGTTGTCAAGGCTCTAGGCCTCATTTGGAATGCCACTTCGGATGTTCTCCTCATTTCATCTAGTGTTTCAGAAGTTTTACCCAAAAAATCATTCACAAAAAGGGAATTTCTCTCTTGCATATCCAGCATTTTTGATCCGCTTGGTCTAATCTCTCCAGTTGTCATCCTACCAAAATTTTATTTCAAAAACTCTGGTTATTAAAAATTGACTGGGATCAGAAACTTCCTCAGGATTTATTGGAGGAATGGTTAGCAATTCTACATCAATTACCAAGTATTTCCAACATTTCAATTCCACGCTGTGTCTTACCTCATGACGTTGATGCCCCTTTGGAATTACATGCGTTCTGCGATGCCAGTATCGCCGCATATGGTGCTTGTCTATACATACGCAGTGAATCACCAACTGGAGTCAAGACTCAATTACTCACCTCAAAATCGAAGTTGGCGTCTCTCAACCCATTGTTAACAATCCCACGGTTAGAATTACAAGCCGCTCTATTAGCATCACGTCTAGTCAACAAAGTAATCAGCGCTGCAAAACTTGTTTTTTCAGGAGTCTATTTATGGACCAACTCAAAATTGTGTGTGATTGGCTGAAGGTCATGCCAAATCGTTCTGATATTTTTGTTTCAACCAGAATCTCAGAGATTCAAAACACCACTTCTATTTCCATTGGAATCATGTACGCACAGCAGACAATCCTGTCGACCTGGTTTCTAGGGGTTGCTCACCTAACATTTTGGTTTCTAGTAAGTTGTGGTGGAATGGACCATCATGGCTAGCAAATTCACCCTCAACCTGGAAGGAGATTTCATCGAATGTAATCATTTCACAGCCTAAAATCTCGCTTGTCACTTGTTCAACAACTTCATTGTTTTCAGATTTATCGTCAAAAATTTCATCATATCACAAATTAGTTCGCATTGCTGCTTACATTCTTCGTTTCATTCATAATTTGAAGCATTGCCGTGAACCAGCATCTCAGCAATCTGTTGAACTGTCGGTTCAGGAAATTCAAGCTGCTGAATTGCGCATCATTCAAGACATTCAATCAGATGTTTTTGCCGACGATTTGAAATCTTTGCGTCAGGGTAAGGAGCTGCCCTCCAATAGTTCTATCAAGTCACTCTCTCCATTTATTCATACTGACAATCTTCTGAGAGTAGGTGGTCGTCTTCGGGAGGCAGATATTCCATTCGACTATAAACATCAAATCTTATTGCCAGCTAAACATAGGTTCACGCGTGCGCTCATTGTCTCATTTCATAGACGTCTTCAACATGCTGGCGTTCAGGTCACTATGGCCAGTATTCGACAACGTTTTTGGATACCATCCACCCGTCGCATCATCAAGAGTGTAATAAAGGGTTGCAAAATGTGTTTTCGTTTCTCTACGTTTCGTTCCGAGCAAATCATGGGGCATCTTCCCGCAGTTCGTGTACAACCGGATTTTCCATTTTATAATTGTGGAGTTGACTACGCAGGTCCTCTTTCAATTCGTCTTGGTGGCTCAAAGTCTCGCAATTTCTCCAAGGCTTACCTTGCTTTGTTTATTTGCATGGTAATGCGCGCAGTTCACGTAGAGGTGGTCTCCGAGCTTTCAACAAAGGCCTTCATTGCCGCACTCATCAGGTTCTCTGCTCGTCGTGGCATCCCTTTTGCCATTCATTCAGACAATGCTACAACGTTTGTTGGCGCTCACAATGAACTCAATGAGTTACATGCATTTCTTTCAGATTCTGCTATTCAGTCTGAAATTCATAACTTTGCCGCCGTTTTCAACATTGGTTGGCATTTCATCCCTCCCAGGGCTCCTCATTTTGGAGGTCTATGGGAAAACGCTGTAAAAAATTTTAAACGAATTTTCAGAGTGGTCACTTTGAATAAGATTTTGAATTTTGAAGAGCTTTCCACGCTGTCTGCACAGATTGAAGCTATCCTCAACTCCCGGCCTCTTGTGCCTCTGTCTGAGGACCCTCAAGATTTAGCATACTTGTCTCCTGGGCATTTTTTGGTTGGTCGTCCGCTCACCGCACTGCCGTTCCACACACCAACCACCACTCACATCGATCACCGTTCACGCTGGCGTCAGTTAGCACTGATCACTCAGGAACTCTGGGATCGTTGGTCTGCTGAGTTTCTAGTCACACTTCAAAGGAAGAGCAAGTGGAGCTCTGAATCTGAAAACCTGCAGATTGGTGCTGTGGTTATTCTCAAGGACCCAGGTACGTCACCTTCGGCATGGAAACTTGCGCGCATCACGGCCGTTCATCCAGGGAAGGACAACAAGGTACGGGTGGTCACCGTTCGCACCGCATCAGGCACTTTCAAGCGGGCTATTTCTAGCATTGCACCGTTTCCACTCGACGAGGAATTTTCTGATTAATTCAGCATTGCTCATCTGACATAATCTCCGTTTCTTTTTTGTTCTCTCGTATATCTCTCTTTTGAGACCCTGCAGGCCTCAAGGGGGCCAGGTTTATGTCAGATTTCGCACTATGCATTGTGTTCTTGTCCCAACTTGTCGCGTTAGTGCGCAAGTCACTTTGTCATCGGTCCACTTTCACTGTGTTTTCTGCAGTTCACGGATTACATCAGTTTTTTGTCATGCTACATTTGTACATTAATTTTATTGTACATTTTGGTATTATTTAATATTATTTTGGAGTATTTCCTACCGTGTCTAGACGTTTTTTACGCATATCTTTTTCATCGACGTGGCTATGCGTGGCTTCTTGCAGCGCGGTTCGTGCATGCATTTTTCTGTTTCCTTCTTCACACAAAAATGGCGTAGCATATCAACATCAACGTTTTCCAGTTCTTCGGTTTTTTGTCACCTTCAATTCAAAATTTTCAATTCTCAAGTTTTAAATTCATGTTTATTCAACGTAGAATGTTTCTTCCAGTGCTTCGATAAAGTTTCAGTAATTTCGGTTCGTTAGTTTGTGAAATATCTTCAATCATCAGTATTTGGTATGTTCCAACACGTTTCATTCGTCACGAGTGCTTCGAATTTTTATCTTCAATTTAAATTTATTCACTTCTCAGTGTGAGAACTCAAATCATTTTCATATTACTGATTATGAAAATCAAGTTTCCAGAACATTCAACATTCAGCAACAAGTTTATGATTGAACTGTACATGCATTTAGCGGTAGGCATTTTTGGTAGGGCTTGAGGCCCAATTTCGCATTCATTCGTTTCATTGAAGTAATTCTGGTCTCGCGGGACATTATTACTGGTGTGTTGCTTGCATTCCAAGATCACACTCTCATCATTTCACGGTGCAGTCAGACGTTCTGCTCTGTATCCGTTTTGTTAGGTTAGTCAACTAGCTACCTAATCATTCATTGCTAGATCGCAGTATTAGCAATTTTCATGTCTACCCCGTAGATGGTGTATCAGTTTCAATCAGTTCTTTTAGTGATCTACGAACATTTGTTACATTTCATTCACCATGCCAAGCATTTGGATGGTTGTCTATTCAGACATTCACTTAGCATCAGTGTTGTGATTTTTGGCCGTAGCCAACTCAATTAGCTTTGCATTTCATTCACCGTGCCTAACTTTTGGACGGTTCATTCAATTCAAATTCAGTGAATCTTCAGCTACGTTACTTTCAAGTTTATGTGTTGCATATCTCAACTGTGTCACACCGTCATTGTGTCAGTCTTGCCCGTATTGCACTGACAATAGTTAACCTGACATTACCCACTCATCGCTGTGTCGCCGCCGTTCCTGTGTCGTCACCACTGAGCCATCGCTGTTGGCTATCCTGATTCGTCACCATTCCAGTCCGGAGTCTGTCGCTCGGATTGATTCTTGTCTGCCTGCGGGTCATCCAAGTCGCCGCTCTTCATGGCTCGCCGTCCAGTCCAGCTCCGGTAGCTCGCTCTGGTCCGCTCCATTTCGTGGGTCCATCCAGGTCTCCACCATCGTCCGGTATCATCGAGGGGGTCTCGATGTACTGCCCATCCAATTCAAGATTGGATCTCATGCTCTTCATGCATTTGATAAGTATTCCGTATCAATTTTGAATCATTATCAGCATTTTTCATTATTTGTTCAATTGCCTTGTTTGTTTAATTATTATTTTACCTTTTCAGGGTTTACTTGGAATTATTTATTCTAAAGTCGCGATTCCCATTTGTAGACACAACTTTTTACCAATATTTATGGAAGTATTGCAAGTATTTGTACTTTACATTTATCATATCAGACTTATTGATCTATCATTTAAAGTTAGTCTAAGCCATTGTCAATTACGTTCTTGAATACAGTGTCTGTTTCATTTCACTGTACTACCTATTTTATGTTGTCTTTAAAATTATTAATTACATTGAATATATGCTTTTCAATTGACGTTCAACTCATGATTATTTAGTGTATCTAATAAAACCTATCCAGAACTACAAAGGTTTTAATATGTCCTGAAAGCATTCGTTTGTTTGTTACATTTAGTATTTATATTTAATTGTTCTTTATTGTCAAACTACATTTACCTTTTGTATTTTTTGCGATTACTCATTGACCTGACTTTTCTATTTTACTTATTGCCATTTGAAAGTTTATTTTCTCTTTGAATTTATTCATTAACTCATTACGGAGCATTACATATAGTAGTTTTGTACTTGTTCATTAGTCACAAATTGTTTGTTTACTAGGAATTTGGTCTTGTACCTAAATTAAATTTTCCTGTTATCAAGTCAGCATTTATCAATTGACAATCTCAATTTTTACTGTTTCAATTTTTTATTATGTCATTTTTATTGTTTTGTACTCCTGACTATTGAGTCAATTATTCGTATCTCGTCAGTCAACTGCCCTGTGTGGCATTTCCTAAATCTAAGACAATATGTCACGTTTCTCAAAGTATACAATAAATCTATTGAACTGTTTTACTTAAACCTTATTTTTTATTTGGCGTCTTTCCCAGCTACCAGTTTTATTATAAATTATCATTCATTTTTTGGCATGTTGGATTTGTGCAGTAGTACAATAAATATACAATTCATACATCTTAACAATTTTTATTTACAAAGGCATTTCTTACAGTCCACTATTATTTCATTCAGTGGCACAGATCACACACCTGTATTCATAGTGAGCGTTTTAAAAATCAACTAGAAAAAACTATAGTTGGTCTTCATTATTCTCGGTTGGATACATGGTTACTGATAATCAGTCATCAACTGTCTTTTCGATTTCCTTATTGGTATTCTTCAAGAACTTCACAGAAGCAGCGGTAAGAATTACTAATCACCAGTCATTGAACCTTGTGGTGATTAATTACATTTGGAAAATTCATGTATCTACCACTGAGCTAGAGCTGAAGTTTGACACCAGCAATTTTGCGAGCCAGACGGCCTTAACTATTTGCGAATTTATTCGCAAATTAGGGACTTTAGCAACTGCTCTTATATATACTAAAATTACCATTTTACATAATATCACCCAACAAGTGGGGCAAAGGTTTACCATTTCACACAATGGCTTCACAACGTGGGACTCTATCATAAGAGATAACCCCACCCCCCCAGGAAGCACATCTTTACAAACTATCTAGATGGAAATGTGCTGTTCTATGCGGATGAAACTTCCTTGTTATTTGAAAATAAGAGTGTCACCCAGGCTAAAGCATTGTCTATCTATTGAGAAGGCTGATGTCTGACAGGCCTATTTTGCTTTTCTCATTCGAGAATGAGTCATGATTTGAAATTGTGGGGTCATTCATCTAGCACTTCTGAAGTGCTGTTAATTCAGAAGAGAGCGGTCCGGGTGATTTCTGGGTGGGCTATCTCGATCACTGTATGCCACTCATTCCCAAAAATGGCATTGTATAAATAGTAGTTCTGTGAACAGTAGACCTCACGCAGTATTCTCGTCCACAAGTACCTGATGTCACTTGTTTTAAATGTTAACAAACTCGGTTCACGTTTGAATTTGTATTCCATATGATATATTTCATCCAGCTCCGTGATAATCTTTCTATCTGATTAAAATTAATTTTTTACAATCAAAAATGTTATAATTTCTCCAGCATTATTCAGTTGTTCATTTGTTCATTCTTAAACCTATTAAATTAGGTTTTTGGAAGGTGAGAATATTGATACTAATGGGCACGCATAATAATACCATGACTGCATAACAAAATGTTGAAACCGAAGACCTTAAAGCTGCGATTAGACCAAAGTTATTAACAAAATGTTGATAACTCAATCCTTATAGATTATATTAGATTGAACATAACTTATCATACACATGATACATCCTTACACTATAAGTATCCGACACAAACAATTTCGATCAAATGAAATTTAAGATGGCGGCTAAAATGGCGAAAATGTTGTCAAAAACAGGGTTTTCCACGATTTTCTCGAAAATGACTTCAACGATTTTGATCAAATTCATACCTAAAATAGTCATTGATCAGCTATATCAACTGCCACAAGTCCCATATCTGTAAATATTTTAGGAGCTCCGCCTCATCTATGCAAAGTTTGATTTTAGATATCCAATTATCAGGTCTCAGATATAATTTAAACAGAAAATTTCAAGTGGATTGATCTCTACAATTAATGTTCAGCGACATTTCCACCTAAATTTGAAAATAAGTTCGAAATTCGAGAAAATGTGTTTATTCAATAATGCAAACTGTTGTCCAGGCCCGGCCCCAGGGGTGGACGGACCGGGCGGCCGCACAGGGCGGCAGGTTTTGGGGGCGGCAAATTTAAAGGAACGGAAAATTTTAAAATACAAATAAATAATAAATTCATAATTTCAAATGTGAATGGTAAAACTATATAAGAAGTTTTTCAACCTCGAGCTAATAAAGACTTTTCTAAGATCAACAATGTCCCAGGAACGTCTGAGTGGTCTAGCGAACATAAAATAGTTCAGTCCCCAGATCTTGAAGAATTGGTGAAGGAATTGCAAAGGTCAGACGAGTTCTACTTAATTAAACAGGTGTGTTAAACAAACTTGTAGAAATTGTAGTTCTAATTACTTAGCAAGTTAAGTAGGCCTAATACTATGTTGCAGTGTACGTCTTAAGGCTGTGCAAAGGCTAAAAATAAACTTTCTTGTACTGGTGATATTTTTCAAAGTTTTTCGATTTGTACCGGTATATATCAAAATGAAAAAGTTTTCTTAGGAAAACATTCTCTTCCAATCATTACTTTTTGAGATATGAACGCCTAAAGTTTAAATTTTTGGGACAGGACATTTCAAATTCGGTAAGAGATAAATTCTTCATGGTATTGTTGATTGAATAAAACAAGAAAATTCTGAAACATTTTCTGAAAATATCAATTTTTGAAAAAGTTATTCAATTTACAAAAAAAAAACTCAACACTATTTTTGGTCATTTTTAGTAAATTGGAAAACTTTCTCAAAAATTGATATTTTCAGAAAATTTTTGTTTTATTAAATCAAGAATACCATGAAGAATTTATCCTTTGAATTTTATGGATTCATCTCGTACGGTACCGAATTTGAAATGTTCTGTCCCAAAATTTTAAACTTTAGGCGCTCATGTCTCAGAAAGTGATTATTGAAAAAAGAAAACTTTTTCATTTTGATAGCTTGATCCTTAAGCGATCCTTGATCGTGTCCTCGCGCGCCTCTCCACTAGGAAATACAGAAATGAAGTGCAACTAACGGTTGATTCTCATAGAACATGATCTCATGAGCTTATATCATTGTGCGAAATATCACTGTGAGGACAATATAGATGGTGATGATGGTTGAAGCTAAAAATGCCCAGAGGGATTTTGAATTTTACATCTAGATTGTAATCGGGATATATTGTTGATCAAATACTAAATATGATCAAAATTGATTTTTTTCCTTAAAATATCACTCATATTTGAAAAATCATAGCTCAGTACTCATTGGAGATAGAGAGTTCTGAATGATCTCATTTCATTCAGAATTTTATGATCTTAAAAAAGGCAAGAGCAA
Source organism: Nilaparvata lugens (assembly GCF_014356525.2). Classification (NCBI taxonomy): domain Eukaryota; kingdom Metazoa; phylum Arthropoda; class Insecta; order Hemiptera; family Delphacidae; genus Nilaparvata; species Nilaparvata lugens. The sequence goes on from NC_052514.1 coordinate 39,404,044, forward strand.
ATTTTTCTGTCCGATCACTGATTTTGCCGGAAATAGCTGAAAACTGGAAAATGAACCTAAAATACGAACTTTTTGGGCCACTCTGTATTAGCACAAGGGAATTTTACATGAAGAATTTGGTTCTGAACCTGTCTCATGTATCCAAATAAAATATTAAAAAATCAGAACTACGATATAAATTGCAAGCAAACCCCCATTTTTATGTCTATATTGACTGGACTTTACTGTTCCCCAATATTTATAATTGTCAAATATTTGTTTAAATGTCAATAACTAGTGTTAAACATAATTTTTTAGAGTTTACTGAGACTCTCTGGTGTCGCATCACAGCGGAGACACAATAGTAACGCTAGTAACACACTGGGCGGTTTCTGCCGTGGCGGCGAAACTGTCGTCGCAGCCTCGAAAAAAAGTCAAGCTTACACATTCAGCGGAAAAAATACCGCCAAACATCGAGCGGCAAAATATGATCAGTATAATCGTATGATCGTATGATCAGTAGCCAAAATAATTGTTGTAGTTCTTCATCGCAAATGTGTTGTGACTTCACTGTTTCATGAGTGTTCAGTTAATTGTATTTTGAACATTTTCCAAAAGTATATATTATTAAGTGTTTAACTTTTACCACGTTTGTTGTGCCGTCGAAGGAAAAGAAGACAGCAGAGAAATCGCCTTGCTTGGATTCATTGAAATGAACGTTTTTATTAAATCGACAGCGATATACAACATATAACAGTTTTTTTCTTGTCATCCAGAGTTTCAAAATCCCCCTTAATCTCCATACACACTTCCTTCCACGCATTCCTTGTTGCATCTCGATCCTTAAATATGTCGAGGGTTTTGTCCCACAAAACTGGCCTCTGTTCTACAAATGATATTAACAACTCATTGTCTATTAACTTACTCATTTTCTCACACTCTTCAACCACAAACACTTAAAACAATAAATAAATGTTATAAACAACTTACAAACTTTACAACAAGACACAAATTAAAAGGCTGATTTTCAAAGACCTCTGACTTGGAGCAACTGGGAAAGACGACTGATCAGCGGCGACGGTAGACAACCGCCAAATGTGTTAACGCCCATTTGGTCACGTACGCCACTGCGTAGACAAGAGCAGCAAAACACCGCCAGCCGCAGTGGCAGTGGACGGCTGCACAGCTGCCGCCAACGGCAATATAGCCGCGCGGCGTTTCTGCCGCCCAGTGTGTAAGCTTCCATTCAAGTTCATAGACTACTGCTCGAACGGCGGCGACGGCGAAATTACCGCCCAATGTGTAACCGGCGTTAGGCGATCGCTCAAGGACGGGTGGAACCCGGGATTAACAATTAAAGACGGGATACTTGCGGGGGGGCGGCAGTTGCCGATCTCGCCCAGGGCGGCAAAGTCCCTAGAGCCGTGCCTGCTGTTGTCAACTGTTGATTCTATTGAATCATTCACTATAAAGAGATAGCAGACTTCGTGTGTCTCCAGCGTTATTGCCTTGTCACCAGCTGGCAGATCTTTGCATAGTGGACTTGAGATGCGCATGTACACTTGCATCAGGTGATAAATTTCCAAAACGGCAAGGAAAGTAGTGTGAGTGCGCCACACCAGATTTTTTTTCGTGATTTATGCCAAAATAAACAAGTTATTGAATTTATAAAAAATGTTACTTTTTTATCTATGAACGATATGGGGAAAAAATGTTTTAGTATGGACAGATACGTTTTTTTAATTTTTAAAAGAAGTTCTGTTAACATAGTCGAAACCGTTTATGATCTGGAAAGAAAAAGGAGTTAGCACTTCAATGACTCATAACTCGCTTATTAGACCACTTAAAAATTTCAGTTGCCACTTTTTCTCACTCTTATAATGATCTCAACAATTATATTGAAAAAGATTATCCAATTAGTACACCGAACAGCCTTGAGTACTGTACTTTCAGACAGTTTGTCAATGATATTAATTTGGATTTGTTTCATACAAGGTGATAATACCCTAGAATATTGGTAGGTAGTTCGGAAAAACTCTGTGTAAGTAGGTATGGTCAATAATCAAAAGGATTAAATAAATGAAAAGTCAGTTATTTATCTCATTTCAATATTTATTTAGCAAAGTGCTAATTAATCACTGGTTGACACAAAAAATTCAAGATTATTCACCAGCGTGACCTTGGAGTACAAATTCTTCAGTACCTACCATATCCATACCCAAGCCCATATACACCACACCCTGATGGGTATCCGCCATAATAACTGTAGGGGTATCCGCCATAATAACTGTAGGGGTATCCGCCATAATAATTGTAGGGGTATCCGCCATAATAACTGTAGGGGTATCCGCCATAATAACTGTAGGGGTATCCGCCATAATAACTGTAGGGGTATCCGCCATAATAACTGTAGGGGTAACCACCATAATAACTGTAGGGGTATCCGCCATAATAATTATAGGGAGAGTATCCATATCTATTTCCATAGACGTCTACTCCACCCACATAGACTGCATCACATTGCTTCGTGGAAAAGATAGCTGCTAATGCCAAGACGGCAAGTACCTATAGCAGGACAAAAAAGAGATCATGTAAAATTCTCAAAGCATTCAATTAGCAGCAACTAGATGTAAACATAATATGTTGACCAGATAATGGGTTCATATATTCGGAACATGCTGTGAGTAAACAATTTCAAAACAGGTTACTTAGTTGAAGTTGCTTTCCATGGCGAAACACTATATAATAACTTTGTTGAAGTTCTGACACTGTGTTACTAGTAAATATTTGAGAAAACACTTACTTTTTCTTGGAGTCTTGAGAACCACTCCTGAAGAGGAGCTTCATCAGCCTCAGGCTCAGGCTGATGAAGCTCCTCTTCAGGAGTGAAATGCATTCCTCAAGACTCCAAGAAAAAGTAAGTGTTTTCTCAAATATTTACTAGTAACACAGTGTCAGAACTTCAACAAAGGTTACTTAGATTTTTATTTTTATTTATATTCAACAACGAATTAATACAATTTTATGATTGTTTGTATATAGGTTGAACTATATTCAACCCTAACGAAAATAAAACACTATGTTCACATAATGGTATATTATGGATGAGAGAAAATATTTACAACTTTAACTGAACTTATTCATTGGTATTTTCTGCCAAAGTGGGAGTGGAGTATGCTTTATTTAGTAAGTGCACCTCAAGGGTCTATTTTTTTAGAACTTGACAAACTGAAAACTTGACCGAGTGGAATCTTGAAGACGAGTTTGAAGCAGGCCTAACCATCCTCGGTTAGTTAAGAAGCTATATGCAAAATTTCATGTTAATTTTAGTTTAGTAGTAGACGTGATGATGCATCAAACATAATTTTCCTATCCCGTACGTGTATAAGCCAGTTCTTTCCTTCATTATAGTGTAGATGAATATAACACTTTGACATAAGTTGAGACTTTTAGCTTTCTGGGGCCTATTGCATGAGAAATTACAAATAAATAATATTAGTAGTCAATTTGTTAAGGAAGTAGAACATTACAAAAATATATGCTTGTATTTTCTCAAGCAACAGGACCCAGAAGATGAAATATTCACTATCCAAAAAATATTGTGTGGAATTGCGGTCTCCTCATGCAAATATACCTATTTATAATGAGACAGCCAACACTGCATGGATAGTATTCTCAAATTGTTCTCAAATATTCAACCATATTGGCTCATTTGAAGCCAAACTCCCAAGTTGGAGTATTGTGCACAGTGCAGCATATTATTTTGTAATCTAGTCTAAGTGAATGAGAATCTCTGAAAATGAATGATAAAATAAAATCGTAATTCCATATAATATATGCCAAAATTTAAAACAAAATTAGGAAATTGAAGAAGTTTTGGGCAATAGCGTGTTTTTTTCTTTTCCGACTACTGTATTCTTTACTCCAGCATCCAATAAATAGATAAATGATGAATTACCCTACCACAAAAATTTTAAAACAGCTTATTACTCTGTTGTATATCCATACCTTTTCACTGTTAAAATTAAACTTGAATTTTAAAAGACACTTTTGAAGTGAAAATACACTTACTTTTGTAGTGACGATCGTTTCGACCTGTTGTTGGTCATCATCAGACACAGCCTGATGTATTTTCACTTCAAAAGTGTTTTTTAAAATTCAAGTGTAACAGCTTATTGTTTGGATTGGGTCAATTGTATTATCTCCAGCATTACCCTTCCTTTGTACCTATGTATGCTTTTCTATAGATCAATAATTGATATTATTTTGTTGAATTTAAAACTATAACTTAGATATACTAAAACTAAGATCATGGCAAAGAAAATGCTGAAACAGTAGGCTACGCCTATCATGATAGTAGGTAACTTCAAAAAAGGAAAGAAAACAGTTTTTCAAATTGATAAAATGTGCTGATTAAAATTTGAGCCCCTACAATCATGTGAGTTGAAGAAAATTGATTCTTGTATCTTGGTAATTCACTGCATGTCAGTATGAAAAGTTAGAGACTTGCTACTTTCACTTTTTGTGTAGTTGAGAAGTTGATATTGTGGTAATTATTCATATTGAATGAAAGATACTAAGAAATTGTCAAACGGGGTTTTAGGAATCAACGGGTTTTGACAATTTCTTAGTCTTTTTCATTCAAAAGTGAGAGAGTCGTTTGTGCGTATATTTCGCAGTTAAAGATAGATCAATCAATAAATCATCTATTATTACAAAAGTATAAGGAAAGTTGGTACCTATTAAATATAGCATTTTTCTATCTCTTTTCTGTATTGGGCTACTTTTCATAGAAATAGAAAGAAAAATAGAAATCTTAGCACCCTTTATGAATTATTTAATTACAACATGTTTCGGACATTGATGTCATTTTCAAGTGATCAATGAAAATGGCATCAATGTCCGAAACATATTAGACCGGCTCGTTATCTCTTACTCCAACTAGCCACCCAAGTTTTATATTGAGAAGAGTTATCTATTTAGATAAGTACCCTACCTAAAAACTATCTGAAGTAAAACAGTTATACCAAAAAATGTAGAATTGTGTGGTTCCACTGTATTATTGGAGTAATGTAGACTATATCATTATTTTATAAAGTAATGTACGGTTTATAAATAATGTAATCTAATGTGATTTAAGTAAGTAATGTACTCACCAAGGAAAGTTTGCAACTCATCTTGAATACAGGCTGAGCTTGAGATCACAGATCTACGATGAAACCGTTGCTGGATTGCTTGTAGGAAAGCTGTATGATGAAAAGTGAGACTTGCATCCCTATAAATACTGGTACAAGCCACCGTATCTAATATGTTTAACACTTCGTTGGAATCGTACATCAGATAGTTTCATGAAAGACATCTCCAAATTGTCTCTAAATCTCGAAAAAATGTGGGCTAATTAGTTCGTTTTGGTAATTATTATTGAAATCCACAGTTATGTATTGGATTTTGCTGGATTTTTTTCAAAATATCACTGTATCAAATTATTACAATATGTACAATAACGTAAATTTGAGTATTGCTATATAGAGTAAATTCAACGTATTGTAAATTAAAGGTTTTTTAACTATTCAACTGATTGCTTCGCTGTTGATTCTACAAAGTAAAACTAGTAGTTCTGTGAACAGTAGACCTCACGCAGTATTCTCATCCACAAGTACCTGATTGAGACTATAGACCTTATGGAAATACAGCAATAGACTGGCTTCTCCACACAACTGTTTAATCACTACTTGTCAACTGATTTATGATGCAAAATTCTATAGTCTGATATTTACTCTAATATTGGCGTATGAAGGAGGCTCCTTTTTCCTTTTATATTATCCTTGAAATGCAAAATTTCCAAAAACCTTGTATATACGTCGACGCGCAATTAAAAAAGGAGCATACCTGTCAAATTTCATGAAAATCTATTACCGCGTTTCGCCGTAAATGCACAACATATAAACATTTAAACATTCAAACATTTAATCACTTAAACATTCAAACATTCAAACATTCAAACATTCAAACATTCAAACATTCAAACATTCAAGCATTCAAACATTCAAACATTCAAACATTCAAACATTCAAACATTCAAACATTCAAACATGTAAACATTTAAACATTAAGAGAAATCCAAACCCTCGACTTGAATGTTAGACCTCACTCGGTCAATTATATTTAAACTATGGTAATAGAGAAGTATTGTAGCATAATGAAAATCATTACTGATGTATCGTATATTGTTGTAAGCCATTTTGTTCTATTTTTTGTATGTAATTTCAAGTTGACTTTATATGATAAAACTTTTCAGATTATATTAAGAGAGCAATTTCTGTAAATCTGTTTATATTTTTATATCTGGTTATTCATGTTGAACAGATCTCGAAAACGGCTCTAACGATTTTCACGAAATGTGGAACATAGTAGGTTTATGATATAAAAATTCGATTGCACTAGGTCTCATCCTTGGGAAAACTCGCTGAACGACATTAAAAGGATAATTCATCCTTGGCTGAAACAGCTGAGACTTTCATCATCTGTGGATAGAAAAAAGTAGGCGAGTGAGTATGTGAAAAATAAAAATATCGCATCCCCGAAATTCATAAGCTGACGTAGGCCTATAGCCAGCTGTAAATATAAACACGATCATTTTTAGGGTTGCCACCCGTACTATATTATAAAGTATTGTACTTTATTTGGAGGTCTTGTACTTTATACTTTGTAAGCAAGATAAAGTACGCAAAAATACTTTATTTTGCTCAACAAAGTACTATATAATAAAGTAAGTGGAAATCAAAACATTTTATAGTGTGGTCCACGTTATAATGACAGTATTTGATTAACTTTGGAGTTGCTACCCTCGTCTATCATTCGACAAAGCAGGTAGTAGTACTATCCTTTTCTAGCTCCACAACGATGCCAATTATGTTTTTGACTATGTAGATATATAATTAATTGAGGCAGAGAATAAGGAACGTTATTCTTCTATCTTTATCCACTGTCATTATAACGTGGACCTCACTATAGATAAGTAGATTGGCGGAGACTGTCAGATTTAAACTAAATATTGGCTACATTTTTTCAGTGCATGTGATGCTGATGAGTTCAAGAATTTGTATAAAGTGGTTTCATATTTACGCTCTATCCCTGCCACTTCAGCATTTGTGGAATGGGTTTTTTCTGTGATGAATAATAAGTGAAGAGATGAGAGGAGCAAAGCATCTTTGAATCTCATAAGAAATAATAAACTAATGATTTACTTATTTCAATTTGAATGTTGATTGCAAAGATGCTTTGCACCTCTTCACCAGTAGCAACTATTTATTGATGATGGCCAAAAGCAATAAGAAATATATTGTCAAGAATAACTAATTGATTTTTTATTAAATTTAAAATTCATTATTGAACTCATTTTGTATTCCATTATATCCTTGTATTGTATTTTGAATATCCATTCAAAATTACTTTATTTGCATGGGCTACTTATAAGAGTTATTAAAAACATAAAGCTTCCTTTATTTATTTTTTCCAGGAGCACATTCGAGCTCTAAAATAAAAAAAAAATACTACTCAATAATCAGCCTTGTTGAGCACTTGATAGAAGAAAACCATAGATATATTGATATGAATGCTAATATGAAGATTTTAAACGTTGGAAGCAAAAGCATTAAATTAAATTAATGTAAAAGAAGATTTCATATCTACACTACAGCAAAATTAAATAGTAATAAACTAATAAATATCATTCAATTCGATTTAGATGATCCCATTTTTGATAAAATTATGCAAACCAATAAATAGAACATAATATGGAGGATAGTCTTATATGTACATAAATTAGTCAATACTTATTTACTTATTTTTTCATTTGAACTTGAAAATGGCTAAAATAAGCTGAAACCGGTCGTTCTTTTAAAATATTTTAAATATTTCATATAGGCTAAATAAAGGGTGCTTTATGTTTTTAATAAATAATTTAAAATTGTATTTTGAGAAGTACACATATCTTTGGCCAGAGGGGTGCAATTTTTTTGCATTAAATTTCTTAATCTTGTGTACATCAAATTATTTTGCAATAGCCTAGATTTGATTAAATTGTTGAAGAGTAACAATATTATGCATTTTTTCAAGGCGTATAACTTACATTTTGAATTTAGAAGACCAACTCTCTAGAACTTTTTGGATTAAATAAAATTAATTATATGTTTTTTCATGATACTATATTATACAATTCTTCTTCATGAGCATGTGCTTTATAACAAATTAATTTAATTTATCTTTTTAATGATTTATGATTATTTTCGTCATAAGGTATGTAATCAATAACTTTCCAAGGTATCATATTCTTATTTGGATAAATCGAATTATTCTATCATTAGTCATTATTAATATAATAATTATAATGGATTCTAATGGTAATCAGTGATATTTATTCATTTTTTATTTACTCATGTCAATAATGTGTATTTTTGTGAGTATATAAGAATGCCACAAAGAACTGTGCTGACTTTTTGAATATACAGGTAAAAATGACATGTACTTTATTTAAACATAATGTACTATATTTTTTAGGCCTGTATTTACCAATGTACTTTATTTTTCTTTGAAAAAGGTGGCAACCCTAATCATTTTAGAGAATTATTGTGTTGTGTTCATAAATAAATAAAAATAACGAGCGAAGCTCGGTGCTCCGATATTTTAAATTTTTTAAGATTGACAGATATGGCAGAACCCCCTAAGAACTCTTCTAGGGCTCACTACCTCATTCATCTTCAGAGCTTCTAAAACATTCGTCTCATTTTCTTCAAGGAGTGTCAGAATTAGATACGTTCTTCAACATTCAATTTTGTATGGGTCTTTCATGGAGCCGTATAAGTTTTATAATTATTCAGATGCTTTATAACTTTATATGAGCTTGGCTAAGTCTCAGTCTGCTTACCAGTTTTCCTATCCTCAACATTCTAATTCTATGTTTTTGATAGATTGTTTATAATGCTTTTTCATTCTATGAAAGAAAAATTTTTACTGTGTACATAATGTAACATAATATAATATTATATGTTGATTTTTTACTCTGTTTAATTTTCTTCTACAGAAGAAACATATTTACTGTGTAGCATAATATAATATTATACCTATGTTGATTTTTTTCACATCATTTGAACTCATACTAGAATAAATTATTGATACCGGTATTAAACACTCCAATTTGTAATTGATTATCATACAGATATGTTTCACAAATTTAGGATTTGTATAGATATTACATTTGCCAAATCGAAGAACATAATCGAGTTTGAAGTCTTATTAAGTTTAGTTACATATCAAATATCAGAGAGTCTCTATTGAAGGAAATGCATATGAACCATTTTAATAATGTACAATATCTACATCGTGAAAATTTTGAAGGACTGGAAATTTTGTGAAGTCAACAACTACAAGACTTGACCTATTTCGGACTATATGTAACCTTATCTAAATTTGGGAGGGGAAGAGCACTTATTTTTTCTCTCCCCCTTATTTTTTCTCTCCCCATCATGTCGATGACGAACTTATTGTATCAAATTCAAATCAAATTTATTTTCAATTTTCAAGAAAAAAATACAATTGAATAATAACATACTATTATGCAATATTGTATACAAAATAATACACTTAATACAATACAGGAAAAAACCTGCTAAGGCATAAGCCTGAGGGCAGGTAAGTTGCAAATAAACTAATCTAGTGCATCTTAATGATAGGAATATTTTATAATTTGTAATTATGATAAAACTCAATGAAGATAATGGAAAGGAATGCTCAAAAAAGAGAAATAATGAGATGGAATGATCAAAAAATAAAAAGGAATGAAAGGAAAAAAACGACGACAATGCATTGATGAAATTATTATTGATTGACAATGGAGAATATAATAAATATAATTTACTGAGGGTAACGTGCCATGCATAACGGGAAACGTGAAGGAAGGGAATATGGATTCGGAGACTATAATTATGTAATTCATTTACTGTAGAAGTTAAAGACTGATGCACACCTAGAAAATATTTAATAGTGACGAATTGGATAAAAGTAAATTCGTATGGCTTTTGTTGGTGGGGAGTCCCTTGCGGGAAGGTCCCACCGCCTGAATATATAATTTAAGCCATTTTAATTGAATGGATATTATCCATTCATCAATTTCTTTGTGATTCTAATATTGTATGAATTACAATATTAAAAATTCATATTGTATGAATCAATAAAGACTTTAAGACAATCAATGCATGCCAGTGCACTACAATTCAGTACACAGCTGATCTTGTTTGTTATGATATACCTTATAATATAATATCTCTCTTATTATAATCTAATCTGACTACTACCATGGACAAATAGGTACGTAGTTGAAAAGATAGTATTATAAATTAATATGGACACCATTCATGCTCAGGTTTTCACACGTTAAATAATTAACATTATTCATCGAAATATTTAACTAATAAAATGTAGTTTTGAATAATCAAATGTATTCTATGTCAACATGATTTTCTGAAAATCATGTTAAATGATAAACATTATTCATCGAAATATTTAACTAATAAAATGTAGTTTTGAATAATCAAATGTATTCTATGTCAACATGATTTTCTGAAAATCATGTCAGTTTTCTTTTTTAGCATTCTATGGAAATAATAGTGAATATTAAAACTTTTAGTACCCTTTTATTAAAAACTTTAAAATATTTTGATGACTAGTTTCGACCTTAGGTCATTTCATACATGGTCATCAAGTAGTCCAGAAAAACGAAGAGATTTTATGAAAATAATGGTCTACAATGCCCTCTCAAGAATATACGTGGTTGAGCTCCATACATTTTAAGACACGTTTAACTTTCAACTGATTCATAAGTTGACCGTTGATCGTGAACAAGTTTCGTACAAAAACATCAATACTCAAGCTTTCTACCGTGGAAAATCATTTTAGTGGCCTCCGATCACAACATTTGATTCGCATTATTGTACTGTGAGAAAAAGATGGAACTTTAAACTGTATTTAACACATTTTAACTGTATTTAACATCTTTTAACTTTAATCAACACCTTAAGTGAGATTCACTCATCAACTGTCAGCATTCCATATAAATAACATTGATACTTCCCATCTATTCAATAATGACAGTTGAAAGTGAATCTGACTGACCAGCAAATCGATATTTTTCACAGTTTGAAAACCTGAATCGAAAATTTGACACACAATACTGAAATATCAATAATTTAGTGGCACACGATTGTTTAGAAGGGAGTTTTTAATGTGTCTTATTTTTCTTACAAGAGCTCCCTAATGAAGCGAAAAATCTATTTGTTACAGTTGCCTCATAATTATCGTAGACAATATAAGTATATAAACGAGTGATTGGTTCAAATTAAAACTGTCTGGGACTTTTCCAATCTACAACGGAGATTCAAACCGAAAGCTTTCAGGGTGGAAGTGGATTCCTACAAAACAGTAGGCCTGTCAATGAGCGTGTTTGGTACAGGTGCAGATATAAAAAGGCTGTGCAAAGGCTAAAAATAAACTTTCTACTGGTGATATTTTTCAATTTTTTTCGATTTGAATACTATTAAGCTATCACAATTAAAAAGTTTTCTTAGGAAAACATTTTTTCTCGATCATTACTTTTTTGAGATATGAGCGCCTAAAGTTTAAATTTTTGGGGCAGAACATTTCAAGTTCGGTGAGAGATGAAACCATGAGATTTTAAGGATAGATTCTTCATGGTATTGTTGATCTAATAAAACCAAAATTTTCTACGAATACCAATTTTTGAGAAAGGTTATTCAATTTACCAAAAATAACTCAATTAAAAGTTATTTTTGGTTAATTTTAGTAAATTTGATTTACAAGTCTATGATTTCCATCAATTTATTGTGAAAAATAAAAATCGTTCAAACTTCGTGATCTTTGATGCGAGAAACACGTACTTGGAATCATATTTGCAAACTTCTTTAACTTTCAGGAGATATTACCAAATTTCAGTCAAATCTGGGATTTTTGTTTCAGGGTGTTTCACGATTAAGAATTATCCATTATCGATTAAGAGTTAGTCCATGATTATATAGGTACCATCAATTTTTTGTGATAAATATGAATCGCTCAAACTTCATGATCTTATGGTTTTTGATGCAAGAAGTGCGAATCTGGAATCATATTTGCAAATCTATTTACCGTTCAGGAGATACGACCAAGTTCAACAAAATCTGAGATACTTTTTGTTTCAGTGTGTTTCACGATGGGTTAGTCCATAATAGCTATCAATTTTTTGTGGAAAATAAGAATCGTTCAAACTTCGGGATCTTATGGTCTTTGATGCGAGAAATACAAATCTGGAATCATAGTTTATTGCAAAATTCCTTACCGTTTAGGAGATATGACCAAACTTCAGCCAAATCTGAGATACTGTACTTCTTGTTTCGGTATGTTTAACGACAGGTTAGTCTATGTTTACCATCAATTTTTTTATGAAAATAAAAATCGCTCAAACTTCGTGATCTTTTGATAATTGATGCGTGAAACACGAATCTGAATTCATATTTGCAAAATTCCTTGTCGTTCAGGAGATATGACCAGATTAAAGCCAAATCTCAGAAACTTTTTGGTAACTAACTATCCATGATAACTATAATTTTTTTGTGAAAAATCTTTGCTTGAACTTTGTGATCTTATGGTCATTGATGCAAGAACACGAATCTGAAATAATTTTTGCGAAATTCCTTACCGTTCAGGAGATATGACTAGATTTCAGCCGAATCTGAAATACTTTTTGTTTCAGTGTGTTCCACGATGATATTTCACGATTTTGTTTCAGTCCATGATAACTATCAATTCTTTGTAAGGAATGGAAATCGCTCAAATTTCGTGATCTTATGGCCTTTGATGCGAGTTATACGAATCTGGAATCATATTTGCAAAATTCACTACCGTTCAGGAGATATGACCAAATTTCAGCCAAATCTGAAATACATCTTGATTCAGTGTGATTCACGATGAATACATAACTATAAATTTTTCTTGGAAAATGCGAAACGCTCAAACTTCGTGATTTCATGGTCTTTGATGCGAGAAATACAAATATGGAGTCATTTTTGCAAAATTACTTACCGTTCAGGAGATATGACCAAATTTCAGCCAAATCTGAGATACCGTATTTTTGTTTCAGTGTGTTTCACGATGGTTAGTCCATGATAGCTATTAATTCTTCGTGGAGAATAAGAAACGCTCAAACTTCGTGATCTAATGGTCTTCAATGCGAGAAACACGGATCTGGAATCATATTTGCGAAACTCCTTAACGTTCAGGTGATATGACCGAATTTCAGCCAAATCTGAGATACTTTTTGTTTCATTGTGTTTTTTGTGAAAAATAAAAATAGCTCAAATTTCGTAATCTTATGGTATTTTATGCGAGGAACACGAATCTGGGATCATATTTGCAAAATTCCATACCGTTCAGGAGATATGACCAAATTCCAGCCGAATCTGAGATACTTTTTGTTTCAGTGTGTTTCACGATGAGTTTATCCATGATAACTATCAATTTTTTGTGAAGAATAGAAATCGCTCAAAATTTGTGATCTCATGGTCTTTGATGCGAGAAACACGAATCTGGAATCATATTTGCAAAATTCATATTTGCAAAAATATACTAATTTGCATATTTGCATAGTTTGCATATTGTATGAATATTAATCGCCATTTGTGACTAGAGTAGTTTTATATTTTTTGTAAAAATGACATGTTTATGATTAACATGTTTGTTATAAATAATACGTTTGTATACAAGCTGGAGACTGTGGAACGATTATAAAATAAATTAAATAATTATGAAATATAAATTATAAAATTGACAAAAATAAGCCTCGGACTGTGAATAGTCCAAAAGTGCCTTTTTAATTCAGTAGGAAAATATATACTGAGTTTGAAATATCGTTAGCTACTGAAAGCTATTTCTTATCTAGGTAGGCCTACTGATTGATATCAGTACAACAAAACCTGTATAATATCAACCTTATTTTCAAAAATTTTAATAAAAACATAAATTTTATCAGACAATTTTAGTCCAAAGTCAAATGTATATAGATTCTTTGAGATTTGGAGGGAAGTGTTCAGAGAATACTTTAGAACTGATCAATGAAAATAATAATTTGTATTTTTCATTGAGGTTCACTTTAAACTGTCAGCTATGACTATAAATAAAATTCATACTCCTCATTTAAACAATTCAGACAGTTTGAAGTGGTTTGCTCCATAGCAATTTATTATCTTACTATCATTAAAGCAATAATTATTTTACTCTTATTGCAAATTTATGAAAATTTTGTGCGATTCAGAACGATCATTTTTCTGATTTTTGAAAAGATATTCATATTTTACTCGTATTGCAAATTCATACAAATTTTGTGCAATTTAGAACGATATTTTTCTAATTCTCAATCTGATTTTCGATATTTAATGAATATTTTAAGATTTAATTTGAACTAGTTTTGGAACGTAAGCTATTGCTTTTTATAAACTATCTTCAATTCTATTTTTTAATTAACTCATTAAATTTCACAACGTAAATCCTGAAAAGTTCTCTCTCTCTCTCTCTCTCTCGCTCTGCAAACTTGAAACACACACCTTTAAAAATCACGTTGATAACTTGCATCTTTATTTTCTAATATTAAAGTGTCAAATACGCCTACTGCCCATGAAGATGAAAGTTATGAAAAAACTACCAAATTATTACAGTTTTATAAAGAAAATGAAAAATTATTGAACTAAACTTTTCATTCCAAATAGATTTTATACTTTTCTTAAAGTTGTGAATTTGTAAAATATAGTAATAACCTGTGTAATTAGTTGTGAACAAATTTTAAATGCTATAAATATTCATTTGTACTCAATTTTTGTAAAGATTTGCCAACTTTATCAATGCTATTCCGAATTTATTAGGCTTAGTTAGATCGATGTATATTTATTATTTATTTATTGTTACTGTGTCAATTTCGCATTACATTTGAGACTCTAATCGTTTACAACCTCTATTTATTTCTCGATCTCAAAAATAATAATTCAGAAGTTGACTGCTATTTCTGTGCTTTGTTTGGATAAGGATGTAACTTACTTGCATTGGAATTTTATTTTCAATAAATCTTATTTTTCCAGAATTCTTTTCTTTCTTTCTTTATCCGGCGCTACAGCCCTAGGTGAGCCCTGGCCTCCCCACAACACGCCACCATTCCTCTCTGTTCATGGCTCTTTCTTTCCATCCTCTCACCCCCCTCTCACTCGGTCCACCCACCTGTTCCTTGGCCTACCTTTTTTTTCGTCTGTTTCCAGAATTCAAAACACGTAAATTATTTTGGAAACTCCGAAAGGATGGCCGGGTTTGTTTGATTTTGGTACCAAATTAAAGTCTTACATTTGATAAAATTGAAAATAAAAACACATTATCAACTGAACTAAACACATAAATAGTATTTATTAATGTGTGTAAGCAATAATTATAGGTAATGCCTCAGTTACCTCTTGCTATGTTTTAACTTCCTGTTACATTTCTAAAATACAAATGAGCTCAGTAGTCACATAAATCATGAGAAATTTGAATTTCCCGGTCTAGTAGTATAAATCATGGAAATTTGAATTTCCCGCTAAAATAGTATAAATAATAAGAAATTTGAATTTCCCGCTCAAATTGTATAAATCATGAAAAATTTAAATTTACTGCTAATCATGAGAAATTTGAATTTCCCGCTAATCATGAGAAATTTGAACTTCCGGCTCGAATAATATAATCATGAGATATTTGAATTTCCCACTAATCATGAGAAATGTGAATTTCCCACTCAAATACCCTAATATAAATCATGAGAAATTTGAATTTCCCGCTAGTCATGAGAAATTTGAATTTCCCACTCAAATAGTATAAATCATGAGAAATTTGAATTTCCCGCTCAAATTGTATAAATCATGAAAAATTTAAATTTACTGCTAATCATGAGAAATTTGAATTTCCCGCTAATCATGAGAAATTTGAATTTCCCGCTCAAATTGTATAAATCATGAAAAATTTAAATTTACTGCTAATCATGAGAAATGTGAATTTCCCACTCAAATACCCTAATATAAATCATGAAAAGTTCTCTCTCTCTCTCTCTCTCTCGCTCTGCAAAATTGAAACACACACCTTTAAAAATCACGTTGATAACTTGCATCTTTATTCTCTAATATTAAAGTGTCAAATACGCCTACTGCCCATGAAGATGAAAGTTATGAAAAAAACTACCAAATTATTACAGTTTTATATAGAAAATGAAAAATTATTGAACTAAACTTTCCATTCCAAATAGATTTTATACTTTTCTTAAAGTTGTGAATTTGTAAACTATAGTAATAACCTGTGTAATTAGTTGTGAACAAATTTTAAATTCTATAAATATTCATTTGTACTCAATTTTTGTAAAAATTTGCCAACTTCTATGCTATTCCGAATTTATTAGGCTTAGTTAGATCGATGTATATTTATTATTTATTTATTGCTACTGTGACAATTTCGCATCATACTTGAGACTCTAATCGTTTACAACCTCAATTTATTTCTCGATCTCAAAAATAATAATTCAGAAGCTGACTGCTATTTCTTTGCTTTGGATAAGAATCCAATGACGAAGAATGTAACTTACTTGCATTGGAATTTTATTTTCAATAAATCTTATTTTTCAAGAATTCTTTTCTTTCTTTCTTTATCCGGCGCTACAGCCCTAGGTGAGCCCTGGCCTCCCCCCACAACACGCCACCATTCTCTCTGTTCATGACTCTTTCTTTCCATCCTCTCACCCCCCTCTCACTCGGTCCACCCACCTGTTCCTTGGCCTACCTTTTTTTTTTCGTCTGTTTCCAGAATTCAAATGACGTAAATTATTTTGGAAACTCCGAAAGGATGGTCGGATTTGTTTGATTTTGGTACTAAATTAAAGTCTTACATTTGATTAAATTGAAAATAAAAACACATCATCAACTGAACTAAACACATAAATAGTATTTATTAATGTGTGTGAACAATAATTGGTAATGCCTCAGTTACCTCTTGCTATGTTTTAACTTCCTGTTACATATCTAAAATACAAATGAGCTCAGTAGTCACATAAATCATGAGAAATTTGAATCTCCCGCTCAATATAAATCATGGAAATTTGAATTTCCCGCTCAAATAGTATAAATCATGAGAAATTTGAATTTCCCGCTAGTCATGAGAAATTTGAATTTCCCGCTCAAATAGTAAGCTCATTTGCATATTAGAAAATGACCAGATTTCTACCAGGGCAACAGAAACATGCAAGAGGTACACAAACTAGATCAGTGTTGCTGGTTTCCTATGCTTGTTTATCTCTTTTCTGTATAGGGCTACTTGTAATATAAATATAAAGAAAATAAAAATCTCAGTACCCTTTTTTTAAAATATTTTATCACAATATGTTTCGGTCATTTATGCCATTTTCAAGTGATATGAATTAAATAAATAAATACTACTGGAAGATACTTATTTTGATCATATGTTAGTGTATTCTATATGTTTTTATGAACTAGGACTGTAAATTTTGGGTTTAAATTCGCATGATTCTATCAAAAATGGGGTTATTGGTGTCTAATTGGATTAAGTTTATTATTTTATCTCTGTTTAATTTTGCTGCTTTATAAATAATTATGAGATTCTTCTTTGACATTCAGTTTTTGACTTTTATTACCATAATTAAGTATTTTCATATTGGAATTTATATCTGTAAAATTATGGCTTGAATCTATCAAGTGTTCAGCAAATGCCGACTTTTGTGTATAATTTTTATATTTTAGTGCTTGGATATGTTCTCGAAACCTGATATGGAAATTTCTACCCGTTTGTCCAGTTGCAATCACTACATTTAAGTTCATAGATTCCAGATTTTTTAAACTTATCTTACTGTACATTTAAATTTGTTTTCTTTTTTATCAGTTTGAATGCATTATTTTTTGTCTTATAACCTAGAATGAATTTATTTTTTGTAAAGGTTTTTCTCATAGCTTTATTCAATTTTGTATTATATGGAACACAAATATATTCTTTATTTCCTACATTTCCTTGATTATTTCGAGTTCTATTCTGTATTAATTTTCCTTTTTGTTTGTAAATCATTCTATCAATAGTTTTAGTATTATATCCATTTGTTATTGCCATATATTTTATTATTTTTTCTTTTTTTAAACATGTGATAAAATATTAAAAAAAAAAAGGGTACTGAGATTTTTTTCTTTATATTTATGCCTATGCTTGCATTGGAAGGCGTTGGAAAAAACCTGCTACCTCTTGAAGTGTTCTGACTCCCTGGTATGGAATTAAAACCAGTCTGACTGACTGATTTGGTACACATACTAGATCAGTGTTGCGGGTTGCCTATGCTTGCATTGGAAGGCGTTGAAAAAACCTGCTACCTCTTGAACTGTTCTGACTCCCTGGTACGGAATTAAAACCAACTGAAATACTACCAGGGCAACAGAAACATGCAAGAGGTATGGACTGATTTGAGTGGGAGAATCAAATTTCTCAGGATTTTTGTGACTACTGAGCTCAAATAGTCATGAGGAATTTGAATTTCCCGCTCAAATAGTATAAATCATGAGAAATTTGAATTTCCCGCTAGTCATGAGAAATTTGTATTTTCCGCTCAAATAGTAAGCTCATTTGCATATTAGAATGACCAGATTTCTACCAGGGCAACAGAAACATGCAAGAGGTACATAAGGTAGATCAGTGTTGCGGGTTGCCTATGCTTGCATTGGATGGCGTTGAAAAAAACCTGCTACCTCTTGAAGTGTTCTGACTCCCTGGTAAGGAATTAAAACCAACTAAAATACTACCAGGGCAACAGAAAAATGCAAGAGGTACTGACTGATTTGAGCGGAAAACTCAAATTTCTCATGATTTTTGTGACTACTGAGCTCAAATAGTATAAATCATGAGAAATTTGAATTTCCTGCTAATCATGAGAAATTTGAATTTCCCGCTCAAACAGTATAAATCATGAGAAATTCGAATTCCTTGCTAGTCATGAGAAATTTGAATTTCCCGCTCAAATAGTAAGCTCATTTGCATATTAGAATGACCAGATTTCTACCAGGGCAACAGAAACATGCAAGAGGTTTGTTCACAAACTAGATCATTGTTGCGGGTTGCCTATGCTTGCATTGGAAGGTGTTTAAAAAAAACCTGCTACCTCTTGAAGTATTCTGACTCCCTGGTATGGAATTAAAACCAACTGAAATACTACCAGGGCAACAAGAACATGCAAGAGGTACTGACTGATTCAAGCGGGAAATCCAAATTTCTCAGGATTTTTGTGACTACTGGGCTCAAATAGTAATCATGAGAAATTTGAATTTCCCGATAATCATGAGTAATTTGAATTTCCTGCTCAAATAGTATAAATCATGTGAAATTAGTATTTCCCGCTCAAATAGTAAACTCATTTGCATATTAGAATGACCAGATTTCTACCAGGGCAACAGAAACATGCAAGAGGTACACAAACTAGATCAGTGTTGCGGGTTGCCTATGCTTGCATTGGATGGCGTTGAAAAAAACCTGCTACGTCTTGATGTGTTCTGACTCCCTGGTACGGAATTAAAACCAACTAGAATTCTACCAGGGCGACAGAAACATGCAAGAGGTACCAACTGATTTGAGCGGGAAATTCAAATTTCTTAGGATTTTTGTGACTACTGAGCTCATTTGTATTGGATGAGAATTAGAACACCACAGCAGAAAAAAGCAACAGGTAATTGATTCATTTTTCATGAATCCAAAAATTAATTAAAATTGCTAAAACTCTCAGCAATGATATAACATTTGACCAGGCCCGGCCCCAGGGGTGGGCGGACCGGGCGGCCGCACAGGGCGGCAGGTTTTGGGGGCGGCAAATTTAAAGGAACGGAAAATTTCAAAATACAAATAAATAATAAATTCATAATATCAAATGTGAATGGTAAAATTATATAAGAAGCTTTTCAACCTCGAGCTAATGAAGACTTTTCTAAGATCAACAATGTCCCAGGAAAGTCTGAGTGGTCTAGTGAACATAAAATAGTTCAGTCCAGATCTTGAAGAATTGGTGAAGGACCCCATGCAAAGGTCAGACTAGTTCTACTTAATTGAACAGGTGTGTTAAACAAACTTGTAGAAATTGCAGTTCTAATTACTTAGCAAGTAGGCCTAAAACTATGTTGCAGTCTACGTCTTAAGGCTGTGCAAAGGCTAAAAATAAACTTTCTTGTACTGGTGATATTTTTCAAAGTTTTTCGATTTGTACCGGTATATATCAAAATGAAAAAGTTTTCTTAGGAAAACAATTTTTTCCAATCATTACTTTTTGAGATATAAATGCCTAAAGTTTAAATTTTTGAGACAGGACATTTCAAATTCGGTACGAGATAAATTCTTCATGCTATTGTTGATTGAATCAAATAAGAGAATTTTGAAACATTTTCTGAAAATATCAATTTTTGAAAAAGTTATTCAATTTAAAAAAAAAAAAATCAACTAAACACTTTTTTTGGTCATTTTTAGTAAATTGAATAACTTTCTTAAAAATTGATATTTTCAGAAAATTTTTGTTTTATTAAATCAAAAATACCATGAAGAATTTATACTTTGAACTTTATGGATTCATCTAGTACGGAGTTTGAAATGTTCTGTCCCAAAAATTTAAACTTTAGGCGCTCAAGTCTCAGAAAGTAATGATTGAAAAAAAATGTTTTCCTAAGAAAACTTTTTCATTTTGATAGCTTGATCTTTAAGCGATCCTTGATCGTGTCCTCGCCACTAGGAAATACTGAAATGAAGTGCAACTAACGTTTGATTCTCATAGAACATAATCTCATGAGCTTATATCATTGTGCGAAATATCACTGTGACGACAATATAGATGGTGATGATGGTTGAAGATAAAAATAAGGTGTTTTTCACAATACAATGAGCATTGTTGTCAAGTGTACCTGGAAATCTATTTGAGATAGAGCGCTCTATACCTAGTCTCAGATTTTAGAGCACAAAATTACGCCCAGAGGGATTTTGAATTTTACATCTAGATTGTAATCGGGATATATTGTTGATCAAATACTAAATATGATCAAAATTGTTTTTTTTTTAATATCACTCATATTTGAAAAATCATAACTCAGTACTCATTGGAGATAGAGAGTTCCGAATGATCTCATTTCATTCAGAATTTTATGATCTTAAAAAAGGAAAGCAAATTTTTCTGTCCGATTACTGATTTTGCCGGAAATAGCTGAAAACTGGAAAATGAACCTGAAATACGAACTTTTTGGGCCACTTTGTATTAGCACAAGGGAATTTTACATGAAGAATTGGTTCTGAACTCCTCTCATGTATCCAAATAAAATATTAAAAAATCAGAACTATGATAAAAATTGCAAGCAAACCCCCATTTTTATGTCTATATTGACTGGACTTTACTGTTCCCCAATATTTATATTTGTCAAATATTTGTTCAAATGTCAGTAGCCTAATATCAAGAGTACTGGGAAGAATTTTTGCGCAATCCCCGAGAAATAAGGAAAAATTTTTTCGCAAATCCCCTCCCCCTCCCCCTCCCCCCTCCCCACTCTGCGCCCCCCTCTCCCTCTCCTCTCCCTCTCCTTCTCCCTCTCCTTCTCCCTCTCCCTCTCCCTCTCCCTCTCCTTCTCCCTCAACCTCTCCCTCTCCCTCTCCTTATCTTATCTCCCAGTGAGGACGAGGGGGAGGGAAAAAGGGAAAAAATAATTTCCCTTTGAGGGAAAAATTCTCTACTGTCAAATTAAAGTGAATCCATATTTCTACTAACAGATTAAAGTGAATCCATATTTCTACTGACAGATTAAAGTGAATCCATCTAACGCTATACTGACAGTGAGAGTCAACCTTGGAAGATATGCTCAAATTATTCTCTCAGTCAGATCTTACTTCAGCATCATGAATCTCTAAGATATAAGAACCCAATTCAACTTATACTGACAGATTAAAGTGAATCAATCCCAGTCTAGTATAGATAAGAAACTCTTTTGTAGATGTGCTAAATACTGACAGTGAGAGTCAACCTTGGAAGATATGCTCAAATTATTCTCTCAGTCAGATCTTACTTCAGCATCATGAATCTCTAAGATATAAGACCCAATTCAACTTATACTGACAGATTAAAGTGAATCAATCCCAGTCTAGTATAGATAAGAAACTCTTTTGTAGATGTGCTAAATACTGACAGTGAGAGTCAACCTTGGAAGATATGCTCAAATTATTCTCTCAGTCAGATCTTACTTCAGCATCATGAATCTCTAAGATATAAGAACCCAATTCAACTTATACTGACAGATTAAAGTGAATCAATCCCAGTCTAGTATAGATAAGAAACTCTTTTGTAGATGTGCTAAATAATGACAGTGAGAGTCAACCTTTGAAGATATGCTCAAATTATTCTCTCAGTCAGATCTTACTTCAGCATCATGAAGCTCTAAGATATAAGAACCCAATTCAACTTATACTGACAGATTAAAGTGAATCAATCCCAGTCTAGTATAGATAAGAAACTCTTTTGTAGATGTGCTAAAACCCTATTACTCTTTAAGTTTCTCGTTCTAGAGTTAGTTGCAAGGATCTTTAAATGCAAGGATATTACTTTAAATGCAACCCTAAAATCTTTAAATGCAAAGTGAATCCATCTTTATACTGAGTGAATCTGTTACATCTTTATACTGTAAAATTATAAAGTGATTGCAAATTGAATAATTCGGAGGGTACAAGAGAGTGTGATACACCCATCGTTTCTCTGTCTCTCGTGCAAACTACTAGGTGGAAAAAAAAACAGATGGCCCCATGCGTTATCTCCTATTCTCGCTTACTGCTTTTTCCTCTATTACGAAAGAGAAATCAATCCAAAGTTCCTTTTTAATCCTGCCTTCCTATACTGCCAGTTGAAGTGAATCCATATTATTCACTTTATATGTGGCTTGCACCCAACTCGAGCCCCCTGGCACGTTGCCGCTTTTTCCTCTATTACGAAAGAGAAATCAGTCGTGAGTTCCTTTTTAATCCGTCATTCGTATACTAGTGAAACCATTTATGCTTCTCTCCACGCAGCGATCTCTGCATTACGAATGCCGAGTAAAGGATCATGTCGGTCTCTCCTTTGATCGGTCATAAGCTACTGCCAGTTTAAGTGAATCCACCTCAGCAGCTATGCCTTAGTACATCGCTTCTCACAAGTAGCAGTTTGAGATTGCCAGATGGCCCCATGCGTTATCTCCTATTCTCAATCACCATATTTCTAAATTCCTTTTTTGCTATTATCAACAACGAAATAAGCTATTTTGAACCATCTCTTATCACTGAAAATCCAATGTTCCCGGTTCACACACCTAGCAATGAGATTTCGCTACAACTCTTCACATTCCTGCAATATCAATTATAATTATTCCACTGTCACCAATCTTTAATACTGCTGGCTTTTCTATGATTGAGATAACTACGATAATAAATACAATTGCTGTAGATTGAAGATTCCTACAGCATTCCCTGTTATGACATGTTCTGTATTTTATTTTACTGAGTAGTATTACAAAGTATTATTCCAAATTAATAGAAAATTTCCATTTTTCTTTTAGATTAAGTTAGTGTAATGATTAATTAATTAACTTTAGTTAATGTTCGAGCATTGAGTTGAAAGGTAATGAAAATATTTAATGTTGAGAACACTCTTTGTGCATGTTGATATTCTTCGCGTGTGCGTTAAATCATTCTATTGGAGGAAGTTCTTTCCAATGTACTTTCTTTCCCCAACTTCTTTTCCATGTCTGTACTTTCTACCAAATTACGCACCAATACTTCCAAGGATTCAGACATAAACTTGTAGGAATCTAAAAATTTAATTTTGCCTACCGAAAGTGTCAAAAATCTCTCTGACGTATTCGCGATGCAGGAAATTTCTTTTTTACATTTACCGAGCGATTTCAGAATAAAATGTGAATCAAAACCGGAGAAATTATGAAAATAACATGATATGTACTCCGGAGTACGTGCTGTTAAATTGAGAAGTTCAGTAATTTGTTGATAGAGTGCATCACTGCAGGTTATATAAGGTGTGTACTGCGCCAAATGTAAGCCATTATCAGTTTTACCTTTGAACAGGAATCATGTCCTATTCTTTGTGTTCTGATATTTTGGTGGACAAGCCACAAACTCGCTCTATCCAGTGTGATCTTGATTCTGATATTTTGGACAAAGCTCAGTCGTCGCTACTTTACGATATTGAATCAGCAAATTTCTATTATGAACCAAGGAGGAGTAGTACACCAATCCAGAAGTCGTGAGAGGAGGGGGAAGAGGAGGTGGAGGAGCAGAAACGTGAGGAGGAACAGATACGTGAAGAGGAACAGAAAGGAGTGCAAAAGCAGACACCTACAAAAATTGCTACGGTTGATCTTCACTGGTTTAAGCAAACTTGTAATCAAATTATTGTGAAAGAACTTGCTATCGTTGACGAGTGCAATAATTATGCTGTATTCCATTTCAAATCACCATTTCCAAAGATGGAATTGAGCGCAAAATTGTATAACGACGTAACATGGCTGGAACGTAACTATCATAAAATAAAATGGGAAGATGGAGATTTAGAATACAGTGACTCATTAATACGTGATTACCTTGCAAGTTATGAGAAAATTTTCACAAAAGGAACTGAGAAAGCAAAGTTTTTGAGAAGATTGCATTCTAACGTACAATGCATACCGGAGGACTTTCTCAAGCCTGATTTCAGCTTTTTCACCACTTCGTGGTGTTATGATGCATGTAAGATACATAAGTATAGACCCGATGGAAGGTGTGCATTATTCTCTGCTCAACATTATAATTCTTTGCTGTTTAAAAATATGTATCAAACAAATAATTTCTTGTGCGAGAATACTCGTATGAAAAGTATGAAATTGGCGTCTATGTATACGAATGCTCAGAAAAGAAACTTTGCACGTTATGGATTCTTCTACAACAGAAAGGAATTACAGTGTGTTTATTGCTTGCATGCACTGAGATTGCATAAAGCTCATACATGTTGTCTGTCTACAATTAGATACGCCCCCCTCAGAGACAACTGTGTTACAGCTAAGTGCACATTCCTACCTTATTGTTCATAACTTAATCGAGGACATGCAGTGTTTTAGCTTTGCAAAAATTAACTCGCCTCTGGATGAACTTTGGAAATGCTTGTATGACATTGCAGATAAAAAATGTAAAAGATCATTGCCCTCTCTCTGTTAAGACATCAATAGAGCTGTTCCCTCCAAGTGATATAGGTCTGAGGATATCTATAGCCATTTTTGGAATGCTTGTTCATACTAAATTTACTATAGATATTCTCGGAGAGCACACTTAAAAAGCAACGCCTGCGGTTTGTACAGCACATAGAAAATTTCAATATAAATTTGTGAAATTTTTCTTAACTGTCGGGTGGAAAGCAAACCAATTGTATTAATTTTACAGTATAAAGATGGATTCACTCATTTAGCATTCACTTTAATCTGATAGTAGAGAATTTTTTCCTCAGGGAAATTATTTTTTCCCTCACATTTTCCAATTTTATCTGAGATTTTCGAATTATTGGACATACTAGATACAGGACATCTACATTATTGTAGTGCAAATGATTTCTCAACTATTGTTACAAACTCCGATGAACTTTGGAAATGCTTGTATGACATTGCAGATAAAAAATGTAAAAGATCATTGACCTCTCTCTGTTAAGACATCAATAGAGCTGATGCCCCAAGTGATATAGGTCTGAGGATATCTATGGCCATTTTTATCAAGAGATACGCCCCCTCAGACACAACTGTTACAGCTAAGTACACATTCCTACCTTATCAATTATAGTTCATAGCTTGATCTAGGTCATGCAGTGTTTTAGCTTTGCAAAATTCAAAAAATTAACTCCCCTCTTGATGTCAATTTCATTCAATGAATTTGATTCTATTGCAAAAAATATTAAATTTTCAACAGGATTCCAAGGCGATGATGTTGATCTAGCGTTAACAAAAACAGAAAATGTACATTTTCCAATTTTATCTGAGATTTTCGAATTATTGGACATACTAGATACAGGTCATCTACATTATTGTAGTGCAAATGATTTCTCAACTATTGTTACAAATTCCGATGAACTTTGGAAATGCTTGTATGACATTGCAGATAAAAAATGTAAAAGATCATTGACCTCTCTCTGTTAAGACATCAATAGAGCTGATACCCCCAGTGATATAGGTCTGAGGATATCTATAGCCATTTTTGGAATACTTTGATAAATTAATTACAAATAAAGAAAATGCAAGAATGTTAATTATATCTCCCAGTGCTGGGGGAAAAACAAATCTCTTATTTAATTTAGTATTTGCTGAAAATGGTTTAAAATTTAAGCACATTTACTTATTTACCTATATGGACTTTGACATGATGAAAAAAGAAAAATTCAAGCTCATAGATAGATAGTCACTAGATAGATCCGTGATAGTGCTTGAGAACCAAATTTTGTAACAAATTAAATGCTTCAATTACTTGAGATGTCATACAGACAAGGAAAGGTTTAATCATTGCTATAGAAGTTTCATCAAACTTCTTAACAAAAACAGTATGAATATTTGAAGTTTTTGTTTTAACGCAAGTTTCATTATCAATTTATCTAAATTTGAAACTCTTTGTTTCATTCTGATTCATAGTTTCAGATTGAAGATTTGATGTTGAAATTGAAGTGAACATAATATTTGAACGATTTGTGACAAAATCAGGAAATTGAAGAAGTTTTGGCCAATAGCCTGTTTTTTCCTTTCCAACTATTATGAAAAAAGCAGTTGTCACGAGTTGTAGCTAATATTGTTATGCATTAGCATGAATTTGGAAAGAATATTTGAAAAGATCCTTGCAACTAACTCTAGAACGAGAAACTTAAAGAGTAATAGGGTTTTAGCACATCTACAAAAGAGTTTCTTATCTATACTAGACTGGGATTGATTCACTTTAATCTGTCAGTATAAGTTGAATTGGGTTCTTATATCTTAGAGATTCATGATGCTGAAGTAAGATCTGACTGAGAGAATAATTTGAGCATATCTTCCAAGGTTGACTCTCACTGTCAGTATAGCATTGAATGGATTCACTTTAATCTGTCAGTATAGCATTAGATGGATTCACTTTAATCTGTTAGTAGAAATATGGATTCACTTTAATTTGACAGTATAGCATTAGATGGATTCACTTTAATTTGACAGTAGAAATATGGATTCACTTTGCATTTAAAGATTTTAGGGTTGCACTTAAAGTAATATCCTTGCATTTAAGATCCTTGCAACTAACTCTAGAACGAGAAACTTAAAGAGTAATAGGGTTTTAGCACATCTACAAAAGAGTTTCTTATCTATACTAGACTGGGATTGATTCACTTTAATCTGTCAGTATAAGTTGAATTGGGTTCTTATATCTTAGAGATTCATGATGCTGAAGTAAGATCTGACTGAGAGAATAATTTGAGCATATCTTCCAAGGTTGACTCTCACTGTCAGTATAGCATTGAATGGATTCACTTTAATCTGTCAGTATAGCATTAGATGGATTCACTTTAATCTGTTAGTAGAAATATGGATTCACTTTAATTTGACAGTATAGCATTAGATGGATTCACTTTAATTTGACAGTAGAAATATGGATTCACTTTGCATTTAAAGATTTTAGGGTTGCACTTAAAGTAATATCCTTGCATTTAAAGATCCTTGCAACTAACTCTAGAACGAGAAACTTAAAGAGTAATAGGGTTTTAGCACATCTACAAAAGAGTTTCTTATCTATACTAGACTGGGATTGATTCACTTTAATCTGTCAGTATAAGTTGAATTGGGTTTTATATCTTAGAGATTCATGATGCTGAAGTAAGATCTGACTGAGAGAATAATTTGAGCATATCTTCCAAGGATGACTCTCACTGTCAGTATAGCATTAGATGCCATCTAATGCTATACTGACAGTGAGAGTCAACCTTGGAAGATATGCTCAAATTATTCTCTCAGTCAGATCTTACTTCAGCATCATGAATCTCTAAGATATAAGAACCCAATTCAACTTATACTGACAGATTAAAGTGAATCAATCCCAGTCTAGTATAGATAAGAAACTTTTTGTAGATGTGCTAAATACTGACAGTGAGAGTCAACCTTGGAAGATATGCTCAAATTATTCTCTCAGTCAGATCTTACTTCAGCATCATGAAGCTCTAAGATATAAGAACCCAATTCAACTTATACTGACAGATTAAAGTGAATCAATCCCAGTCTAGTATAGATAAGAAACTCTTTTGTAGATGTGCTAAATACTGACAGTGAGAGTCAACCTTGGAAGATATGCTCAAATTATTCTCTCAGTCAGATCTTACTTCAGCATCATGAAGCTCTAAGATATAAGAACCCAATTCAACTTATACTGACAGATTAAAGTGAATCAATCCCAGTCTAGTATAGATAAGAAACTCTTTTGTAGATGTGCTAAAACCCTATTACTCTTTAAGTTTCTCGTTCTAGAGTTAGTTGCAAGGATCTTTAAATGCAAGGATATTACTTTAAATGCAACCCTAAAATCTTTAAATGCAAAGTGAATCCATCTTTATACTGAGTGAATCTGTTACATCTTTATACTGTAAAATTATAAAGTGATTGCAAATTGAATAATTCGGAGGGTACAAGAGAGTGTGATACACCCATCGTTTCTCTGTCTCTCGCATAAGCTTAAAGATTGTGCAAACTACTAGGTGGAAAAAAAAACAGATGGCCCCATGCGTTATCTCATATTCTCGCTTACTGCTTTTTCCTCTATTACGAAAGAGAAATCAATCCAAAGTTCCTTTTTAATCCTGCCTTCCTATACTGCCAGTTGAAGTGAATCCATATTATTCACTTTATATGTGGCTTGCACCCAACTCGAGCCCCCTGGCACGTTGCCGCTTTTTCCTCTATTACGAAAGAGAAATCAGTCGTGAGTTCCTTTTTAATCCGTCATTCGTATACTAGTGAAACCATTTATGCTTCTCTCCACGCAGCGATCTCTGCATTACAAATGCCGAGTAAAGGATCATGTCGGTCTCTCCTTTGATCGGTCATACGCTACTGCCAGTTTAAGTGAATCCACCTCAGCAGCTATGCCTTAGTACATCGCTTCTCACAAGTAGCAGTTTGAGATTGCCAGATGGCCCCATGCGTTATCTCCTATTCTCAAATCACCATATTTCTAAATTCCTTTTTTGCTATTATCAACAACGAAATAAGCTATTTTGAACCATCTCTTATCACTGAAAATCCAATGTTCCCGGTTCACACACCTAGCAATGAGATTTTGCTACAACTCTTCACATTCCTGCAATATCAATTATAATTATTCCACTGTCACCAATCTTAATACTGCTGGCTTTTCTATGATTGAGATAACTACGATAATAAATACAATTGCTGTAGATTGAAGATTCCTACAGCATTCCCTGTTATGACATGTTCTGTATTTTATTTTACTGAGTAGTATTACAAAGTATTATTCCAAATTAATAGAAAATTTCCATTTTTCTTTTAGATTAAGTTAGTGTAATGATTAATTAATTAACTTTAGTTAATGTTCGAGCATTGAGTTGAAAGGTAATGAAAATATTGAATGTTGAGAACACTCTTTGTGCATGTTGATATTCTTCGCGTGTGCGTTAAATCATTCTATTGGAGGAAGTTCTTTCCAATGTACTTTCTTTCCCCAACTTCTTTTCCATGTCTGTACTTTCTACCAAATTACGCACCAATACTTCCAAGGATTCAGACATAAACTTGTAGGAATCTAAAAATTTAATTTTGCCTACCGAAAGTGTCAAAAATCTCTCTGACGTATTCGCGATGCAGGAAATTTCTTTTTTACATTTACTGAGCGATTTCAGAATAAAATGCAAATAAAAACCGGAGAAATTATGAAAATAACATGATATGTACTCCGGAGTACGTGCTGTTAAATTGAGAAGTTCAGTAATTTGTTGATAGAGTGCATCACTGCAGGTTATATAAGGTGTGTACTGCGCCAAATGTAAGCCATTATCAGTTTTACCTTTGAACAGGAATCATGTCCTATTCTTTGTGTTCTGATATTTTGGTGGACAAGCCACAAACTCGCTCTATCCAGTGTGATCTTGATTCTGATATTTTGGACAAAGCTCAGTCGTCGCTACTTTACGATATTGAATCAGCAAATTTCTATTATGAACCAAGGAGGAGTAGTACACCAATCCAGAAGTCGTGAGAGGAGGGGGAAGAGGAGGTGGAGGAGCAGAAACGTGAGGAGGAACAGATACGTGAAGAGGAACAGAAAGGAGTGCAAAAGCAGACACCTACAAAAATTGCTACGGTTGATCTTCACTGGTTTAAGCAAACTTGTAATCAAATTATTGTGAAAGAACTTGCTATTGTTGACGAGTGCAATAATTATGCTGTATTCCATTTCAAATCACCATTTCCAAAGATGGAATTGAGCGCAAAATTGTATAACGACGTAACATGGCTGGAACGTAACTATCATAAAATAAAATGGGAAGATGGAGATTTAGAATACAGTGACTCATTAATACGTGATTACCTTGCAAGTTATGAGAAAATTTTCACAAAAGGAACTGAGAAAGCAAAGTTTTTGAGAAGATTGCATTCTAACGTACAATGCATACCGGAGGACTTTCTCAAGCCTGATTTCAGCTTTTTCACCACTTCGTGGTGTTATGATGCATGTAAGATACATAAGTATAGACCCGATGGAAGGTGTGCATTATTCTCTGCTCAACATTATATTCTTTGCTGTTTAAAAATATGTATCAAACAAATAATTTCTTGTGCGAGAATACTCATATGAAAAGTATGAAATTGGCGTCTATGTATACGAATGCTCAGAAAAGAAACTTTGCACGTTATGGATTCTTCTACAACGGAAAGGAATTACAGTGTGTTTATTGCTTGCATGCACTGAGATTGCATAAAGCTCGTACATGTTGTCTGTCTACAATTAGATACGCCCCCCTCAGAGACAACTGTGTTACAGCTAAGTGCACATTCCTACCTTATTGTTCATAACTTAATCGAGGACATGCAGTGTTTTAGCTTTGCAAAAATTAACTCGCCTCTGGATGAATTTTGGAAATGCTTGTATGACATTGCAGATAAAAAATGTAAAAGATCATTGCCCTCTCTCTGTTAAGACATCAATAGAGCTGTTCCCTCCAAGTGATATAGGTCTGAGGATATCTATAGCCATTTTTGGAATGCTTGTTCATACTAAATTTACTATGGATATTCTCGGAGAGCACACTTAAAAAGCAACGCCTGCGGTTTGTACAGCACATAGAAAATTTCAATATAAATTTGTGAAATTTTTCTTAATTGTCGGGTGGAAAGCAAACCAATTGTATTAATTTTACAGTATAAAGATGGATTCACTCATTTAGCATTCACTTTAATCTGATAGTAGAGAATTTTTTCCTCAGGGAAATTATTTTTTCCCTCACATTTTCCAATTTTATCTGAGATTTTCGAATTATTGGACATACTAGATACAGGACATCTACATTATTGTAGTGCAAATGATTTCTCAACTATTGTTACAAATTCCGATGAACTTTGGAAATGGTTGTATGATATTGCAGATAAAAAATGTAAAAGATCATTGACCTCTCTCTGTTAAGACATCAATAGAGCTGATGCCCCAAGTGATATAGGTCTGAGGATATCTATGGCCATTTTTATCAAGAGATACGCCCCCTCAGACACAACTGTTACAGCTAAGTACACATTCCTACCTTATCAATTATAGTTCATAGCTTGATCTAGGTCATGCAGTGTTTTAGCTTTGCAAAATTCAAAAAATTAACTCCCCTCTTGATGTCATTTCATTCAATGAATTTGATTCTATTGCAAAAAATATTAAATTTTCAACAGGATTCCAAGGCGATGATGTTGATCTAGCGTTAACAAAAACAGAAAATGTACATTTTCCAATTTTATCTGAGATTTTCGAATTATTGGACATACTAGATACAGGTCATCTACATTATTGTAGTGCAAATGATTTCTCAACTATTGTTACAAATTCCGATGAACTTTGGAAATGCTTGTATGACATTGCAGATAAAAAATGTAAAAGATCATTGACCTCTCTCTGTTAAGACATCAATAGAGCTGATACCCCCAGTGATATAGGTCTGAGGATATCTATAGCCATTTTTGGAATACTTTGATAAATTAATTACAAATAAAGAAAATGCAAGAATGTTAATTATATCTCCCAGTGCTGGGGGAAAAACAAATCTCTTATTTAATTTAGTATTTGCTGAAAATGGTTTAAAATTTAAGCACATTTACTTATTTACCTATATGGACTTTGACATGATGAAAAAAGAAAAATTCAAGCTCATAGATAGATAGTCACTAGATAGATCCGTGATAGTGCTTGAGAACCAAATTTTGTAACAAATTAAATGCTTCAATTACTTGAGATGTCATACAGACAAGGAAAGGTTTAATCATTGCTATAGAAGTTTCATCAAACTTCTTAACAAAAACAGTATGAATATTTGAAGTTTTTGTTTTAACGCAAGTTTCATTATCAATTTATCTAAATTTGAAACTCTTTGTTTCATTCTGATTCATAGTTTCAGATTGAAGATTTGATGTTGAAATTGAAGTGAAGATAATATTTGAACGATTTGTGACAAAATCAGGAAATTGAAGAAGTTTTGGCCAATAGCCTGTTTTTTCTTTTCCAACTATTGTATTGTTCGCTCTATCTAATAAATAAATAAAGCTAATGAGAGAATTCTTTATTCGTGTAGATTACAATATATACTGGTTTTTTACACTTATATACAATTATAAATGAATTTACATATGAGAGAATAATTTGAGCATATCTTCCAAGGTTGACTCTCACTGTCAGTATTTAGCACATCTACAAAAGAGTTTCTTATCTATACTAGACTGGGATTGATTCACTTTAATCTGTCAGTATAAGTTGAATTGGGTTCTTATATCTTAGAGATTCATGATGCTGAAGTAAGATCTGACTGAGAGAATAATTTGAGCATATCTTCCAAGGTTGACTCTCACTGTCAGTATTTAGCACATCTACAAAAGAGTTTCTTATCTATACTAGACTGGGATTGATTCACTTTAATCTGTCAGTATAAGTTGAATTGGGTTCTTATATCTTAGAGATTCATGATGCTGAAGTAAAATTTGCGCAAAAATTTTTCCTTATTTCTTGGGGATTGCACAAAAATTCTTCCCAGTACTCTTGATATTAGGCTACTAATGTCAATAAAAAATATTGTTAAACATAATTTTTTAGAGTTTACTGAGACTCTGTGGTGTCGCATCACAGCGGAGACACAATAGTAACGCTGGTTACACACTGGGCGGTTTCTGCCGCGGCGGCGAAACTGCCGTCGCCGCCTCGAAAAAAAGTCGAGCTTACACATTCAGCGGAAAAAATACCGCCAAACATCGAGCGGAAAAATTACCGCTCGATATGATAAGTAGCCAAAATAATTCTTGTAGTTCTTCATCGCAAATGTGTTGTAACTTCTCTGTTTCATGAGTGTTCAGTTAATTGTATTTTGCACATTTTTCAAAAGTATATATTATTAAGTGTTTAACTTAAAATGGAAAGGCAACAACTTTTACCACTTTTGATGTACCGTCGAAGGAAAAGAAGACGGCAGAGGAATCGCTTTGCTTGGATTCATTGAAATGAACGTTTTTATTAAGTCGACAGCGATATACAACATATTACAGTTTTTTCCTTGTCTTCCAGAGTTTCTAAATCCCCCCTAATCTCCATACACACTTCCTTCCACGCATTTCTTGTTGCATCTCGATCCTTAAATGTGTCGAGGGTTTTGTCCCACAAAACTGGCCTCTGTTCTACAAATGATATTAACAACTCATTGTCTATTAACTTACTCATTTTCTCACACTCGTCAACCACAAACACTTGTAACAATAAATGAATGTTATAAACAACTTACAAACTTCACAACAAGACACATATTAAAAGGCTGATTTTCAAAGACCTCTGACTTGGAGCAACTGGGAAAGACGACTGATCAGTGGCGACGGTAGACAACCGCCAAATGTGTTAACGCCCATTTGGTCACGTACGCCACTGCGTAGACAAGAGCGGCAAAAACACCGCCAGCCGCAGTGGCAGTGGACGGCTGCAAAGCTGCCGCCAACGACAATATAGCCGCGCGGCGTTTCTGCCGCCCAGTGTGTAAGCTTCAATTCAAGTCCATAGACTACTGCTCGAACGGCGGCGACGGCGAAATTACCGCCCCGGCAGAAACCGCCCTATGTGTAACCGGCGTTAGGCGATCGTTCAAGGAGGGGTGGAACCCGGTATTAACAATTAAAGACGGGATACTTGCGGGGGGGGCGGCAGTTGCCGATCTCGCCCAGGGCGGCAAAGTCCCTAGGGCCGTGCCTGTATTTGACGAGTGAAACAATATAATGTCATCACATTGGCGAAATAACTCACCGTTCAATAGATATGGCCGTTTGAAAATTGGCAAATTTCATGTTTGAAGCCGCATAACTCATCATGTAGGCTATAGTAGCTGGGAATGCCAAATTTGGCTCCGACATTTCTCAGTTAAAGCTACATCTATGGTGCAAATTCCAGCCGAATCCGAGATACTACTTTCTCTCACTGTTTGCACGATGGTTGTGAAAAATAAAAATCGCTCAAACTTCGTGATCTTATGGTCTTTGATGCGAGAAACACGAATCTGGAATCAGATTTGCAAAATTACTTACCGTTCAGGAGATATGTGCATTTGAAAATTTCATGTTTTTTTTTTTTAATTTTTAGTGAAAAATGTAAATCGCTCAAACTTTGTGATCTTATGGTCTTCTATGCGAGAAACACTAATCTGGAATCAAATTTGCAAAATTACTTACCGTTCTCAGAAGATATGACCAAATTTCAGCCAAATCTGAGATATTTTTGTTTCAGCTTGTTTCACGATGATAAGTCCATGATAATTATCAATTTTTTGGGGAGAATAGAAATCGCTCAAACTTTGTGATCTTATGGTCTTTCGTGCGAGAAACACGAATCTGGAATCATGTTTGCAAAATTCCTCACTGTTCAAGAGATATGAGCAAATTTTAGCCAAATCTGAGATACTTTTTGTTTCAGTGTGTTTCACGATGGTTAGTCCACGATAACTATCATTTTTTTGTGAGAAATTAAAATCGCTCAAACCTCGTGATCTTATTATCTTTGTTGCGAGAAATAATTTGCAAAATTACTTACCGTTCAGGAGATATGACCAAATTCCAGCCACATCTGAGATACTTCTTGTTTTAGTGTGGATTACTGGAAAGAAAAGAGGAAAAAGAATCCTTCTTCATACGCCAATATCGGAGTAAAAATCAGACTATAGAATTATTCATCATAAATCAGCTGTTTAGTAGACTATAATACTATCCGTTCAAAATCAACGAACATCTTTAAGATGTATCTTTCCATCATCGTTAGTAGACAGTTGCAGCCAGACCTGATAACAGCGCTCACACTCACATTCCGGGACGACACGTCACGGTACGATAGGACAGAAAGCTCTATGTTCATTTCGGATTTTTCCTGGACAATTTAAATTGATAAATTATTTATTAATTTATGAGAAAACATAACAGGTCAATGTAGCTTATTGAGCGCGAGGTATACTGTTCACAGAACTACTAGTTTAAAAATAGTTGAGAAATATATTTATCAGATGGATAAATTATCACGAAACTGGATGAATCATCATATGGGATACGATATGATTTCATAAATCATCAAATTCAAACGAGAACTGAGTTTATTAACCATAAGTGAGTTTTTGATCTAAAAAAAACAAATAACAGTTTTTAAGAGTAAATTATGAATCTGGGACCGAGCTTCGCTCTGGAGTACAAAAGCTTGAAAAATTTAAGCTTTTAATTTTAAGTTTTTTTAATAAATAAAGGGTGCTACAAGTTTTATTTTGTTTTATTGAAAAATTTATTACGAAAGAAGAAATTATAATAATACTTATAGTTTATACAGAAATGTTCTATCTAATCACAGTGAATTGAGATTAATTCCCAGAGGAATGCAAAAATTTCCCACACAAAGGCCCGGTTGCACAAAAGCCGGTTAAATTTCAATCCTGATTAATTTCACGTCAACCAAATCAGAGAAGAACATTTCAAAAAGATGGTTCTACTGGAATTAATCAGGATTAAGAATAACCCAGGATTAAGTACTTGATTGAATGATTACAAAAGTTCAACAGCTGAGTCCTAATTTTGACACAGTCCCACACACATGAACTCGCTCACTCACTTCCATCATCAACAGACGACGAAATAATTATTACCAGCTGTTCTTCCAAGGATGAATAATAATATTATCCTTTTAATGTAATTTAGTGAATTTTCCCAGGAATGAGACCTAGTGCAATCGAATTTTTATATTATAAACCTACTATGTTCTGAATTTCGTGAGAATCATTAGAGCCGTTTCCGAGATCCGGTGAAATACAAACATATAAACAGAAACTACTCGTTTAATAG
Organism: Nilaparvata lugens; assembly: GCF_014356525.2. Lineage (NCBI taxonomy): Eukaryota > Metazoa > Arthropoda > Insecta > Hemiptera > Delphacidae > Nilaparvata > Nilaparvata lugens. The sequence goes on from NC_052514.1 coordinate 39,440,751, forward strand.
TATAGAATTCAACTGTGAATTGTGGATCAACTTGAATAGGTGACATCGGATACTTGTGGATGAGAAAACTGCGTGAGTCTACTGTTCACAGAACTACTAGTAGTCACAGATAGGCCTATTGCATTCCTTTATAAATGAAGTAGCCCACCTAAATGCCAATAAAATCATGTTAAGAAGATTCATCAACTTCATAGACAATTATTTATATCATTGTTTCAATATCCTTTCCATTATTACTTTCCTTGCCCTATTACGTAAGGAAAGTATTGCTTTCCGAAAAAAATTAAGGTACCCCAATTTCTATACGTTTCAAGGTTCAAAAAATGATTTTTGGGTATTGGTCTGTATGTATGTATGTATGTATGTATATATATATATATATATATATATATATATATATATATATTATATATATATATATATATATATATATATATATTATATATATATATATATATGTGTGTGTGTGTGTGTGTATGAGTGTATTTGCGTCTGTGTACACGATATCTCATCTCCCAATAAATGGAATGACTTGAAATTTGGAACTTAAGGTCCTTACAATATAAGGTTTCGACACGAACAATTTCGATCAAATGCAATCCAATATGGCGGCTAAAATGTTGTCAAAAATAGGGTTTTTCGCGATTTTCTAGAAAACAGCTCCAACGATTTTGATCAAATGTATACCTAAAATTGTAAGTGATAAGCTCTATCAACTGCCACAAGTCCCATATCTGTAAAAATTTCAAGAGCCCCATCTATGCAAAGTTTGATTTTAGATTCCCAATTATCAGGCTTCAGATACAATTTCAACAAAAAATTTTGAGTGGAAAAGATTGAGCATGAAAATCTCTACAATTAATGTTCAGTAACATTTTCACCTAAAATTGAAAATATGCTCGAAATTGGAAAAATGTCCAATTAAAGTCCAAAAATTATCCAATTGCAAACTGTTGGCAACTGTTGATTCTATTAATTTATTCACTATGAAGAGATAGCAGACCTCGTATGTCTCCAGCGTTATTGTCCTGTCACCAGCTGGCTCAGATCTTTGTTTATAAGTAGACTTGAGATGCGCGTGAACACTAGCGTCAAGTTATCAATTTTCATAACGGCGAAGAAAGTTGTGTGAGTGCGCCACACACAACAGAATTTTTATTCTGTAGCAATTAAAGGTGGAATTAGTTGGACTACGCTACTCATGTTCTTTGATGAAATAAATCAAATTGTGATAAAAAACACAAACATTTATAAAATATCACTTTCTTTAATATTTAATAACAATAATTTATTCTACAAGATCTGTGAAGTCATATTCAATATCAAATACAAATTATTATAAAGATGGGTTATTTTACAAAAATGTACAATTTAGTAGAAAATGACAAAAATTGTCTACCTAATTTTCAATGATTACGTTAGTAATAAACTTAGAACAGCACATAAATTGATACATTTACAAACGTTTTTGATATTGAAAACTTTCAAAAATAAATTAATTATATATTTTTTTATAAACGTGGTCGGTTTATTTTGTCATATAGTAGGCTATAATTTATTTCGTTTGCTAGCATCAACCAATTTAACTTGAATGTATTGTAGGTGCATAAGCAAGAAATAACGGTCTAAAAATCAAGATAAATACTATATTAACAAATAATGTATCTGTTAACAATAAATGTCATTGAAAAATTCAACTTGAATGAAACTAATATGAATATTGGACCATGTACACCTAGTTATGAGTTATGGATGAAAGTTCAGATAAATAAAATATTGGTTTAACTTGCAAAGAACATTATCAGACTAATATAATTGAATAATTTGTGATGTTGTATTCTGATATAGTGATGTTTATTTCCGTATTTTGAATAAATTGTAGAAATTTGTCACAAACTTATTTTCTAAAGAGAACCGTTGAAAAATGTCTAGCTTTTCTAGAATTTCTAATTTGTTACGAATTTATAATTTGCTTTATTTGTGAGTAATTAACAGCTAATTGCATCAGTCTTTACTGTTTGTGATGTATTGGAGCATATCGTATACTAAACGTACAAAAATATATTGAAAATCAATCCGATAAATTTAGATATTCATTTCATTCATAAACCTTGAAATACACAAGAACCTCGATTCAACCAATCAACTCTCTTACCAATCAACTAATTTATTGTCTTCTGTATCATTACTATGTTGCAAAGATTCCGTTAAGGTTCAAAATGAGCCAATATAAGAGACGTACTGTAGCTATATCAAATAGCTTCTCTGAAAATTAAAAAAAAAACTAGTCAAGATATCTAAAACTTGGTGATTCTATTCTTTATAAGAAGTTTACACAAAGAAAAAGTGATGTACCATATATCTCTCATGATTAAGTTTTATAAAGTTTCATTATTATTGAAGGTAGCTGATACAAGTTTATTAATGTAATATTAACTGTTCATTCTCGTTTGAAATAATCAATTATATTTTATTAAGCAACAAATCATATTTTTCAATAATTTCATAATGGATTAAAATAATTAAGATGAAATATTTTGTAAATTGATAATTAATTCTACATTGTTGAAAGACGATCTGGCAACAGAGAAAAGCGGGAATGAGATAGCACTATCCGCTTTGTTGAATGATAGACAAAGAAATTGAAGAAATTATATTTTTCAATGATTTCATAATGGATTAAAATAATTAAGATGAAATATTTTGTAAATTGATAATTAATTCTACATTGTTGAAAGACGATCTGGCAACAGAGCAAAGCGAGAAAGAGATAGCGCTATCCGCTTTGTTGAATGATAGACAAGGGGAGCAATACCATTGCTAATCAAACACTGCCATTATAACGTGGACATCGGAACTATTGGAACTAAACCTATTAACATAGCTCTACATTTTCATAAATAAGTCAAGACGCACATACAATTCCATAAAATATAACTTATCTACTCACTAATATTTACAAATTTAATCACAGGCTTTCAAGGACGGTAAGCATAGAGTCGCTATGGAACGAGTCTGACAGTCAATAATAATTATCATTAATAAAATAGTAATTAATTAATAAAACAATGTCGCTCTTCTGAAGAGCTGATGGAATCGGAAATCATGTAAATGTTTGTATTTTTATTGAAGAAAAACACGTCACACGTAGTTTTCTCCCAGTCTACTGTCTCTATTCCTCCAACTGAGTTTATCAGATATTTCGCTGTCGACTTCATGATTGGACAGGCTCTCGCCGGATGACCGATTGTTGTTCTGACTGGACAAATACGACATTTCAATCACATTCTGCAACAAACAACACAAATTTGTTGTTGAATTCCGTACAAAAATCATAGAATAAGTACATCCAAAACAATGAAACTAATACTGTAGTTATAAAACAAATAATTGACAAATCATCAATTCAAAATTTGAAAAACTCAGATTTCATTCATAGAATGAGCAGCAAAACAACATGAAATAAAAACACAACAAGTTGTCTTCTCTACTGAAAATGTTAACAGTAGAAATGAATTTAAAAAGTAGAAAAGTCGACATCATGGTATTTTTTATTTTTTCATGGAACAATTATACCATTGGTCGCCAAACAGTCGATCGCGAGCTACAGGCAGGTAGCTACAGGGTAGGGTAGTTTTTGGTAGCTCACAGAAACGCTCGTGCAAAAGAATATCGTCCAGTTTGAATATAAACACTTTCCCAGTCTGAAGAAAATTAATGACGAGAGAAATCCTCCACAGCACCGCAGCAATAACCAATAATACGTTGCAATTCTTTCAGACTTGTTACAACATTTTGATCATAATTATGGTACAATTCATCAACTCTCTTTTGTAGAGATCTATGCAGAAGATTTTGCAGCTTGTGTTGTGAAACATTTTGGTGGAGATCAGGCTTCAGTTGAAATGGAATTTGTGGATTTTCAAAATGATCTGTCTCTCAGATCACTTTCTAAAACAACTGGAAAAATTTGCCCTCAAGTTCCCAAAGAAAAATATCCAAATATTATTCAAGTTGCATTGAGGTTGAAAGTCATGTTCTGCTCTACTCACTTGTGTGAAGCATCTATTTCAATTATGAAATTAATAAAAAATCTATACAGGTACAGACTGACTGATGAGCATTTGGACAACTGCATCAGTAGGCCTATGGCGGCTACAACGTACACTCCAAACATCAAGAAAATACTTGATTACCAAAAAAAGTTCCACTGCTCCCATTGAAATGTACATTTCAAATTTTGTTATACTTTTTGCTATGAGATAATAGATTGCTATAAGTAGATTTCAACACTAGAAATGTATCTTTATAGGCAATAAAAGTGTGAAAATTTCATTTTGCCTACCGTACTTTCTTCAGTCCAATATTCCTTGATAGCTCACTAGGAGATATTATATATTCAATTCACTCTGATGGTGACCATTAAATATTAAATAATACTTAGTTTAGACTTGTGTACTGGTATAATTTCCAGTTATTATTGGTATGAATAGAAATTTTGCACAAAATAATATATTTGGAATTAAAATAAAAAGGATCTCTATGACTGGGGTTAGACCAAACTAGCAAAAGCTTGTTCTGAACAAAAATTTATAGAAATCTGGATAAAGCCAGTTTGAAAGATCTAAAGCCATGGGAACTAACAGTGAATTCATACACTTTTGGAGACATAATCATGCTTCTCATATGTCGGGTTGTTTCTATGTGTTGTATGTTCCAGAATTCGTGCTATTGCTCTATGCTCGTTTCGTCTAACCCTAGCCAAACAGGAGTCTCCAATTAATTAGGAGAATAATATCATATTAAATCATTAATAACAAGATTGAAGGCTTAAATAAACGCTCAATATTATTGTGTAATATAGTACCCAGGCTACTTATACTCGAGCCGCCGTGAAAAGACCTAGTGTCAACTAACTATAGCTGTGTGACCTGATAGTATGTTAGTACTTATAATATTGCACGTCTTTGGGCCACTTAATACTATATTATATTCATCATTTTCAATGTACAGAGTGGTCTAAATGTAGCCGTGAGGTAGTTTCCTTTCAGTTTGGCCTTGTTTGGATTGGAAGCTTACTAAATCACTACCTCCGTAAACGAAGACATAGTGCATTCTGGTGACGTCAGCACAGGTAGGGCTCCTACACCAATGAAAATTTGTTGAATTCAGCTGACCAATATCAGCTGGTGGTTTTATTCGTGCAGGAGCCCTATCCGTGCTGACGTCACCATCAACCACCTGTCATGCACTATGGCTTTGTTTACGGAGGTAGTGACTAAATATATTACAGAATACTCCAGCAATCTTCCAAGTATACAAGCTTTTAGATTAAGGCCCGTTATACAGATACACGGTTTGAATGGAAAAATGTCAGCTGTTCGTTTAAACCACATATGAAACACATTATGATGATTGCCACCATATCTACAAATAAACGTGGTTTAGCGTTAAACGTAGATGGTGCATATGGCCTTAAGAGTTCACTTTATTCATTTATTGAATCATCAATTATTATTGATTAAATTGTATATAATTAAATAAAAACAATATAAAACTTGTAGTACCCTTCTTATTTAAAACTTTAAAACAATTCAATTAAGCCCATATCAGTGATTTTACATATAATTTATATATTTGCATAAGATTTTCAATAAATCACTAGATTGTCTCATATTGAAGAACCTATACACCTCTGTAATGCCAGTGCCACACTCTCGCCAAGTCGCTTGTCAAATTGCTGGCCAAGTCACTTTTACTGTATTCATCTATATGGGTGGAGTGAAGGCAAGTGATGGCATAGTAGTCATCCACATTCTAGCGTTTGTCATCATTTATACACACTTGACAAGAGTGTGGAAGTGGCATAATTGATGTGATGTGTAGTCACATTTGAGCAGCCCTATAATGAATTATTATCATTTGTACACACTTGACAAGAGTGTGGAAGTGGCATAATTGATATGATGTGCAGTCATTTTTGGGCCACCCTGTAATGAATTATTATCATTTGTACACACTTGACAAGAGTGTGGAAGTGTAGCCATAGAGAAACAATAGCATAAAAACAAACAAACTTACGCTATTGTTTCTCTATGGTGTAGCATAGTTGATGTGATGTGCAGTCACATTTGGACCACTCTGTATTGTATTATAAAAAACAAGCAAATGGACAAGCAGTATTGTAGCTACCTTGTCCTTGTGTGCGGACTCGGCTAGAGGGTTGCTAGTGATGTTGATGGGAAGCGTTGGATGGTGGTTGTGGTGCAGGGAAGTGGTACGGTTGGCGGGCAGGGGTGGAACGGGTGGTGGTTTAGTTGTGTCCACAACGTACCCGTTGCTGTGGCGCAGGCTCTGCTGACTGGTTGTGCGCATACGTGGCACAGGGGGCGGGGCCACAGGAGGTGTACGCCCACCTGTCGCAGCAGGGGGTGTGGTCAGGTTGCGCGCGCAACTCCCAGTAGGAGGAGTGGGCAAGCTGCGCGCGCAACTCCCGCCTAAAGGGGGTGTGGGCAAGCTGCGTGCGCAACTCCCGGCCGAAGGGGGCGTGGCTAAGCTCCGTGCAAAACCATTGCTGGCTCCGCCTCCTGCTGATCCATTGTGCAGTGACAGTGTGACAGGCTCCAGCTGCTGGATCATCAGACCACCACCTCCACCTCCACCCCCGCCAGCTCCACCAACTCCACCGCTTTTGTCTTCTCCACCTGAATAGACAAAAACAATGTTACACTAAACTCAAGAAGCATACATATTTGAAAAATTAATCAACTTGAAGAATCAAAGTTGTCATGAACTCACTAATTTATGAAATATTCTAGAGGCTAGTCTCAGTTGCTACACCACTATCGACCTCTAGTCATCAGAAAAATTGACCATTGAGTGTAGATGGATTCAAATTATTGGCTGTTGGGTTGACTTGCAAATATTGGGTTGACCTGATACCATCTGTCAAGGCCAAGAAAAGTCACACCCACAATGAGCAGAGCATTCAAACTATAGCAATGGAACACAATTCTACAGCAACACAGATTGAAATACATTCAGTTGTAGGCTACATTATTACTTTGAAGGTCTACTAAAATTCTCAATAAGGAAAATGATTAGACAAATATACAAAAATGAAATAATTATTAGTAAATCCATTGAGAAACAAATGATCTTAAATTTTGTCAAAACTACATGGATAACTTCATCCAAATTGAGAATCCATTGGGGAAAAATTGGCTTCCATGGGGATCTGGGGATCGAACCAGCTTTTGATCCAGAGCTAAGCACTTTACCTCAATACAGTGCAGTCATGCATAATGTTGGGTTGATTTTCTTGTTCTTCTGTTGTCATTGAACACTTTAAATAGAGAATATACTTTTTCTGAGAATGATGACCACATGTGCACATGTGTTTCAGGCATGGGTTATGAGGCAGATGATGATGAGAGATTGATTAGAGGACCTACAGTTTCATGTGGTTCCCCAACCACCAGGAAGTGATTCTTCAAACTCATGAATTGTATTTAGAGGAGATTGGTCAACTAATATTGCTAGGTATTTCATAGTTTGAACATTTTCCAGTGTCTTATCTCATGTTTCTCATTTACAGTGTTTATTCATCTATCTATACATTTCACCTTTACAACAAGAGTAGCAGTCCCAAGGAACTTGATTTATCTCAATTATTTGAATATAATTATCATTGGAGATTAATTAATTCAAGCCTATAACCATCCTCAGTGAAAATTGAGAATGCTCAGAAATGAATAGTCGAAGTTAATCAGGTAATTAGTTTGTTGAGAAATTAAGATTTGTCAAACAATACACCCTTATCTTTTCTGTGCTAAATTTTAAATAACTTTTTACTTTCCTTGCCCTATTACCATAGGTAAGGAATGTATTGCTTTCCGAAAAAAATCAAGGTACCACAATTTCTAAATTTCTATACGTTTCAAGGTCCCCTGAGTCCAAAAAAGTGATTTTTGTGTATTGGTCTTTATGAGTGTGTGTGTGTATGAGTGTATGTGCGTCTGTGTACACGATATCTCATCTCCCAATTAACGGAATGACTTGAAATTTGGAACTTAAGGTCCTTACAATAGAAGGATCCGACACGAACAATTTCGATCAAATTCAATTAAAGATAGCGGCTAAAATGTTGTCAAAAACAGGAGTTTTCACGATTTTCTAGAAAACGGCACCAACGATTTTGATCAAATTCATACCTAAAAAAGTTATTGATAAGCTCTATCAACTGCAACTAGTCCCATATCTGTAAAAATTTCAGGAGCTCCGCCCCATCTATGCAAAGTTTGATTTTAGATTCCCAATTATCAGGCTTCATATACAATTTAAACAAAATTAAAGTGGAAAAAAATTGAGCATGAAAGTCTCTACAATTAAAGTTCAGTAACATTTTCACCTAAAATTGAGAATAAGCTTGAAATTCGAGAAAATGTTATTCTTTCAATTGCAAACTGTTGGCAACTTTTGATTCTATTGAATCATTCACTATGAAGAGATAGCAGACTTCGTGTGTTTCCAACGTTATTGTCCTGTCACCAGCTGGCTTAGATCTTTGTTTATAAGTACACTTGAGATGCGCGGGAACACTAGCGTCAGGTGATCAATTTTCATAACGGCAAGGAAAGTTGTGTGAGTGCGCCACACCAGACTTTTTAGGGAGAGCTCGTTTGTTAGGACTGACAATAAGTCCGGCTGATCTAGTGAAGAGGATAGACTTGCTTTGTTTTATAATACAGTTTTTCTGTCACAGTTCTGGCAGTCTAAAAAGAATTGTATTATTAGAGAAGACAAGTTCTGAATCCTATTCATTAGTTCAGTTAACTTGCTTTTTATATTAATTTTAAATACGCGTTTATCAGTGAAGTAAAGCCATCTCGAAAGGTAGGTGTTTTTCTCGTTAAGATCCATTTATTTTATTACCACAAGAATTGAAATCTTTGCAGCAAAGCGAGTAGCGTCCATATTTTTTTAAATTAAGAATTGTTTTTGTTTTCTATCATTATATTTTCATTTGAAATAGCTCTATCATAATATTCAACCTTATTACCATATTTAAATAATGTTATCAAGTTAATTAAAGTCTTAGATATTCTTTTTTCCATTTTTGTTATCATTTTCGTACCCAGCTTACATATTTGGTGGAGGTTCTCTCCTCACCATTACAATTTCTACATTGTTAAAAAACTGGTAATGTTGCAGAGCTAGAAAAGGATAGCACTATCTACTTAGTTGAAAGATGGAAACAGATATCAAGACCAATGTAAATCAAATACTGCCATTATAAAGTGAACCTCACTATAGTAGGATATGATAATAATATGATGGTCCTACCGGCGCCAGATGACCGATGCTTGTTGCAGATGCAGATGAGCAGCACAAGGGTGCAGAGCAGAGCCAGGCCGGCCAACACAGAGCCGACCACCACATACAGCTGACCGTTGCTATGCACGGCTGGGTGCGGACGCAGTCCTGTCCCGTCAAAGCCCTTCTCGTCTGGTTCCACCACCACTGTTGCGTTTGGCTCTTCTAACAAAACACAAACAGAAATATTTGAGATTAAAAAATTTGAAACAGAACTGACATTATAATGTAATATTCCAATTCCATTAAATTTGAGAGAAATATACAGTAGCTTACATATCCTATAATAAGTGAGCAATTTCTGTATTTATATATCTGGTTATTTTTATACATGGTTATTTATGTTTTACGTATCTCGAAAACGGCTCTAACGATTTTCACGAAATTTGGAACATAGTAGGTTTATGATATAAAGATTCGATTGCACTAGGTCTCATTCTTTGGAAAACTCGCTGAACGACACTAAAAGGATAATTCATCCTTGGAAAACAGATGATAATTTCATTGTCTCTAGATAAGAGAAGATGCTTGTACCTGTGTGGGAGGGAGACAAAATTATTCCCAGCTGTGTAACCATAATCAATCAGCGAGAAATTTTATCTAGCTAGACAATTTAATCGATTTGATCAACATAATCTGATTTGTTGACATGACATGATAATCCTCCCAAAATAGAGTATATCATAATTTTCAAAGTTGATCATTATTTGACAATTTCAAGTGATTAGTGAGTGTTATTCTGTTATCCAATTTGGTTTGTATATAATCTAAATTATAATTTTCTGTTTTCAAATGTTTGAACAGAAAATTGAACCTGAATTCAAGTGTATGGAACATAACCTACTTTCTGGACTATTTATATTGTATAAATCAAAATTCGGGAAAGAAACAGTTTTTGGCTGTGCCTGTTAGTACTTCCACAATCATTTTAAAGAAATGTGTTCGGTTTATCAAAAGTCAATAAATAAATAACGAGCGAAGCTCGGTGCCCCGATATTCTTTTATAATCGGTGATGATACCAATGTTATGTTTGGCTCTTCTAAAAAAACACAACGACAAATATTTCAGATCAACATATAGAAAACAGAACTGAAATTACAATGGTATATTCCAATTCCATTAAATTGAAGAGAAATATAGTTTACATAATATATTCATTACACCACCAATGTTGTGTTTGGTTCTTCTAACAAACACACCTACAAATATTTGAGATTGCCACAATGAATACAGAACTGATTCCATTATTCAACAATACTAACTGATTCAACTATTCCATTAAACTTGGGAGAAATAGGCCTGGACATACATTCATAAAAGAATACACTTTTGAGTAGTATAATAATCGTATATAGTGATAAAACATCACGAATAGAGTTTAAAATTGGATCATTCTTTCTGAAACACCTAGTAGTATACAGACAATGAAATCCCTGTACCACTCTTTAATACATTCTCATCTGGCATACGGACTTGCTATCTATGGAAGTACAACCAAGAGTAACCTTGATAAGATACTATTACAACAAAAAAGAGCTCTCAGAATAATAATGAAGTTAAAAAGATTAGACTCAGTAAAACTCGTTTTTCCACAGTTTGGAATCTTAACAATCTATGTGCAATATATTTTTGACGTAGTCATGTACTTTAAAAAATGCTCGTCAACAGGATCAAGAAACGAAACACATGGCTACAACACCAGATTTGGAAGGATCGAGGAGAGGCATAGATTGAAATTCTTTAAGAAAAAAACACTTTTTATGGGGAGAAAATTTTTCAATATACTTCCTAGAGAGTTGAAAGAAATAGAGGAGGTTGAATACCTACAAAAAAAATTAAAGGAATATTTGGTGGGACTATCTCTATACTCTTTGCAGGAGTATGTCAATTTGACTGTAAGATTTTAGAATCTTGTTTTTTATCAGAATTTTTTACTTCTGTATGTGTAAAGGATGATTTTGTGACGATATTAATAATTATTTTTGTAATTTGACACTGTTCAGATGTATTTTGTGCATTTTGATGAATAAAGAAATTCTCAATTCTCAAGTAGTAAAATCCTTAACCCCTTGCAAGGTATTCTACGTCACTTGAGTCATTCAGGACTAAGGTGAAGGAATGGTTGCTAGTGAGATGTCTATATCTATAGGGATATACACTTGTAAATTTGTGAAAACTGACTGTAAAATTTTTGCCAACATTTTCGAATCAACTCACTCTGTGTTTTGCAGGTGAATATCTCGCTGAAATCGGACGCAGTTCCCACAGTGAAGGCCTGCAGTTTAACATCGTAGGCGGTGTTGGCGCGTAGGTGAGTGATGTTGAAAGCTCTCGTGCTCTCTCCCTCTACCGTCGCTTTTATGTAATCGTCGGCCGTGCTCGTTTCCCGGTAGTACACGTAGAATCCGTCAACTGGTGCCAGCACTGAGTTCAGATACTGCGAAACATAAAAAAACTGGTTAGAATCATTGAAAATTTCCGAAACTGAATGGTAAAAGTAGTACTATTTAGTAGTAGCAAATAGAATGTGCAAAATATTTCAAATACAATATGGAATTTACATACAAAATAAAACTTTTTATTGTGAAAATTGGAGCCTATTATAGTATTTACCCCATCATTTCAATAAATAGTATAGTGTGATTTGTCTGTTACATAGCCTACCTCCCATTCGATTTGAATCGTGTTTGGTGACATGGCGGTGAGATTGGTGAGATTGGGGGCGACGAGGGGGGTCCTGTTGAGGGGGATGCCTCGGTGGAGATGGAATTTCGCCGAATTCGGGCCCAGTTTGTTGTCATTATTCGAATAGACCGCTGCTATTCGAAACCTGAAAACAGAATATCCAAATTAATCAATTTTATTATTCATTATGAAGTATAAACTCATATTTTGCTAGGTAACACTGTTTACGTTCTGTGTACAGTAAATTGTTCCATCACATTATAGTGCAAAATGTTCCCATGAAAGGCCATCACAAAATCTTTGGTTCAAGCTTTTGGCGCGCACATATAAAGTTGATTTACACTAAAATGTGTCGTTTACTAGCTGCTTGAATGAAGAAAGGCTGTTTTACAAACCTACCGTCTAGAAAAGTGTAAATTTCTTCTATTCCATTACTCTCAAATTTTCTATCGAGAAAAATTCATTTAATGAATGGTCATCAAACATCATATTGTTGGTTATGTATTCTATGCTCTCTCTCTTGGGTTAACAGCCGTAGGGCTGGTTGGCAGCAGCTCTCCATGCTTTTCTGTCGTCCGCTTTCCGCTTCAGCTCGTAGTATGATCCACATCTCATATCCCGTAGCAATTGTTTCATATACTCCAGCCTAGGTCTTCCTCTCATATTCCTTCCCTCAACCATTCCCTCCATTATCCTTGTCAGTAGAGTGTCATGTCTGATGATGTGGCCAATCAGCTGTGCTCTTCTTTGCTTGATCCACTTCAAGAAGTTCCGGTTCTCTCCCACTCTTTCAAAACTTGCTCATTTGTAATCATATCTCTCCAACTGATCTTCATCATTCTTCTGTAGCACCATGCCTCGAATGCAGCCAATCTTCTTTCCTCTCTCACCCCCATTGTCCACGCCTCACTTCCATATGTTGCAGTACTCCATACATACGTTTTCAACATGTTTTTTCTTACGTCGAGACTTATGTTTTTTGAGGTGAATAGATTTTTCTTCTTATTGAAGGCAATCTTAGCCTGGGCAATCTGCTGGCAATGTCCTTGCAGCTTCTTCCATCACTTGTGATTTTGCTGCCCAGGTAATTGAACTCCTTCACTTCATTTACTACCTATTCCTTAGCTTTACTGCTGAGCTGTTCTCCCCTGTCCTGCAACATATTAGCACTTTGGTCTTTCGGATGTTTATTTTCAATCTAAACTCTTCCTCCATTATTCTGTCCATTTCATTCAGTGTTTTCTGTAGTTCCTCTTCACTTTCTGCCATTACTGCTATATCATCCGCAAAACGAAGCATATCTACCGTTTCTCCATGAAACGGTATTCTATGCTAACGTAAACAAACTATCAGCGCATGCGCAGAGAAGCAAGCAGACTACAATAATCGACCAATGAGAGCTCAGATAGTTGGAACAGTACCAGGTCGGACAATTTACCACACTTCGACTGTGGGGCAGAAAGTTGGGACTGAAACAGGATTCTGGAACAGAATCTGTCAAAATTACTTCCATGGAACGCGGAACTTTTTACTTGGTAAATTGTGAATCGGATAATTTACCACATTCCATGTACACAGAACGGGCCCATTATATCTAGTACAGTTACTATTTGATATAGTAACTGTAATATCTAGATGACAAATAGTCCGTATGTAATATACATAAAATTTAAATCTGTATTATTACATTTAAATTTAAATTATTTCGTCACGATATGTTTCGGCTACTAATGCCATAATTTATTTAATATATAGTCCGAAAATATTCTTTATTCAACTTATTTCTGTTGGGAGTATTATTCATTTCGCAAACTTAATTTTCATCTTTGTTAATTTATACAAACAATAAATAAATAATAGTTATTTTTATTCTACCCATTTTCCCATTTGTTGGTTCAATGTGAAAATGAAATAAAATTTTTTATCTATACCGATTACCACATAAGCTGGCTTCAAACTAATATACAATGACTACATTTACACTAATATAATACAATGGGTAGTGCCCAGCCACCTCTAATACAAGGCCCGGCCTACGATATTGCAACGTCGCAGCGTAGGCCTAGAATCTAATACATGATTGGTGAAAAAGATCAGCTGGTATTTTTTTAAATCTTTTTCACCAATCATGTATTAGATTTCAAATTTCAAATTTTATTTATTCAAGTCACAATACATTCTGGTCTATACACGAATCTACAATAAATTACATTACAACAGCTAATTATGCAACAAATTTTACATATTATGAAAACTTATTAATTACAATGAAGATTGAATGGAACATTAGAATATTGATAATATAGTATTGTAATGTAACTACATAAATCAGCGGTTTTTCAACAATGAATAAATGATAACTTCAGTGAATAAATATACACCCCACTATAAATTATATGTGTTGGGGTATAAGTAATTAGTTGCTTATTGCGTGTTATAATTACTATTTACAAACTTCATTCACTGATATAGGATTAAAGTTTTTTATAATAAAATTAGTAAAAATTTATAATACAAACAAAATTATGAAATTAGTAGATAAATATTAATATTCTACTAAGGATAATAATAGGAAAGGTTATTTTAGAAAAATGAAAAACAGTAAAGAGAAGTAAGATTCTAGGCTTACACTGCGACGTTGCAATATCGTAGGCCGCGGCCTTGTATTAGAGGTGGCTGTGGTAGGTAGTGCATTTTGTTAGTAGTTATAATAATAATAATATTCATTCATTTCATTACAGAGAATGGTGAAAATTCAAACGATGAAATATAGAATAAAATTACAAATACAGCGCTGCCGATTTTCTCCCTTGTCGTTGACTTCTATCATAGCCACCTCTAATACAAGGCCCCGGCCTACGATATTGCAACGTCGCAGCGTAGGCCTAGAATCTAATACATGATTGGTGAAAAAGATCAGCTGGTATTTTTGAAAATCTTTTTCACCAATCATGATTCTAGGCCTACACTGCGACGTTGCAATATCGTAGGCCGGGGCCTTGTATTAGAGGTGGCTATGCTTCTATAGATGATAGCTGATACTGATATAACAAATTTAAGGGTGTGATTACATTGAAACAGCTGTGTAATCATAGTCATAGTGAAGTTGTGTTTCTTTTCTGGCTCAAAATTTTGCAAAATAATTTCAAAAATTTCCAATTTATAGAGATTTGAGTGAAATATTTTTGTTCTTAATCAGTTTTTAAAAATCAAAATTAAAAATGTTTAGTTTAGTCATTAGTTTTGGAGTGGAAATTGGACTTTTTGAAGTGAAAGTGTAATCTTAACCTTATTCTTTTTTGAAACATTTATTTGTAAAAATTTGGGAGAAGACAGTTTTGGGCTATGCCTGTTGTCTTCTCCCAAATCATATTATATTTGTTTTAATTATGATTTGTAATTGTCGATGAAATGAATAAATAAATAAATAAATACATTGCATATCGAATCATGTATGAGCCGAAAAACAAAATCTGGAAAGTGTCATTGGAGCACGATGTGACTTGTACGTGGCTGTTCACACTGGACGCTTTCAGTGTGAATGTTTCTACAGCTGCAGATTCTAATTCTCATCTGAAAGTTTGGTCATGCATAACCAAGCGTGCACTTTCACATAGACGCATCCAATGTAATCACACCCTTATATAAACTGTTCATTCTTGTTTAAAATAATAAATTATATTTTATTCGTCAAGAAAATATATTTTTCCTACAGATACCCTGAAAAGTGACCATTTGTGCACTGATTGCAGGCTGCAAAGAATCACTTTTCCGCACTAGTGCGCAAAGTGAGTACTTTGCGTACTCCAGATTTGCAGCATGACAACGCAAAATAGTTAGTAGGTTATATGGAGCACCAGTGCAGCAAAATCAAAATTAAGTTGGTAACAGTGACTGCTGTGGCTGCTATAGTGAGCAGAGGTGCAACGAAGCACAACGCGCTAATTATTATTCTTTATATATTATAACCAAGGACAACGACAGCACAGTGCCACCACAGCACACACCACACAGCTGCCCCCCGCCATTCAAACACTACTACATTATTCAGGCAATTTTACCCATAATTACCCACTTTTCATATTCAATGGAACATTAGAATATGATAATATAGTATTGTAATGTAACTACATAAATCAGCGGTTTTTCAACAATGAATAAATGATAACTTCAGTGATAAATATACACCCCACTATAAATTATATGTGTTGGGGTATAAGTAATTAGTTGCTTATTGCGTGTTATAATTACTATTTACAAACTTCATTCACTGATATAGGATTAAAGTTTTTTATAATAAAATTAGTAAAAATTTATAATACAAACAAAATTATGAAATTAGTAGATGAATATTAATATTCTACTAAGGATAATAATAAGAAAGGTTATTTTAGAAAAATGAAAAACAGTAAAGAGAAGTAAAGATTCTAGGCTTACACTGCGACGTTGCAATATCGTAGGCCGCGGCCTTGTATTAGAGGTGGCTATGGTAGTGCATTTTGTTAGTTATAATAATAATTCATTCATTTCATTACAGAGAATGGTGAAAATTCAAACGATGAAAGTAGTTTTAATAGTTTTAACTATGAAAAAATTAAACATAAAGGATTTACTCATTCATGTTTATAAACATTTTGGTTCAATTTTCCTGCCATCTTTACATTTTCATAACACGAGATATGCAGCCACAGTTGGGATTAGAACTATCCAGCTAACGAGATCCTTCTCAACAACAAATTGTTTCTTCTTATCCCAAGTAATATATCGTAATCTCAAGAGATTATTTCCGCAAAATAACATTTTTTCAGCTGCAAGTCTTGCAATTTTCAAAAAAAAATTGAAATATTTGTTGTTTGAAATAAGTGATGAGGAGGCTGTGGCTCTGGTCTTGGCGGGCGGCGGACTCACCTGACTTCACAATTAACATGACTTCTACTGACTCTATATCAATACCGACTGACTTTACCATACAGACTGGCTATATACGTTACAGACGGACATAACAATATAGAATGACTTTCTATAATACGAAATTATGACAATCATTTGAATGAAATTACCCTCATCTATTAAATCCATTTAGGTTCTCCTTCTTCTTCCCCTTCATAAGATTCACTCTACTTGAAATACCAACTCGAGTCTACGCACAGGCCACAGTGCCCATGTAGGCTCATTCCATAATGTATAATATGAAACCCTAATCTAAGTACTTAATATTTTGTATTTTATATTTCATATTATTTATCATTTTTGTACTTGCTGTATTGTGGAATAAAGAAGATTCTTGATTGATTGATTGATTGATTGATTGAAATAGAGAATAAAATTACAAATACAGCGCTGCCGATTTTCTCCCTTGTCGTTGACTTCTATAGATGATAGCTGATACTGATATAACAAATGTAAGGGTGTGATTACATTGAATACATTGTATATCGAATCATGTATGAGCCGAAAAACAAAATCTGGAAAGTGTCATTGGAGCACGATGTGACTTGTATGTAGCTGTTCACACTGTACGCTTTCAGTGTGAATGTTTCTATAGCTCCAGATTCTAATTCTCATCTGAAAGTTTGGTCATGCATAACCAAGCGTGCACTTTCACATAGACGCATCCAAAGTGATAACACCCTTATATCAACTGTTCATTCTTGTTTAAAACAATCAATTATATTTCATTTGTCAAGAAAATATTTTTTTTTCAATTATTGGATTATACATTTCCATGATTGAGATTCAGTGCCGGTTGCACAAAAGTCGGTTAAATTTTAACCGTGATTATTTTCACGAGAACCAATCAGAGAAGCCGTCTTTTCTAAATGGCCTTCTCTGATTGGTTCTCGTGAAATTAATCATGGTTAAAATTTAACCTGTTTTTGTGCGACCGGGCCTAAATATTTTTCTGTTCAATTCTATTCATATTTTTTCTATTCCTGGACCTCACTATAGTCATAGAGAAACAATAGCTTAAGTAGATATCCCATGGTATAGGGCGTTTATGTCGCAACTTTTACTGTTATCTCAAGCCGATAGTCCACGTATTTCTTTCCCAAAAAGCTGTGTGACGCTGGTAGTCTCTCATATTGTGCCGTTTATACACTCTCACCTCAACAAAACAGTAAAAAATCAACAGTAATTGGCTTGAGATAACAGTAAAAGTTGCAACATAAACGCCCTAGAACTATGGGATATCTACTCACGCTATTGTTTCTCTATGGTGATATTTACTTCGAGTCGTTAGTATTTCTTATGAATGGCATCAATGATTCAATTCGTCAGGCAATGATGAAAGGTCGTAAAAATCTACAATAATCGATAGTAATCGACTTGAGATAACAGTAAAAGTAGCGACATAAACGGCCTATACCATGGGATATCTACTTACTCTATTGTTTACCTATGCTATAGTTCAAACAATGAATGTTTAACAAAACCTAACCTGTAGGTATGATCAGTGTCGAGTCCATCGACCTCGTAGCTCCTGACATGGCTGGCTATCTCCTCGTTGCTGGTCATCCAGGTGGACTCACCGCGGCGACCATGAGGGCCCAGCTCCTTGTACTGCACCTTGAAGAAGAGGATCTGCAGGCCGTCGTTGGAGGGCACAGACCAGCGCACCATCACCGACTTGTCTGACAGACGAGTGACGTTTGGTTTCGACGGCGGGATCATCACCACTGCAAAATTAACGAATTAAATAAATACAATCCAATTTCAACTCTATTCAACTCGTTCATTTACACTTGGCATAACAATATATATACATATATTCGATCTTTGACAAAATAAAAAATAATTCAGGGTGCCTCACGAAAGGTGTAACAGCTGAAGACCATGGATTCTACATTAAATTTGCAACAAAAGATGTCAAGTAAAAGTTTCTTAAATCGACCTTAGTTTTCGAGATATTTCGACTTTTCTATACATATGAAAAAAATAAATATATTAATATTGGTAATTTTTGTTAGAGATAATCAAATAACTCAAAAACTATGGTCGAGAAAATTTTGCTGTACATATTCTATGTTGCATGCAAATTTCATGTAGAATTTTATTTATAAAATAGCATTATAGTACCTTTTTTGAAATTAATATAGAATAATATTACTCGTTTTATTTTTAATTTTTTAATAAAATAATTTAGACTTATTGTTTTCATCTATTATTTTATATTAATTTCAAAAAAGGGTTCTATAATGATATTTTATTGATAAAAATATGTAGCCCTGAATAATTACATTTTAAGAATTTATGTAGAATCTATGGTATTCGACTGTTGCACCTTTCGTCAGACTAATTTTCTCACTAATATATTTACTTATTTATTTGATTTTCATTTACTGAGACGCATAATCTTACTGGGGGAATTCCACTTTATCAATATGTTCTGTGTACTGTTCATGCAAAAATGTAATTATTTATTTATACAGGGTGTCCCACGAAAGGTGTAACAGCCGAAGACCATGGATTCTACATTGAATTTGCAACAAAAGATGTCAAGTAAAATTTTCTTATATCGACCTTAGTTTTCAAGATATTTCGACTTTTCTATACTTTTGAAAAAAATTAATAACTAGAAAACTATTAGTCAAAATCTAATTCCAAGGGCATGGCTGGACAGATGAAGAAATTTCCAATAAGATTCATATAATTTGTTCCTTTATTTCACGTTTTTGAACTTCTTGTGAGCGTTCAAAGTTGAAAAAAGTACATTCTCGAGTTCAAAGCCAAATTTCAAACAGTTTGAACGCTCACAAAAAGTTCAAAAACGTGAAATAAAGGAACAAATTATTTGAATCTTATTGGAAATTTCTTCATCTGTACAGCCCTGTCCTTGGAGTTAGATTTTGACTGATAGTTTTCTAGTTTTTTTTTTCATATGTATAGAAAAGTCGAAATATCTCGAAAACTAAGGTCGATATAAGAAAATTTTACTTGACATCTTTTGTTCCAAATTTAATGTAGAATCCATGGTCTTCAGCTGTTACACCTTTCGT
This sequence comes from Nilaparvata lugens, assembly GCF_014356525.2. Taxonomy (NCBI): domain Eukaryota; kingdom Metazoa; phylum Arthropoda; class Insecta; order Hemiptera; family Delphacidae; genus Nilaparvata; species Nilaparvata lugens. The sequence goes on from NC_052514.1 coordinate 39,460,809, forward strand.
GGGACACCCTGTATAAATAAATAATTACATTTTTGCATGAACAGTACACAGAACATATTGATAAAGTGGAATTCCCCCAGTAAGTTTATTTATTTATCATTTATTCGTGGACATAATCACAAATCATATAAATATGATTAGGAAGGAACAACAGGCTTGGCCCAAATCTATTCCATTCCCAAATTTTGATAAATTAATAAAATGTCCAAAAAATAGGTTATGTTTCTACTGTAAAAGATTCTAGTTCAATTTTCGTCCAAAAATGAATACAAGCTAAACATTTTGAGTTTAGAGAAATTAAACACCAAACTATTATGCGTCTGAGTAAATGAAAATTAAATAAATAAGTAAATATATTAGTGAAAAATTAGTCTAATATTAATATAAAGTATTCTTCTTCAGTATCTTTCACTAGCTTTCTAACTTCTCGACTCTACTATAATACTAAATTAATGAACTACCTATTATTTAGATCTGTTAAGTACATTATTAATATTAATTCATTTCATTATTTGTTCCGGTACTCTTAAACTTTACAAGAATGACCCATCATTTTTTTCCAATAATAGAACATTATAATATAATTGTTCTATTTTAGTATTGAGAACGTTTCATGACTGCACTCACTCTCTTACATGTCTCCTTTCAACCAAATAAAGTGAAATTTGAAAAATAAGTATATTTTCTATGGTTTTACAAATCTCCACCTTCGTAAATTCTTCACGACTCTACTATAGTGAGGTCCACGTTATAATGGCAGTGGATGAAGATAGAAGAATAGCGATGCCGATTCTCTACATTGATTAATTATATTTCTATACCGTCAAAAACATAATTGGTATCGTTGTGGACCTAGAAAAGGATAGTACCACCGGCTTTGTCGGAAGATAGACAAGGAAAGCAAAACCAAAGTTGATCAAATACTATCATTATAACGTGGACCCCACTATAGAATGATTTATTCGAAACCATTTTACTATTTATATTTTATTTGAGTATTATATGTATGTTTGCACTTCATGACTACTAGATTGATTTATTTGAAACAATTTGACTATTTATGTTTTATTTGAGTATAATGTATGTTTTCACTGACCATTTCCCTTGTGTTTCTTGTCTTTTCGTCTTCCTTTTTGTTTTCTGGTGTGGTCTTTCTTGCCGTGATTGTGACCCCCCTGGCCCCCCTGGTTGGAGGCTGGCAGAGATGCAGCAATCAGACTGATCGGGTCGCCATTATCTGCACACAAACACACACAACAACATTTGTTACTTTATTGCAGATTTCAATTAAATTTTCAGTTAAAATAGAAAATTCTGTTCTTACAATCGAAGTAGGAAATAGACATTTAAAATGTTTCAGGAACACATAAATGAAGGACGTGTTTGAAAAAAGGTTTAACAAGTTTATAAAAAGTAAAATGTAAAAATTATTAATATTTTGGGAGTTTTTTTTTAATTTGTGTAGGCTACCTATATTAACAAATTGGTAGAAATCAGTGGCATAATGGGTCTCCAGCTGAATGCTCAAAAACAAGAATAATGACCAATTCAGAGAGAGAGGGAGTGATGCTGAGTTGCGGCAACATTGAGTATGTATATTTGGGGCAGACATTGTGATTCACAAATCGATTGGAAAAAGAAGTGATACTAAGAATTGACAAGGGATGGAAAAAATACTGGATGTTGAAAAAGATATTCAAAGAAAACTTCTCCAATGATCTAAAAGCGAAAGCCCTGTCATCATGCGTCTATCCAGCAATATTATATGGGTCACAAACGTGGACGCTGACAGAAAGGTTGGATAAGAGACTAGAGACGACACAAACAAAAATGCTACGCAGTATCCTGGGAATCAAGTTGAGTCAAAGTGTGAGGAACAGCGATGTATTGAGCAGAGTGAGAGTGAAGTACATGCAAAAGGAGGCTCACATCGCGAAATGGAAGTGGGCAGGGCATGTGGCCAGAATGCAGGAGGACCGATGGGCCAAGATCTGCACCGACTGGATTCCGAGGGATAAGAAGAGAAGAATAGGACGACCAACCACAAGATGGAGGGACGAAATGAACCAGAGAGTCGGCTATGCATGGACCACTTCGGCCAGAGACAGAGAAATGTGATGCAAAATAGTGTCGAAATTATGAAAGGAACTTAATATAAACTGTTGTCTACTCAAATACTTCAAGTAGAGAGGCTTTTGTTCTATATGAATGTCAATAAAGCTATTATTATTATTACCTATATTACCTAGTAGAGCAGAATTATACGATTGGTTTCAACTTGTCACTTACATTAATTACTTATATACTTATATTATATTATATAAAATACTTATATTAATTTCTCTTTCATAAAAGTTTCAATTTATAGATAATGAGTACAATGTGGGTAGAATAGCAGGTATTTACCCGGAACTGCTTCAAAACAGTAGCCTATAATTATGTTATACTGCTTCGGAACTTCTTCAAAACATTTTATAATTATGTGTTTTTATCTTTGTTAAATAAATAAATAAAACCAAATGGCGAATAAACAGGTCAGAGGTAACGTTGAGTTGATGTATGCAAAAAGCTGGTCAACAGTTATCAGCGGCAAACTGAGTAGGAGTCAAATCAGGTCTCAGTAATTTTGGAAGAGTTGAAATCTCTTGTCAATATCCATGTACCTTATACAATATGATTATGTTCAGAACTTGATATTGTTACTCAATTTTTTGCATCTTGTTTTATGGATGTATTAGTAGAATATCCTATTATATTGAGCGAGCAATTTCTGTATGGTTATTGTATATGGTTATCTATGTCCAACGGATCACGAAAACGGCTCTTAACGATTTTCACGAAATTTGGAAAATAGTAGGTTTATGATATAAAAATTCGATTTCACTAGGTCTCATCCTTGGGAAAACTTGATGAAGGACATGAAAAGGATAATAATTATTCATCCTTTGAAAAACATATGATAATTTCGTCGTCTGTCGAAATAGAAGATGCGTGTGTGGGAGAAAAACAGAATTATTTTTCTGTGTTTATTATTAATTAGCTGTGTAATCAATCAGCGAGAAATATTATCTAGAAATTCTAATCGACTTGATCAAAATAATCTGATTTGTTGACATCACATGACAATCATTCTAAACTACAGTATATCAAATTAAGTTAATCATTATTTGACAATTTTAAGTGATTAGTAAGTGTTATTTCTCTGTTGTATATACATACTTTTTCACTGTTAAAATTAAACTTGAATTTTAAAAACACTTTTAAAGTTAAAATACACTTACAGAGAAATACACTCTGAAATACACCAGAGTCTGATGATGACCAACAACAGGTCGAAACGATCGTCACTACAAAAGTAAGTGCATTTTCACTTCAAAAGTGTTTTTTTTTATTCAAGTTCGAGTGTTATTTTGTTATTCAAATTGGTTTGTAGATAATCTAAATTAGAACTTTCTTGTTTTCAAATGTTTGAACTGAAAATTGAACCTGAATTCAAGTGTATGGAGCATAACCTACTTTCTGGACTATTTATGGAGTATAAATCAAAATTGGGAAAGAAACAGTTTTGAGCTGTGCCTGTTAGTCCTTCCCCAATCATTTTAAAGAATTGTGTTCTGTTTAGCAATAGTTTATAAATAAATAACGAGCGAAGCTTGATGCCCCGATATTCTTTTATAATCGGTGATGATACAATGATTGTGTCATAACCGAAACTATAGTATCCCAAACTGTTTCAATAAATTAGAGGTTTTAACAAATAATTATTATCAATAGAGATATCTATCACAACATATCAATGACAACAAGTCGGTTTCATTCAATAGAGGTATTTACCACAACATAACACAGAAATTCAGTTATATGTCTGATTCAGTTTGTATAATATCTTACCATCGACGTCTACGTCATCGTCGCCTTGAGCAGTGACCTGTTTGGGAGAAACCTGCAGCATTGCCGAGCCATAGGTCACTCCGACCGGGTTACTGGCGAAGCACTGGTAGATTCCAGCGTGTCTCTTCTCCACCTGGTCGATTATCAGTTTACTTCCATTGGCTGTGAATAAACAAAAACGATTTCAAATGAAGTAATGATTGATTGATTGATTAATTGATGATCGATGATTGATCATTGATTACTGATCTCTCTCAAATTCGATTCACGTTCAAGAGCCCTCGAGACTTTTGAAAATAGTTCAATTCAATTCAATTTTTTTTTCCTTCTGAATACAATTCAAAGCAGTTACATAGAATCTGGAGCAATAAAGTTTATACAATTCAAGAAACAATATAATATACTTCCTAAAAACAAACAACAAAATATAGAACTATACTAAACAATAAAACTCTTGAGCTATCACAATTTTATTCTTGTATAAAATTCTTGTATCAGAAAGGAAAGAGCTCACATAGGCAACAAAGGCCTGTGCGTAAGCTCGAATTATCATAACAATATGCGTTATATCTATAAATATAAAGAGGGATCTCAATTTTTATTAGAGATCTAAACTACATTAAAATAATTTTCAATGATAGACTAGACTAACGCTAAGGCTAACCCCAATATCACAGCTGTGATAAGTAGGCTTAGTGTGTTTCTTAAATAGGCTCTCTACCCCTAAATAGGCTAGTGTGTTTGTCTTTTCGGTCTCAAAATTTTATAGTTTTTTCAAAGTTTGGAATTTTCTGATCAATTGTAATTGATTTAAAAGTATCTTTTCAATTTAAAAATTATTTTTGTGTGTTTTGAATTGTAAATTAAGTGTGTAATTGATAATTGTTAAGTGGCACATAACCTAGCTACATTTGGACTGTTGTATGAAATTAGAATTGGAACCGTTTTGGGCTTATAAGCCTGTGCTACTTTTCTGTTAGTAGTGTTATTCTGAATGATTAAATAAATAACACGTTATTTGCTCATAACGTTACTTGCTCTAAAACTCTGCTATCTGAATGCTCTAAAAAATAGCAATTGAACACAAAAACTATGTCTTTTGATAGTTATTCAGTTCCGGTTTTTGTTTCTTGAAAAAGGAAGATACTGTATTTCATATTAAGATAAACAAGAGTCTAACTATGGCTGAAATTCAAGTTGGGAGACCTATTAACACTTTCAATAATAATATTCTCATTAAGAATTTATTTAAATTTTCAATAAGATGATTTCCATAGAGAGAAGTCTATTATTATATTTGCGATAGAATTATACTAGTTTCTAGATCCAATATTTAAATTTACGCATACCACCCCACACAGGTAAGACCTCGGGCGTTCTTCTTTTTGACCGAGCGAAGTGAGGTCTAAGATTCAAGTCGACGGTTTAGCATTTCTCTTAATGTTTAGTGGACTACTAGTAGTTCTGTGAACAGTGGACCTCACGCAGTATTCTCATCCACAAGTACCTGATTGAATCTGTAGACCTTATGAAAATAAAGCAATAGACTGGCTTCTCCACACATCTGTGTAATCACTTGTCAGCTGATTTATGATTTATAATTCTATAGTATGATTTTACTTTCCTTGCCCTATTACCGAGAAAAATTAAGGTACCCCAATTTCTAAATTTCTATACGTTTCAAGGTCCCCTGAGTCCAAAAAAGTGGTTTTTGGGTATTGGTCTGTATATATATATATATATATATATATATTATATATATATATATATATATGTGTGTGTGTGTGTGTGGTGTGTGTGTGTGTGGTGTGTGTGTGTGTGTGTGTGTGTGTGTGTGTGTGTGTGTGTGTGTGTGTGTGTGTGTGTGTGTGTGTATTATTGTATGCACGTCTGTGTACACGATATCTCATCTCCCGAAACGGAATGACTTGAAATTTGGAACTTAAGGTCCTCACACTATAATGATCCGACACAAACAATTTCGATCAAATGCAATTCAAGATGGCGGCTAAAATGGCGAAAATGTTGTCAGAAACAGGGTTTTTCGTGATTTTCTTGAAAAAGGCTCCAACGATTTTGATCAAATTTATACCCAAAATAGTCATTGATAAGCTCTATCAACTGCCACAAGTCTCTTGTCTGTAAAAATTCCAGGAACGCCACCCCATCTATGCAAAGTTTGATTTTAGATTTCCAATTATCAGGCTTCAGATACCATTTAAACAAAGAATTCCAAATGGAAAAGATTGAGCATGAAAATCTCTACAATTAATGTTCAGTAACATTTTCACCTAAAATTGAAAATAAGCTCGAAATTCGAGAAAATGTGATTATTCAATTACAAATTATTGTTGATTCTATTAAATCATTCACTATGGAGAGATAGCAAACTTCGTATGTCTCCAGCGTTATTGTCCTGTCACCAGCTGGCTCAGATCTTTGTTTATAAGTAGTAGACTTGAGATGCGCGTGAACACTAGCGTCAGGTGATCAATTTTCATAACGGCAAGGAAAGTTGTGTGAGTTCGCCACGCCAGATTTTTCTTTTAATCATTAGTGTGAAAGAGAATATTTGTTTAGTAGATCTGGCTCAGATCTTTGTTTATAAGTAGTAGACTTGAGATGCGCGTGAACACTAGCGTCAGGTGATCAATTTTCATAACGGCAAGGAAAGTTGTGTGAGTGCGCCACGCCGGATTTTTCTTTTAATCATTAGTGTGAAAGAAAATATTCATTTAGTAAGCCTACATGCCTACACATGGATATAGATTAAAACATAAAAATCTTAACAATATAAAACAAAAATGTTTTGGTTGACAACCACCATGGATAAACTTGATGTTACCACAAGCAAACTACTCAACACAACACATTACTCAATAAAGTTTTTCCATTATATAGTACGATATTTATTTTACTACCAATGATATTGATTTTTCTGGTTTTGCACAATTTTTTGGATGAATAAAGTTTATTTCATTTCATACATTGGAGATATATTGACTAGTTATAATAGGGACTCCAATTCTATTATTCTTGTAAACAAAATTGACGGTCTATTTGAAGCTGACCTTCAGTCTTGACATGAGAGTCGTTGTGGAGACCCTCTCCATTGAGCAGCCAAACTAGGGTGGGTTCCGGAACACCGGTGACCTTGCACTGTAGTTCTGCCACCCCTCCCTCCTCCACCACCGAACTGTTCGGCTCCTCCCGAACTATGGGTGCTTCTTGCAACTGAAAAAAATCAATATTTATTTATTTACTGGTTAGAGCAAACAATAAAATAGTCAGAAATATTTAGTATACTTACAATTATTGTCTTTGTTATACAAAGATCCACGATATTAAGTCCCAAGAAATTATAGGACTACAAGGTTGCCGAATCTCTGTTACCTCCGCTTTCTGAATTATATAAAGTAAAAATCACGTTAGTCAGTGAAAATATGTGTGAGCACACCCATAAATAACAATATTGTACTCATTCATTGTGAACACTCCTATAAGAAACAACGGTATTCATTCTGTCTGCATGTTTGAACACTCCTATAAGGAACAACGGTTTCATTCTGCCTGCATGTGTGAACACTCCTATAAGGAACAATGGTACTCATTCATTGTAAACACTCCTATAAGAAACAATCCTTTTCATTCTGTGTGAACACTCCTATAAGGAACAACGGTTTTCATTCTGCCTGCATGTGTGAACACTCCTATAAGGAACAATGGTACTCATTCATTGTAAACACTCCTATAAGAAACAATCCTTTTCATTCTGTGTGAACACTCCTATAAGGAACAACGGTTTTAATTCTGTGTGAACACTCCTATAAGGAACAACGGTCTTCATTCTGTCTGCACGTGTGAACACTCCTATAAGGAACAATGGTACTCATTAATTGTAAACACTCCTAAGAAACAATCCTTTTCATTCTGTGTGAACACTCCTATAAGGAACAACGGTTTTCATCCTGTCTGCTTGTGTGAACACTTCCATAAGAACCAATGCTATCCTTACCTGTAGAGTGATCTGGTGCGAGGCAGTTGGCATAGTGCCACTGCTCAGGTCACAGTAGTAGATGCCTTCATCACTTCGTTGCACATTGAGCAGTCTCAGCACGGCTCCCCCCACCTCCAACTCATGTCGGTCACGTGGTAGCCCGCCTTTCCCACCACCTGGCACCCCTTCTCGCCGCCATGACACCCGTGGGGGTGGAGTGCCCACGCCGCTGCATTCCATTGTCACGTTTTGGCCTGTCAAAACATAAACAAAACTCATTCATTGATCTGGAAAAAAATAAACGTTTATGAATCTACAAAACGGAGAAGATTTGTTCAATATATTTTTATCAGTTTTATGATTTCAATGTTATTTCAATATAACATGTACACAAAGCTCATTCATTATTCTGGAAACAATTCAACGGTTTTGTAGATACCACGAACCGGAGAAAACTTGTTCAATATATTTTCATCAGTTTTATGATTTCATTGTTATTTTTATACCCTGAAATAGGACGAAGGAGTGAGTCAATTTTGTTGTCCAATGAACTTGACCTGTAAAAAGGTTCGAAGAATATGGCCCGGTTGCACAACAGCCGGTAGAATTTTAACCGTGATTAATTTCACGAGAACCAATCAGAGAAGGCCTTTTAGATAAGACGGCCTCTTTCGGAGATGATAAGCCGTCGGTCCCGATTACCTAAGAAATAGTCGTCATCTCTCATCATCATCCCTCTCACTCATTACCCACGCACAAGCCTAAGATCTTATGTGGGCATCACCATCAGTATTATTATAATTATTATTCACGATTAAAATTTAACCGGCTTTTGTGCAAGCGGCACTATGTGTTCAAAATTTGAAGCTGATTGATAAATTATTTCTAAAGTTATTGTAGAGCATACAAACAACTTTGGCCTTGGGTGAGTCAAAAGTGAGAACTCGCTAACGCTCGTTTCAAGATTCATTTTATTAACCATCAGGCTACAATTATAGCATGAGGCAAGTCATAATGATATACATTTTAAAATTACACGAAATTGGATAGAAAAACAGTCATGATAAAGCATATTATTTACATTCAAGTTAGGTATTCAGATATTCCTTAAGTGAGTAAAAGGCATTATTTTTCAGATAACTGTATATCACCATAGAGAAACGATAGCATAAGTAGATATCCCATGGTATAGGGCGTTTATGTCGCAACTTTTACTGTTATCCCAAGCCGATAGTTCACGTAGTTCTTTCCTATGCAGCTGTGTGACCCTGGTAGTCTCTCATATTGTGCCGTTCATACACTCTTACCCGGTCAAAACAGTAAAAATCGACAGTAATCGGCTTGAGATAACAGTGAAAGTTGCTACATAAATTCCCTATACCATGGAATATCTACTTACGCTATTGTTTCTCTATGATATTACTTTCTTAAATTTGTTTGGAGGCAGATTCGTGGTTGTTTGAGGCAGTTTATTATACAATATATATACGTCTGGTAAGTATGGCTTCTCCTAGTTTTAGTAAGTCATATTCGTGGCGCTACAATGTTTCACTGTTCCTGGTATTATATACATGGAAGTCTTAATGAATGAAAAATTTAACTAACGTCAAAATAAAAATCAAACTAACATTTTGATGAAATTTAACTAAATTCTAACTCAATCAAATTTAACGAAATTGTAATTGTATTAATTTGAATGAGACCTGAGCAATAGTTTGACTGACCAATCTGGGAGACGTAAAGCGACTGGGGCGTGGCCAGGAATCGAGGTGGTGACGGTGTGGTGACCTGGGTCACCACCAGAGTGGTGCGCAGTGGCGAGGTGACCGTCTGCGCCGTGATGTAGTTGGTGGCCATACACGTGTACACCCCGGCATCCCTGGATGTCACGTTCACCAGCAGCAGTGTTCTGGTAGACGGCACTGAAACATGCAACACACCAATCAGGTCACCAACCTAAATAATATAGATGGAAATTAAAAAGAAGTTGCATTTATATTCAAATGCTATATAATGAATAATAATATTATTACTAATATATAATATTATCATCATTAAACTCCTCTGGTCGTGTTGTACCCTCGACCAGAGACATTATTATTATTATTATTATTATTATTATTATTATTATTATTATTTATTTTATTTTTTTATTATTTTTTTAAGCTTTGAAGGTTAAGTTTTGATTTTGCATTCTATGACTGTGTGTGTGTTCTGTGTTGTAATATTGTTGTGCGTGTTGGCTCAGCTAGTCAGCTGTTCACCGCCACCTAAATGCAAGAGACAATAATGTCTGCAAGGTTGAGCACCGATTTATTAGAATATAGAGTGACTAATGTTGTGATTCAAGTGGTAGAAATTAGAACTTAGAATATCACATCCCAGATAGAAACTATAATAGACTTTTAATTTAATTTATTGAACACTTTACAAAAAATTTCATTTGTAGTATTATTATAGAATGTATAACCAAGTATTTAACTTATTATGATGTAGTATGAAATTTGAATACTCCTCAATTAGCTCTAAGCTAGAGGAGCAACAAAACACTGTATGTATATGATACTATGTAACTTTAAATGAAATAAATTGAAATTGAAATTATTATTATTAAACAAAAATACAAATTAAATGCTGTAAATCACCCCGAATACTTCTGCTACTGCAAATACTGATAACAGAGTTAACAGCTAGATGGAAATTCGATGATAGCTACTATCCCAAAATTAAGCTGCGTACACATATACGCGCTTCCAACCCGTACCGAGCACGCTCCGCCCTCGTACCGCCCTCGTTCCTCCATCGTACCGCAGTCGCTCCACCTCCGCTCTGCAGTCGCACCCATCATGAACGTTACAGAAGATGTTAGATCTTCTCGCGTTCCCCGATCGAACCACTGTTGCTCCCCGGTCGATCATCAATCGCTCTGCTGGAGTGACGTTCGGTTGCGGAGCAGAGCGAAAGTCTGTACGCACCTTTAGATACAAAAAATTAGGAGGTACCGGGTTCGATTCCCAGGCTGGCAAATAATTTTTGGATAGTAGCTCTCATCGAATTTCCATCTTGCTGTTTACCCTGTTGTCAATATTAGCAGTAGCAGAAGTCTTCGGGGTGATTTACAACATTTAATTTGGATTTTCGTTTAATAATAATTGTTCTACTCAAACAAAACAGGTATTGTTCAACAAAAGGATCATTGAAACAAGGTCTATAGAAAGAGATCTAGTCACGATCCCATGATACATTGAACGGACATATTGAAGCTATATTGAAATTTAAAATTTGAAATTATCTTCATTTTTCTTCTTAGAAATTACAAAAATACAATATACATATACAGAACTTGAAGAAGGTTCCTCATATGGACGAAGCCTGTGTGTGAGGAAATAGAAACTATACAGTTTACTAGTTTTGGAGTTTGTATACTAGTTTTGAAATTTGTTTACTATAGTAAAGTCCACGTTTCATCGGCAAGGGATGAATATAGGTGAACAGCGTTCATTATCTTCTCAACTGTCAATAAAAGTCTTAATAACTGAATTATCACTGTGATATGATTGTAAGTTGTGGCTAAAAATTAAACGATTGCCTTTTCAAATCCATAAATAATAATAGGATATTTTTATATCCAGGTGCAAACAGAATAGGGGTTTTATGCAGGCTGTGTACTTAACAGACCGACAGGTCCATGTGAATACAGTTTCAATTATTTTGTGAAATAGTTCAAACATAGATTTATTTGTTTACTCGTGGACAGAATCACAAATCATATAAATATGATTAGGAAGGAGCAACAGGCTTGGCCCAAATCTATTCCATTCCCAAATTTTGATAAAATGTCCAAAAAATAGGTTATGTTTCTACTGTAAACGTAGATATGATATAATCTTCTTTAAATTAGTACATTTACTGATGTTTTGTAAATCTGATTTTTTGTGAAACAATAAAGCAATTGGATTCAATTCGTGTAATCTAACTTGAATATAAAAATAATTCATACAATTCACTGGACATAGAAATAACTACTCATAAAAATCACTTTGGAAGATATGATATTCAGATTGATCTGCTCAGATCAAAATCGTTTTATGTCATGGATGTCAACTTTATAGATCAGGTTGTATTTTGTAACCATCCTACTTATTTATTACATGTTGTATAATTTAATCACCCTAATGAGTATATCAGAACGTACGTTCAGCACGAGTGGATCATCTTTTCTTGGTTTAATTTGGAGGTGCCTCTCTTTATGTATGATGCAAATTAGACACAAGTGAAACTAGTCTACTAATTCATGGATGATAAAAAATTGGACTGAACACAAGTGAAACTAATCTACTTAACCATGTTTGATAAAAAATTAGACACAAGTGAAACTATAGTCTACTAATTCATGGATGATAAAAAATTGGACTTTACACAAGTGAAACTAATCTACTTAACCATGTTTGATAAAAAATTAGACACAAGTGAAACTATAGTCTACTAATTCATGGATGATAAAAAATTGGACTTTACACAAGTGAAACTAATCTACTTAACCATGTTTGATAAAAAATTGGACTGTACACAAGTGAAACTAATCTACTTAACCATGTTTGATAAAAAATTAGACACAAGTGAAACTATCTAATTGATTTTCCACAGTGGATGAGTTTAATATAATTGTCCTTGTAAGTGGAGTACTTAAGCCACTCAAAAAGTAGAGTTTCAACAAAATCCGACGGGCTGCAACTCACATCAGATTGGACCAACTTTCAGCTTTAAAACATGAAGCTCAATCTTCCTTTTTTCGTGAGTATTGCAATCTAGTTTAAATTTCAAATGTTATGGACTTCACATTATAAGAATTATATTAATTTATAAAAATGTTAATGTATATGTTAATGTTAATGTTATATGTAATGTATATGTAAATGTTATGTAATGTATATTTTAATGTTAATGTAGTTAATGGACTTGTAGACAAATATTGATCAACTACAAATACTATAAAGAAATATTTGTCATAAAAAACGTGAATTTTGTAGACTAATTTAAGGCTGTGCAAAGGCTAAAAACTAACTTTTTACTCGTGATATTTTTCAAAGTTTTTCGATTTGTATATAATCAAGCTATCAAAATGAAAAAGTTTTCTCAGGAAAACATTTTTTTCTGATCATTACTTTTTGAGATATGAGCGCCTAAAGTTCGAATTTTTGGGACAGAACATTACAAATTCGGTAAGATATAAATCCATGAGATTTAGAGGATAGATTCTTCATGGTATTGTTGATCTAGTAATACAAATTTCTAAAAAAATCAATTTTTAAGATAGTTATTCAATTTACTAGGAATAACCAAAAATAACTTTTAGTTGAGTTATTTTTGGTAAATTGAATAACTTTTTCAAAAATTGATATTTTCGGAAAATGTTTATTTTACTAGATCAACAATACCATATCCTCTAAATCTCATGGATTTATATCTTACCGAATTTGAAATGTTCTGTCCCAAAAATTCAAACTTTAGGCGCTCATATCTCTAAAAGTAATGATCGGGAAAAAAATGTTTTCCCGAGAAAACTTTTTCATTTTAATAGCTTGATGATATACAAATCGAAAAACTTGGGAAAATATCACCAGTAGAAAATATATTTTTAACCTTTGCACAGCCTTAAAGCTTTTCCAGTTTTCAACCATTTTATTTCTGAAATCAATAGAATAGTACCATAGAGAAACGATAGCATAAGTAGATATCCCATGGTTTAGGGCGTTTATGTCGCAACTTTTACTGTTATCCCAAGCCGATATTTCACGTAGTTCTTTCCTATGCAGCTGTGTGACGCTGGTAGTCTCTCAAATTGTGCCGTTCATACACTATCACCCCAACAAAACAGTAAAAATTGACAATAATCGACAGTAATCGGCTTGAGATAACAGAAAAAGTTGCGACATAAATTCCCTATACAATGGGATATCTACTTACGCTATTGTTTCTCTATGATAGTACATTGGACTGTGGGACGTGCAAGTATTTCTTCATCAACTGTATCAAGTAATTGACTCTGGAATCAATCGAAAGAGATCATTTTCTATTTTGACAAATCGAAAACGCTATGATAATGAGTTATCAGTCAGGATTATACATAAAGAACGTGTACGGTGTGTGATTGTGTAGATGTATCGTTGTGTAGGAATATTCAAATAATAATAAGGAGAAACACTTATTGAAATGGGCTGCTTTTCAGGTCCTCAGGAGAACCTGAGGATGGTTTTTAAAAACCGAAACTAGTCGTGTTCAAATATTTTAAGTTTTTATAATAAACAAGGGTGCTACAAGTTATATTTGTTTTATTAATAAGGAGAAATTTGTTCCAATCATTGTATCACATGTACCGATTAACTATAGTTAATCTGATTTGTATACAGTATTCAGATTGATGATTTAGTGTATAAATTGAAATAGATATAAGGAACATAATATTTGGACAATTTAAGACAAAATTAGGAGATTGGAGAAGTTTTGGGCAATAGCCTGTTTTTTTCATTTCCGACTACTGTATTGTTTACTCTATCCAATAAATAAATGAATAAATAGTGAGGTCAACACTATAATGACAGTATTTGATTGACATTGGTGTTGCTATCCTTGTCTATTATTCGACAAAACAGATAGCGCAATATTTTTCTAGCACCGCAATATTGCCAGATCTTTTTCTGGAATATAATATACAGTAATGAATAACAAAATATTTATGAAGATGTATTGTTTGATCATAGAAAAAATTATTTATTGTCGAAAAAATATGATTGATAAATTTTAACAAGAATGAACAGTTGATATTATACTTCATTTATACCAGTATCAGATATCCTCTACAGAAGGCAGTGGCAAGGCAAAGAATCGGCAGCGCTGTTCTCCTATCTTTCTTCACTGTCATCATAACTTGAACCTCGCTATAAACAAAATTAGAGGCCCGGTTGCACAAAAGCCTGTTGAATTTCAACAGTGTTTAAATGCCACGAGAACCAATCAATCATAGAACCTTTCTTCTTAAGGTTGTACATTCAATATTTTTTTTTCGATTTTTTTTCTTTTTCTAATCTATTGGACAGGTTCTTAGGACATAATCTATGCAATTAAAATATTTTTATCAGCTTCTGTTAGCTAACAATAGGGCTTCAAAAATCACTTTTTTAGATAATTTTGTTGATATTTATTCATTTATTGAGAATACATTACATGAAAAAGTACAACTCGAAAAGGTTTACAGCTAAACGCCAAAACAAACGTCAATATTGTTCTTCTATCATTCTATTACAGGTTGGGACGTTGACAGTCTTGTCTATACTGATGTTTGTGACACCTATCCCGTTAGGTTCCCCAATTCCGGGGACATTACCTGGGGTAGACAACGCAGGCCACATACTGAGTGGCCAAAACTTTAGACAAACATCTAATCATTGGGCCAACAGTGGACCAGGATTGCCAAAATACACCCCAAGTTATCTAGGTTGGCGGTTTCGCCCAAGTGCTGTTGGGAGTGATGGGCCTAGACCTAATGGAAGACATTGAGGTTTGCGAGCATATTATGGACCTGAGGGACCTCAAGGAACAAGGAGAGACCATCTAATGGAAGTGATAGTTCATAAGATTGGACCTTAATGAGTAACCACCTCATGGAAGTGATACAACATTTTACTTCACTTATATTCCTACTCACTTGTTGCTATTTCAATTTGTCTAACATTAATGAGTCTATCACTGTTGTTTAAAACAATACTTTGAATAAAATGGTGTTGAGAATGTTTAGAACCTCATTTTTATTACGAAAATATAGAATATTGGAGTGATCCTTGTTGATCCTTTCCATTGGAAAGAAATTCATTCATTGTTTATTCAGGGTAGAATAATGTTCTACATTAAGTGAATTGAAATCTTAGTGAAACGAACTCAAAAATTTGAATAATCTCTAAGGCAATAAACTACACAATGTTTGACATATTTTTCTACCTGATGAGGAATTAATTTCCCGTGTTAATAAATTATTATCTATTTTTCAGCCTTTTTCGAGACAAGTGAGAATTTCAAGAAATTGGATAACTTATAGTATCATGAAACGTTACAATACATGAATGAGCGTGATAAGATATTCCAAGATTCAAACTGGCCGAGTGCGTGCCTTCAATTTCTAGTAACGCAACACTCACAACGTCCTGGATATGCTGGTAGCATCCATTCCATTTCAATTCAATTCAATTCAATTTATTTATTAAAAACACACATAACAAGACAAAACAAAATTACAAAGGATTTGAAACAAATAAAACACAATAAAATGTTACAAATATAAAAAACCATGGGCTTTGTGGTTGGGTGTGTTGGAGAAGAGAAAAAAAGAGAGGAAGATACCTAGCCAACTATGGTTTCCCATGTAATAGGCAGGCAAAATATTTATATAAATATATAAAATCATTGTTAACAATCTACCACTTTGTGGCTCTATGATTTGTGATAAGGTTAACTGCAGTTTTTGGGTACAATTTGTGATACAATCAATGCTACCAACCTGGCAGTTTGTGGGTACAATATTTGTGATGATGTTAACTACAGTGTTACCAGCCTGACAGTTTGCGGGTAAAATTCGTGATAAGGTAAAAATCAGTGGTACCAGCCTGGCAGTTTGCGGATACAATATTTGTGAAAAGGTGGAGATCAGTGATACCAATTTATCAGTTTGTGGGTACGTTTTTGATAAGGCGGAAATCAGTGCTACCAACCTGGCAGTTCGCGGGTAACTTTGTGAAAAGAGGGGAGATAAGTGCTACCAATCTGGCAGTTTGTGGGTACGTTTTGTGAAAAGGTTAGATTAGGTAAGGTTGAGATGGAAATCAGTGTTACCAACATGGTTTGGATTGCTGACAGGCGCCGGACAATCTATGGCGACAGTGTTGCCAACTGTGACCGTGTAGTGACGCAGCGGTTGGTACAGGAATGGTTTCAGCTCGGCCAGAGTTAGTTTGGCAGGCGTGGATGCCAAAGCTGATGCACCAAACCAAGCAATGCACTGGCGAAAAATCAACAGACAAGGTCAATACTGAACATTGAACCGATAAAATTAGCAAATATCTGATAATTAAGAGCAAGATCCCCTCTGTTCAGATTTGCTAAAGCCGCGTTTACACCGAAGTTTCAAACAAAAAGTTGCAAACTTTTATTGCAAACAGCAGTTGCAAACAGTAGTTTCAAATAAAAGTTTGCAACTTTTATTTCATGGTTTTATTTCCATGTTTCATGAAAATGTTTTCAACCTTGATTATGACTCGCCTATGTTCTGGTTCCTGGGATCAGTCCTTCCGAGGATGTCAAGTGTCGAGGATGTCATTTTAGCCGCGGCGGCGTGTGTCGTGTTGTCAAAGCAACGTAGGCCGAGACGATACTGGGTGAGGCCGTCTCTGAATTCCAGAGCTACGTACAGTGGAAACGACCTGTTGGACGATTTAAATAGAGATGATGTCGACCCTCTATCAGGTGAACTGAGAACGGACGGAAGTTTTAAAAACTTTGTAAGAATGACCAGTGAGGATTTTGAATATATAACTTTAATGATTGGTCACAAAATTTCGAAAATGGATACGAATTACCGAAAGGCTATTTCTGTAACGGAAAAACTAGCCGTAACCTTGCGTTTTTTAGCTACCGGAGATTCATACACAAGCTTGAGTTACCTGTTCAAGATATCAAAATCAACCATATCTTTGTTTGTACCTGAGGTGTGCGAGGCTTTAATAGATCTTCTGAAGGATAACATAAAGGTAAGACGTTATAAGTAGACTATACATAGCCTATATTTGTTATTTTGACAGCCATTTTTAAATAATATAATATAAAATATTGTTGTTAACACTCAGAACCTGTTTAAGAACCCCCCGCTCTCGCCCCTAAAAGGTCCTAGGGTATTTTATGGCAAATATATTTTTATAATTTTAAGCAATAAATCTACTACTGGTATTTCGCTTTATTTGTACCAGAAGTGTGTGCTGCTCTGATACTAGACGCTAATGCTTGTATTATAAAGTATTATAACCCTGTCCAGACAGGGTTACTGACACTTGAGTCGAGACAGGGTGGTTCGAGTGATCACGTGAGTGAGAGTGGAGGTGGCAGCGTAGGGGATGGCGGGGAAATGTTTCTGTTTCGTGTTTCAACGGCACATAGTGACCGAAACTAGTGTTGCAAACAAAAGTTTGCAACTCCCTTTGATCTTTACCGACTTCAGGTGGAAACAAAAATTTCTGTTGCAAACACTGAAAAACTGTTTGCAACAGCGAAATGTTTCGTCTAAAAATGCGCGTTTTTAGAGATGTTTGCAACTTCTGTTTGCAACTCGTGTTTCAAACTCCGGTGTAAACGCGGCTTAATAGAGCTCAACTGTTTTCATTTATGTTATGCATTCACAAAGACACATGATTACAACTTCTTTGAGTAACAACTGATATACTACTAGTAGTTCTGTGAACAGTACACCTCACGCAGTATTTCATCCACAAGTACGTGATTGAAACTATAGACCTTATGGAAATACATCAATAGACTGGCTTCTTCACACATCTGTGTAATCACTTGTCAGCTGATTTATGATGAATAATTCTATAGTAAGTATAGTCTGATTTTACTATAATATTGGCGTATGAAGGAGGCTCCTTTTTCCTTTTATATTATCCTTGAAATACAAAATTTCAAAAAACCTTGTATATAAGTTGACGCGCAATTAAAAAGGAACATATCTGTCAAATTTCATGAAAATCTATTACCGCGTTTCGCCGTGAATGCGCAACATATAAACATTTAAACATTAAGAGAAATGCCAAACCGTCGACTTGAATCTTAGACCTCACTTCGCTCGGTCAATTATAATTAGTTGGCCAAAAAGTGTGAAATACTTGATAGCACCAATAATAGTACTATTAGATGTAAAACAATTTCAAATTAGCTATTTATGTATAATGCGCGACTTTATCACTCACGCAAAACAGTTATCACGCGACGTGAAGCGGAGCTTGATAATTTTGCAAGAGCATTAAAGAAGCATTACGCGCGAATTACATACAAAATTTTTTCTACAACTTCACAAACCTGTTAAATCACTAAATATCTGGCGGAGTTTATAATAATTCGTCTACACTGATATCCATCATGGCTGTAGAATCGGTACAATTACCGACTTTTTAGGTTCAGATCTGACAGAGAGTGTTTTGTCTTTTGGCGAGCTGCTTATCATCAGCTAATTAGCGAGCGTAAAGAAACTCTTCTGCGCATGCGCGAATGATTTGCGATAGTAAATAAAATCTACTGCACATGCGCAGATGGTTAGCGAACGAAAAAGTAGATTCTCCTCAGAAATAAGCTGTTTTACGAGGAGAATTGAGTATGTAAATTCTTTCTTTACGCGCAGTTGTAGAAAATAGTTATTTGTATATCTAGAGTGAAAAGTACGACTTTTTCTCCCTGTGGGAAAAAGTTTGAAGCCCGAGGCGAAGCCTAGGGCAGCAATTTTCCTCAGGGAGAAAAAGTATTTTTCGCTTGTGATGTAGCCTACACAACATTTTTCCACCATCTACATTTTTTTATAGAAACTGCAAATAAAATCATTCTAATAACTTACGTATTGGTGACAATGATTCCTAACAACATAACCTAAATCTAAAACCTAAAAACTGGTCGTCTGATTGGCACTGCCGATTGCGCTATCTATCGGCAAAAGTTGTAACAATTATATCATCTGAGCAGCTACCAAAAATGGCTGACTCCAGATCACGCGGTTCAGATTTGAATTGCAGATCAAAAATATTTGTTGGCTGGTATTTTGAATAGAATAAAATATTTTTAAAATTGTATAAATTTTTATCATCTACTAATATTAAAAATATAATAATTATCATACAAACATATATTTCATGAGTTAATCAAATTTCTGGTTGTGGTATTGAATTCAGTTGACTCAATGACAGACACCTCTATTATGCTTTCTCATCTGAGCTTAGACCTTCTAACCTATTACAATGTAAGTTTCAAAATAGAGATGCTCCCCATGTTATTTAAATGGAGTCACTTTTACTCCCTAGGGAGTTTTTCTGTTTTTTACTACCGAGAGCGAAAAAGTGACACTTTAGTAGTAGGTTTCAGGGAGTAAAGTAGTACTTTGAACAGTAGGTGGAGGAAAAATATTTTTTTCTAACTTCTTATATTTATTCATTCAACTGGAATTCAGACATACAGGATCCTTTCATACAGTATTTTGAACCAATATATCACATAGTCAAGTTTACAAAACTCATAGTCGCCAGCCAGTGTATCAATCAATATTGTAAATTTTGATCAAATAAATTATTACAGTAGAGTGCCGGCATCTCACCAAACTGCTATGGGACACAAAATCCAGGAAGTATGAAATACCTCCTAATTTAGGACCAGGGTTTTCTCTCCATAAATATTACATTCAAAGATGTAATAATTATATTCTTTATTTTTCCTATTTGATGTTTAAATACGAAGATATTCATTGCTACCAGTTATTGATTAATATAGGATTAATACTTATCATTGAATATTTTTATTACTAGTAGTTCTGTGAACAGTAGACACCACGCAGTATTCTCATCCACAAGTATCTGATGTCACCTGTTCTAGTTGATTCAGTGAATCACAATTCACAGTTGAATCTTGATTTAATCTTAAAAACTTATATTTGTTTTCTCCTAGATCAAAAACTCACTTATGCTAATAAACTCAGTTCACGTTTGAATTTGTATCCCATATGAAAATTTATCCAGTTCCGTGATAATCTTTCCATCTGGTAGAAATATTTCTATTTTAAATTTATATTTTTAACCATTTAAAAATTGATTTTTTTCAATCAAGAATAATATAATTTCTTCAGCATTATTTAGTTCATTTTTTATTTTATTTTCAATCAACTATTAAATTTATTTTTTAAATGTGAGAATATTGATACTGATGGGCACGCATCATAAAAAATATTGAAACCCTACCTTATAGAATAGACACGGTCAGACATCTGTAATGCATGCATTGAATAATCCACTTGTCAGCTGATTGATTATGAATAATTCTAAGGTCTGATTAATCCTATCTCCAAAGTAGATAATATGAATATAGATATCAGAGTATGGAGGAATTCCTTTTCTTTTCTTATATCCTTAAAATGCGAAATTTCAAAAAAAGGAATATTCGCAGTTGAAAAAGGAATATTCCTGCCAAATCTCATCGAATTCTATCAACACGTTTGGCCGTAATCGCGTTACATACAGACAGACAAGAGAAAAGAGTTAAAACATAGACCTCACTACGTTCGGTCAATAAATATAAAGGGTTGCCCAAAAGGTGAGAATCATGGAAACAGATTGATTTTTCTTCTACAATGATAATTTTATACATTTGATTCAGGATCATATTTGAATCAAGGAGAAAACTACCAAGAAACTAGAGACACATGGAGCTGTTTCCATAGTTCTTACCAACTCTGTACATACATCTTTGTCTGATTGAGTCCTTTCTCTTGCTTTCATTGTGGCACGTTGCAACTTGCTAATTCTCACGTTGCAATTCTTACTTACTCTGCCCTAAGGCTAGGCACACACAAGTTAGTCAAGACAAGACATGATCAGACACGTTTAGTCACAATACTTCGCATAGTTGCTTATGAAGACATGTCTAATTGCATTGACTAAGGCTAGGCGCACACCAGTTAGTCAAGACAAGACATGATCAGACACGTTTAGTCAAAATACTTCACATAGTTGCTTATGAAGACATGTCTAATTGCATTGACTAAGGCTAGGCGCACACAAGTTAGTCAAGACAAGACATGATCAGACACGTTTAGTCACAATACTTCGCATGGTTGCTTATGAAGACATGTCTAATTGCAATGACTAATCAGTGTGAGTTGCGTCATAAGCAACAATAAGCAACATGTCTTGTCTTGTCTTGACTAACTGGTGTGCTCCTAGCCTTAGTCAATGCAATTAGACATGTCTTCATAAGCAGCTATGTAAAGTTTTGTGACTAAACGTGTCTGATCATGTCTTGTCTTGTCTTGACTAACTGGTGTGTGCCTAGCCTTAGTCAATGCAATTAGACATGTCTTCATAAGCAACTATGTGAAGTATTGTGACTAAACGTGTCTGATCATGTCTTGTCTTGTCTTGACTAACTGGTGTGCGCCTAGCCTTAGTCAATGCAATTAGACATGTCTTCATAAGCAACTATGTGAAGTATTGTGACTGAACGTGTCTGATCATGTCTTGTCTTGTCTTGACTAACTGATGTGCGCCTAGCCTTATTGTCCTCACTCTATCTAAGCTTTAATCATACCACAGAGAAGAAAAGAAATATTTCACATAACTGCCATACTTTAAAGTCAAGGCTATTTAGCTATCCTATTATATTAAGTGAGCAATTTCTGTATTCTCTTTATATTTTTATAATATCTGGCTATTTTTAGATCTGGTTATCTGGTTATTTATGTTCAACGGATCTCGTTAACGGCTCCAACGATTTTCACGAAATTTGGAACATAGTAGGTTTATTATATAAAAATTCGATTGCACTAGGTCTCATCCTTGGGAAAACTCGCTGAGCGACATTGAAAGGATAATTCATCCTTTTAACAGGGCACTCTTTATAACACTGCATAAGGGCTTATCTTAACTCCTGACCGCGGACGAAAATTTTATATTTTTTTGCGCTCAGTAAAATTTGTCAAATCATTTTTTTTTAATTATAAGTATTATTGTATACATTTATATATATTTTCCCATTTATACATTCTTAATAAACTAAGCTCATGTTATATGATTAATTCTATTTCATTTTTTGTTTATAAAGGATTTTTCTGATTATATTTTCTGTGATGTATACTATTTTCTTTGAAATTGTAATTGTTTTGATTGACAAAATAAATTTGAATTTGAATTTGACTGAAACAGCTGTGGATAGTAAAAGAGTTAGTGAGCGAGTGAGTATGTGAAAAATCAAAATATCGCATCCCCGAAATTCATAAGATGACATATAGCTGTGAAATATAAACACGATCATTTTAGAGAATGATTGTGTTCTGTTTATCAATAAATAAAAAATATCGGGGCACCAAGAGCTTCACTCGTTATTTTCATTTATTAATAAACAGAACCATAGCCTACTAAAGATAGATCTAAAGTAAGCCATGACAGAACACAATTCTCTAAAATGATCGTGTTCATATTTCACAGCTTGCTATTTATGTCATCTTATGAATTCGGGGATGCGATATTTTGATTTTTCACATACTCAATTTTTTACTATCCACAGCTGTTTCAGCCAAGGATGAATTATCCTTTTAATGTCGTTCAGCGAGTTTTCCCAATGGAATTTTTATATCATAAACCTACTGTATTCCAAATTTCGTAAAAATCGTTAGAGCCGTTTACGAGACCTGTTAACATAAATAATCAGATAACCAGATATTATAAAAATATAAACAGACATACAGAAATTGTCACTTAATCTAATAGGATAGCTAAATAGCATTGACTTTAAAGTATTCAACCAAGGATGAATTATCCTTTTAATGGATCCGTTCAGCAAGTTTTCCCAAGGATGACACCTAGAGTAATCGAATCTTTATATCATAGACCTACTACGTTCCAAATTTCGTGAAAATCGTTAGAGCCGTTTTCGAGATCCGTTAAACATAAATAACCAGATATAAAAATAGCCAGATATAAAAATAACCAGATATATAAATACAGAAATTGCTCACTTAATATATAATAGGATAACGAGCGAAGCTCGGTGTCCCGATATTGTCGTTGATACTGTGAAATTAGTTCTTTTAACTTTGTTCAAATTAAATTACTAAATCAGTATGTAAAGTAGATAAGTATGCCCTTATTTTCATTATTTATCAGATCCTTGGGGGGCCTAGATCCAGGTCTCCGCCTTAATTGGCGCCCCTGATAAAGTAACAAGCAATGAAACCAACCTGATAGTCGCCAGTTTGGTTCTCATCAGTGACCTTGACCATGAGATGCGATGAGCTGGAGACGCGGACGGCGCTTACATTGCTCGCCGCGGCGCTAGTGTTGAGCAGCCTGCCAGCGTGTCGCCAGCGCACTCTCTCGGCCGGCACGTTCAACGAGCACTCAAAGTTCACCTAGTCATCACAATTCAATTCAATTTTATTCAGAAATAAATTAATACATTACACAATGAATAAATGAACCTTATTACAAGTGTACCAATAAAAAATGAAAATGTAATAATAGATAACAGCTGTGCTAATAATAGTAAATTTGTGTTTCTGTTCTGGTTCAACATTTTGCAAAATTACTCAAAAACTTCCAATTTGTAGAGATTTGAGTAAAATATCTTAGCATTTAATCAGTTTTTAAATATCAAAATTTTGAATTTTCAGTTTAGTCATTAGGTTTGAAGTGGAAATTGTACTTTTTAAGTGAAAAGTGAAATCTTAACCTCATTCTTTTTTGAAACTTTTATTTGTAAAAATTTGGGACATGACAGTTTTGGGCTATGCCTGTTGTCTTCTCCCAATCATATTATATATTAAAATTATTATTTGTGATTCTCAATGAAATAAATAAATATTGATAGAAATAGATATATCAATAACATATTGATACATCACTCTTATTCAAACATTGAATAAGCGACATATTGATGACAGAAAAATATTGGTTATATCGATATATGATTATCACTAAATTGCCCTGTACTTATAGTCTGTCCAAACTGCCATGAAACTGCGCTTGTGTTTGTGTGTGAGTAGTAGGAGGGTCTGCCTAGTTATTCAGAGCTCATGCCTGTTTGGACAGAGTATATGATTGTATTTTTCAGTCTCAAAAAGGACTGTTAATATCAAGGAAATCAAATTGAAAACATGAATCCATCCTTATGTATAGGTATGTATAATGATAAATGAGTTCTGAAAATTGAAAACATTGACAAATTGGTATAGAAATATTGATAAACCTGAAATAACTGAAAGTGAAGAATCAATATATTTATCTATTTATTGGAACCCAAATAACACTGATGTATCAATATTTTAGTTCCAATATCAATTTTCTATTGTGAGGTCCACTTTCTATCTCTCTCCACTTTATGGCAGTAGAGAGAGATAGGGGAACAACATTGCCAATCCTCTGTCTTGTCAATGCCTTCTATAGATGGTAGCTGATACAGGTTTATTAATGTAATATTAACTGTTCATTCTTGTTTAAAATAAACAATCATATTTTATTAAGCAAGAAATGATTTTTTCAATGATTTCATAATTAAGATGTAATATTTTGTTAATTAATTATTAATTCTACATTGTTAAAAGATGATCTGGCAACAGAGCAAAGAGAGAAAGAGATAGTGCTATCCGCTTTGATAAATGATAAACAAGGATAGCAATACCATTGTTAATCAAACACTGACATTATGATGTGGACCTCACTATAGTTCCAATCTATCAATATTCTAGTTTTGATATATCAATATAGCCTACAGTATTTCAGATATCAACATTTTCATTCCAATATATTGATATTCTAGTTTCAATATATCAATATTCAGTATTTAAGCCTACTATGTATTGATATTCAGTTGTCATTGCTACAGTGCTCACCTCATCACCAGGCGGCGCCACTATTGGCTCAGGCGAGCGAACAAACCACAGACCAACATAGCTGCAGACAGGTGTCACTGCAACTGAAGCTAGCAGCAGACATACCGCCCACCCAAATGGTCCTCCGGTCCGGATAATCACTCCCCTCCCCCGCGGGCCAACTAGCCCCCTCCCACCCATGCACGCACTGCCGCCGGCCATTGAACTCCAAGCATTCCTGTAACACAGACAAACAATGGTAAGTGAAATAGTTTCTAGAAATGCAATGACATGGATAAAATAAGGAAAGGAAAATTAATGAGATTGATTTTGGAGAATTTTAGATGTCTTGAAATCAGAAGATTGAATTTGAGCATTTATTCCTGCAACACACAAAACACTAATAGGGCCCAAACTTGGTTTGAACAGAGAAAGACCAGGTGTTTCTTTGAACCACAAATAGAATGCATTCTAATAAATGTGACCAAAACCTACATGTAATTAATTATTGTAGATTAGTATTAAAATGGAGATGGTCATATGCACCATGTTCATTTACCCCTGTCTTGCAATAACATGGATAAAATGAGAAAAGAAAGATTGATGGGATTTGATTTTAGGGAATTTTGAAAGTCTGAAATATCACCAACAATAATTGAATTTGAGCATATAGTTACAAGCATGATAATTATATACATCTGATTAGTTATATCTATACTGATTGATAATTTGGTGTAGAAATCAATTTGGACTATTCGAGATTAAATTAAGAAATAGAAAAAGTTTTGGGCTGTCTTTTCTTTCCTGAATGTTGTATTTGTTTCATCCTGAAAAAATAAAAGGATGAATAATGTCAGAAAATCTATTTTAAAGGGGGTTGGGAACACAATACTAACGAATAAATTCCTATTATCAAGTTTGAATGTTGAATTCACCCTTCTATTGATTTTTGAGAGAAAGCAGGGATCAATAAAATAATGATGATTGTAATTGATGATATGGATTCATTCTATCCATAAAATATTAATTATTTCATCCGAATTATAGATTAATTCATAAATACCTCTCCCATAGCAGTGAAACTGAAATTCAACTAATACAATGAATATAGAAATATCATCTCTTTCAAATTTTATTGAATGTCTTCATTTAAAACAAAAATTCAAAATTTGAATTCAATTCAAAAAGTTATTTATTCGTCATAAAAAACAAAATAATCTGCTGTGAGTTCTACATACACTTACAAGAACTCATACATAAGAATAATATTTTTTTTATAATAATAAACTCAAACAAAATAGTTGAAATTTAATCAACAAAAAGTTTTGATCATGATTGAGATTCATAACTCATCAGGATTAAATTCATCAGGGAAGAGTCGTGAACCGACAGTGCTTTCATTCAGGAATGATCTCCACATGGACCTGAGGTCTGTGTGTGAAGACTAGTTCTTCGGATTTCCAATATGTTTGGAAGATTCCGAGGAATGATTCAGATTCTCGTAAGTTAAAACATTCATGTGAATAAGGATAGACTTTTTAAATAGATAAGACAGTAATGTGAGGGGTATTGATTAGTCATTGATGTTCAGAACTGAACTAATCATTGATAATATTATACTAGATGTATTATAATAGATTATACTAGATATATCTTATACTAGAATATTGTATTTATTTCATTCTGAAAATAAAAAAGAATGAATAGTCTATGAAAATTCATTTTCAAGGGGTTTGGAAGGGTTGATAGAATTGGCTGACTCCATGTTAAACTGCCGTATGAATCAAAACTGCTCTGATCATTTATGGTATTGACTCATATGGGGAGTCTGCGGATTCCGAGTTAGCCAATTCTATCAACCCATTGGGAACACACAATACTATCGAATAAATTGATACTATCAAGTTTGAATGTTGAATTCACCCTTCTATTGAGTTTGGAGAGAAAACAGTGTTCAATAAAAGAATGATGATTGTAATTGATGATATGGATTCAGTCTAACCATAAAATATCAATTATTTCTTCTAAATTATATATTTATTCATTAATACTTCCCTCATAGCAGTGAAACTGAAACTCAACGGATAAAATGAATATAGAAATTTCATCCCTTTCAAATTTCATTTAATGTCTTTATTCAAACAAAAATTCGTTTTGAATGATTCAAGTACAGTATGAAGTTCTGTACCGTTCACGTTTGAGGTATAGTATGTATTTTCGTTCAAGATTGATTATAGCTTCAAAATTATATCTCATAATTAATTGACAAATTTTTTTCCTCTTCCAAAAGTTGCTTGAAATGCATGTTTCCTTGAAAAAGGAGCTGAAGAGCCATGCAGTAGCCTATTCCTTTTCCATTTAAAATTATTATTTACAGGATGATTGATACACAGATGAATCTACAAAAAGTAGTAGAAAACATTTAAAAAGAACCTAGTTCAATACAATTTATCAAACTCACGCAAAATGAAGATTACAAACTGAACAATATTCATGATGAATGAATTAATGAATGAGTAACAACTGAATACTTTAGGTTAGTTGAGTAGTTGAATAATTGTAAATTAAGTCATATGTGATCAGTATCAAATATGAGAAATGCTAAATTAATTTGATGCTTATATAAATTGAAAGGTTCAACTGACATAATAAAGTCCTATTGAAATCTACTCACAATTCAAGTTCACCTGTAACTAATATGAGAAATGCTTCATTAATTTGATGCCTATATAAATTGATAGATAAACGGAATAATAGTCCGATAGAAATCTACTCACAATTCAAATTCATCTGTAACTAATATGAGAAATGCTAAATTAATTTCATGCTTACATAAATTGAAAAATAAACAGAATAATAGAGCCCGATTTAAATCTACTCACAATTCAAATCCACCTGAAGATCGTACAAAATCATTCAAACAACAAAACTTATACTTTCAATTTAATCAAGTCTATCAATCGAAGTATCCAAACACAAGAAGCTTATGCTAACAGCATCACTCACAAAATGATGGGGCAAATGAAAGAGTCCCGTTTTTATACTGTGAATCAAAATTTCAAATGAGGTGGGTGGCCCGCATAACAATCCAAGTTCAAGTATTTTCGAAATGGCGAATCTAGGGGCAGGAGCAGATTTTTGAAATTTGAAACCACTATCCTAGGATCGACCCCTATGTGCGGATGACGCAGGGATACCAACTAACAAAAGCCCATGCATACGATTAGAGTGAATTGAAGTTATTATTAAGGATGAATTGTTAAGGAAACAACCGAATTGAATATCGGTTTACTGAAGCAGCTGGTGGTATTGAAGATTCAGTGTGTAGGATGATACCACTTATTCATGGAAGAAACACTAAAAATTGAATCTTTATGAATTCCATTTTTGTATATTAAAGAATATCAATTGTTTGCTATTAGAATGAATATAGTTCCCCCAATTGAATCCTACTGGACTACCAAATTATCACAAACTAAAATATCAGGTGTGGCGCACTCACACAACTTTCCTTGCCGTTATGAAAATTGATCACCTGACGCTAGTGTTCCCGCGCATACTAGTTTACTATTCTGAGTCAGCTGGTGACAGGACAAAAACGCTCGATAGAAACGAGATCTGCTATCTCTTCATAGTGAATGATCTAATAGAATCAACAGTTTGCAATTGAAATAATAACATTTTCTCTAATTTCGAGCTTATTTTAAATTTTAAGAGAAAATGTTACTGAACATTAATTGTAGAGATTATCATGCTGAATCTTTTCCACTTGAATTTTTTTGTTTAAATTGTATCTGAAGCCTGATAATTGGGAATCTAAAATCAAACTTTCAATAGATAAAGCGGAGCTCCTGAAATTTTTACAGATATGGGACTTGTGGCAATTGATAGAGCTTAACAATGACTATATTAGGTATAAATTTGATCAAAATCGTTGGAGCCATTTTTGAGAAAATCGCAAAAACCCTGTTTTTGACAACATTTCGCCATTTTAGCCGCCATCTTGTATTGCATTTGATCGAAATTGTTCGTGTCGGATCCTTATAGTGTAAGGACCTCGAGTTCCAAATTTCAAGTCATTCCGTTAATTGGGAGATGAGATATCGTGTACACAGACGCACATACACACACACACACACACACACACACACACACACACACACACACACACACACACACACACACACACACATACACACACACACACACAGACCAATACCCAAAAACCACTTTTTTGGACTCAGGGGACCTTGAAACGTATAGAAATTTAGAAATTGGGGTACCTTAATTTTTTTCGGAAAGCAATACTTTCCTTACCTATGGTAATAGGGCAAGGAAAGTAAAATTAATGATGAATGAAAAAAAATAACAATGAAATGCTGTAGTTGAGTAGTTGAATATTGTAAACAAAGTGATAATAAATATCAAGTATGAGAAATGCTACATAGATTTTATAAACCTGAATATAATACCACTAATACCAACAGGCCATCAAATATAATGAAGTCAAGTCGCTTCATTCATTGGAATTTCATGGTAATAGTATCAACTAGTCTTGATAATTTCAATTATTATTCCAATCATCTCATGTTAAAAAGCATTAATGTTTATTTATCTTGTTGAATAACATAAGTATGGTTTCAATCAGATCATTATTCAAGCGTTTCCATGGAACCCCAGCATATTTGGGTTACATGATTCTTGAACTCACGTAGAGAAATTCACAAGAAAAAATAAATTCTAATTATAAAAATTTCAATTTCAAGAAATATGTAATAGTTTCAATACATTTGTAGATTTTATCTTGTCAAGGATTTCTTGTTATTAGACTACATTAATTCAAATAATTCACTTACTACAAATGATCATTCAAATTGCTCTCTTTAGCTCGCAATTAGTCCTGCATTTAGACAGACTGGAAAGAGTATTTTGGCACGCTTAATCTTCTTATAGGACAATGAATAGCCAAGATTAATTACAATATCCCATTACCATGTTTATCGGACTTCGGGAGGTACTTCCGGTATTCTCTCTCATTCTCCCTCACACTCTCTCTCTTTCTCTCCCTCTTCAAAATACTCTCTCCCTGTCCCCTATGGTTCCTTCTCGCTTCATCATTATTTCTATCCTTCATTTTTTCGATTTTATGGCTTCCTATCGACTTGTGAGGCCCTACTTGTTTGCCTCTCATTTCCTGTAAATGATCACTTGAAAGTGATATCACTTCTTCATTTCTTATCTATATCCTCTGTCTATTTATTATCAAGCCACGTGCTATAGAGTATCGGAATTTTGGCGAAAAACAAAACCTACAAGGGTGTTATTATCAACGTGGGGAGTCTATTGAGGTAGATATACGAACTCATTATATACTAATATACACCGGATTTTAATAACACAATAGGTATTAATGTGTTTCAAGAAGATTTTTGATATGGAATTGTTAAATCACCGGAGACCTTTTGTACGATAATAAAATAACGCAATAGGTAATAACTTTCAATTTGATTTGAAACTAGTATATTTTAACTCACTTTTATACTGACATTGATTCATTTTATTTTGAGTTGAGGAGTTATGGTTTACATTAAGACTGTGCAAAGGCTAAAAATAAACATTCTACTCATGATTTTTTTCTGAAAGCAATACTTTCCTTACCTATGGTAATTGGGCAAGGAAAGTAAAAATGTTAATGTATCTATACTTGTAGACTAATATTGATCAACTACAAATACTATAGAGAGATAATTGTCATAAAAACGTGAATTTTGTAGACTAATTCAAGGCTGTGCAAAGGCTAAAAATTAACTTTTTACTCTTGATATTTTTCAAAGTTTTTCGATTTTTATATCATCAAGCTATCAAAATGAAAAAGTTTTTTTCGGGAAAACATTTTTTTTTCAATCATTACTTTTTGAGATATGAGCGCCTAAAGTTCGAATTTTCGGGACAGAACATTTCAAATTCGGTAATAGATAAATCCATGAGATTTAGAGGATGGATTCTCCATGGTACTGTTGATCTAGTAGAACAAAAATTTTCTGGAAATGTCAATTTTCGAAAAAGTTATTCAATTTACCAAAAATAACTTAACTAAAAGTTATTTTTATTAAATTGAATAACTATATCAAAAATTAATATTTTCAGAAATTTTTTGTTCCACTAGATCAACAATACCATGAAGAATCCATCCTCTAAACCTCATGGATTTATCTCATACCGAGTTTGAAATGTTCTGTCCCGAAAATTCGAACTTTAGGCGCTCATATCTCAAAAAGTAATGATCAGAAAAAAATGTTTACCTGAGAAAACTTTTTAATTTTGATAGCTTGATGATATACGAATTGAAAAACTTGAAAAAATATCACGAGTAAAAAGTTTATTTTTAGCCTTTGCACAGCTTTAATGATAAAACTGATAAATTCCTAGTTTTTTAACTATAATGAGGTCCACGTTATAATGGCAGTGTTTGATTAGCAATGGTATTGCTATCATTGTCTATCATTCAACAAAGCGGATAGCGCTATCTCTTTCTCGCTTTGCTCTGTTGCCAGATCTTTAACAATGTAGAATTGATAATTAATTGAAAAAATATTTCATCCCAATTATGAAGTAATTGGAAAATATAATTTCTTGCTTAATAAAATATAATTGATTATTTTAAACGAGAATGAATAGTTAATCAGTATCAGCTACCGTCTATAGAAGGCATTGACAAGACAGAGATTCGGCAACGTTTTTCTGCCATTATAACGTGGACCTCACTATAGGAATTTATAGGGAATTTAGTCACACATTGATACAAAATACAAATTAGGGGGTTCAGGTCAGCAATTGAAAGCTGCTAAAAACTGTTTTAGACTAGCCTTTTCAAATTTTTGAAGCTTTAATACAATAATTATCAATTTAATCAACTGAAATTAATTCGATTCATATTAATTCAAGAAACTTGTTGATTGTACGATTCTAATTCTTAAAAGCCAACCTATACTATTAAACGAGCAACTTCTGTTTATATGTTTAGATGTTTGTATGTTTAGATGTTTGTATTTCACCGGATCTCGAGAACGGCTCTAACGATTCTCACGAAATTCAGAACATAGTAGGTTTATAATATGAAGATTTGATTGCACTAGGTCTCACCCCTGGGAAAACTCGCTGAAGGACATTAAAAGGATAATTATTATTCATCCTTGGGAAAACAGATGATAATAATTATTATTTCGTCGTCTGTTGATGATTGAAGTGAGTGAGCGACTTCATGTGTGTGGGACTGTGTCAAAATTATGACTCAGCTGTTGAACATTTATAATTATTCAATCATGTACTTAGTGCCAGTTGCAAAAAAACCGGGTTATTTTCAACCCTGATTAATTCCAGTAGATTCATCTTTCTGAAATGGTCTTCTCTGATTTGGTTCACGTAAAGTTAATCAGGATTAAAATTTGACCGGCTTTTGTGCAACTGGGCCTTTGTGAGGGAAATTTTTGCAATCCTCTGGGAATTAATCTCAATTTACTGTGATTATATAGAACATTTCTGTATGAAAAACCTCAAACACTAATAGCAGATAACATGCCATTTAATATCGGAGAAATGCATCAATTTGTAGAGAATTGGGGATTCAAAATTACCACATCAAGTCCATACCATTCAAAATCAAATGGATTAGCAGAAAAGGCAGTTGGAATATTTAAAACGATGTTTAAAAAGGCAGCTGCAAACAAGCAAGATTTGGAATTGTATTTACTAAATTATCGTAATGCTCCCGTAGCTGGATTGGGATATACACCTTCACAGCTTCTTAATAGCAGACATATAAGAACCAAGATTCCTATACCACATTACGCATTGAATCCAAAAATTGTACCTAATGAGATAATCGACAAGATGGCAAAGAATCAATCGATTCAAAAACTTTACCATGAACGTAATGTATCTAAGAACACCGAAGATTTTGTAGTTGGAGAGGAGATATATATGCAGAATTTTGAAAATATTCATAACAAAGAATGGGAAAAAGGAAGAATGATTGAGAAATTACCACAACCACGTTCATTCCTGGTTAGAAACAATAATGGCGGTGTTCAGCGAAGAAACACAATAATTCATGTACGAAAAATAAAAAGGGAATATAGGATAATATATGACTAATATAAAGTCTAAAAGAGGGAGATGTTACAGATGATATTCATTATTATCATATGATTTCAATACATTAGTTACCAGAACGTTAATAACAGTTTAGTCTTGAATGTATTAAAATAAAGATGATTGATATGAAGAGTATTATTTATTCAATATCTAACAATGAATATTATGAATGTTATTATAATTTCTTCTCTCGTAATAATTTTTTTTATGCTTTTGTACTCCAGAGCGGTCCCCGATATTGGTTTATTAGTAAGTAAACCAATATCGAACCATTTGTGAGCGATTGTTTATTGTCGAATTGAAAAATATCGATTCTAAACAAAGATGACTCTTTGTCGAGAATTCAATCATCAATCTAACCACTTTTCTAAATTAAATATCGATCTAAAACCAATGTCTGAGCTCAAAATAGGAATTACATAACTGCCCATAAAATAGAATATAAATTGAATATTCCAGTTGCCAGGTAAGGAGAATCAAAGGAGCCGATAATATAATATAATGTACTAGTGATGTAGAACTCGAAAAGGATTTGGCGATTAGGTTAATTATACAGCTTCCAACACCGGGCATGATGTTTTCTTTCTTTTTCTTACTCTCAATTATTTTTCCGCGCACTCGTTCTGTCTCGCTCCCTCTCATGCCATCTGATTGATCTAATTATCCTGGAAGCTTGGGCAGACACATCATTCGACCAGCGTTTGATTTAGAACCGAAATTAGTTTTGTGTGTGTGTGTGTGTTGTGTGTGTGTGTGTGTGTGTGTGTGTGTGTGTGTGTGTGTGTGTGTATGAGTGTTCTAAAGTGGTCAGTCGAAAATATCAGTGAAAAAAATTGGTAGAAGAAGCTAAAGATTGAGAAAAGGAGAGGAGGAGGAGGAAGAGTAGGAGGAAGAGTAGGAGGAGAAGGTTGATAAGAGGAAGGAGATGAAATAGGAAGAGGAGGAGGAGAATAGAATGGGGAAGAGCGAGAAAGAAAATGATAGGAGAAGAATTAGCAAAAAAAAGAAGAAAACTAATAAGAAATTGAAGGGGATGAAGAATTAGTATAATAAGGAGAAATAGAAAAAAGAAGGAAAAGAAGCACTAGAAGGAGAAGAGATGAAAGAGGCTAGAGATTGAAAAGTAGAAGGAGGAGAGAGTAGAAGGAGAACAAGGAGAAGGTTAATAAGAGGAAGGAGATGAAATAGGAGGAGGAGAACAGAATGAGGAAGAGAAAGGAAAAAATGAGAGGAGGAGGATGAGGAAAAAGAAGGAGAAGAAAGCGAATAAGAAGAGGCAAGAACAGAATGGTGAGGAAGGATGAGGATGAGGGAAAGAAGGGATAGGAGAACAAGAGAAAGAAAAAAGAAGAAGAAGATGAGGGACGAGGAGAGAAAAAAGGAAAAGAGGTTAAGAGTGGGAGGAAGAAGAAAAAGAAGAAGAAGAAAAAAGGAGAAAAAAATAAGAAGAAGAAGGAGGAGAAGGAGAAGAAGAAGTAGAAGGAGAAGAAGTAGAAGGAGAAGGAAAAGGAGAAGGAGAAGAAGAAGAAGAAGAAGAAGAAGAAGAAGACGAAAAATTTTCGAGATGAAGTAGACGAACAAGAAAAAGCAGTGAGAGAAGTCGAAAGAAGAGGAGGAATTGGAATAAGATGAAGAGGTAGTTGAAGATGAAAGAAAATATGAAGAAGAAGAAGAAGAAGGAGAAGTGAAAGAAGAATAGAGAGAAAAAAGAACAAAGGGGAAGGAGAGAACAATAAAAATAACAGAGAGTAGAACAAACAGAAGATAGGGAGGAGAAAAATAGATGTGAGAGAGGATGAAGAAGAGGAAGAAGTCAACAGATGAGAAGTGGAAGGAGAAGAATAGGACGAAAAAAGGAGAAAAGATAAAAACCAGATAGGGGAGTAAGAATAGGAAAAAAATATGAAGACGGTGAAGGAGAAGAGGGGAAAAGTAGCAGAGTGGGAGAAAAAAGAGGAATTGAAAGAAAAATATAGAGTAGGAGGAGGAATTTTTATAAAAGGAAAGAAAAAACATATCAAGGTCGTTTGATTCGGTAGGTGTTATCTTAGCAATAACATCTCATAATTCCATTGCAGCATTGCAATTATGAAAAAATAGATGTCAAACATAGCCAATTAAGCGATTAAAATGAGAGGAGAAAAAGTAGGACTGGATCATTCCATAGTAAGGTAGAAGATATGAAGAAATAAAGTGGTAGAAATCACCTAAAAAAGTGAAATGAAATGAAAAGATTAAGTAGTTATTGGCTGAAGAACGAAGAAAAACTTGTGAATCAGGGTATTAAATTGATCATGTTGTCTCTTCCTAAAATTGGTTTTTATTTTAACCGACATAAAGATGAAATGAATGAAGTTCCAGGAGGATCATGATTTGAATTAAATTATTTATTGAATAAAAAATTTAATTTCTACACATGGAAATACATTAGAAATTGCATTTGTTCAAATATTAATTCCCGGGCTGACAAATAATTTTTTAATAGTAGGGCTCATCGAATTTCCATCTAATTGTTTACCCTGTTGACAATATTAGCAGTAGCAGAAGTCTTCAGGGTGATTTACAGCATTTAATCAGAATTAATGTTTAGTAATAATTATAAATTCATTGGAATTCTGTAGAAATTAGAATGAACTAGAATAGTAGTAGTTTCAACAGCATATTGTGCATCATTTTCAATTCATTATTTTTTCGCCACACTGCACAGAAAGCAGGCTGTTTTCCAGTCCCTAAGTAGATCTGAAAGACATTGTTTGCAGACGACTCTCGTCTGACGTCAGAACAGGTTTCTTTCCGGCCTACGCTGGAAACAACGCCGGAAAGAGTACCCTTTCCAGCCGCTAACATGCAACTAAGAAAGGTGATCAAAAAACAGCTGATCAAAAAACTTTTCATTATTTGTGTTTATTATTCAATAATTGAAACATTTATAATAATATCATCTTATTGTCATTTGAAAGAATGAAAAAGTATAAACTAAACCTCCCACATAATTGATATCATCTTTTAGGTTATTTAGACAAATCAGAATAAAGAATAAAAATACTTGGACAATTTCCTAATATTCAGATTACCTCAAATTTGCTAGAGCTATCACCTTCCACTTCTGCTTTCGGAAGTGCTTAGTAAACAACACTATTCTCATATATATATATAATATATATATATATATATATATATATAATATATATATATATATATATATATTGTTTTTTTTTGTGTGTGTGGCGAAAAATAGCGTTCGCACCACGGGCAAAAATGTTTTTTCGCCCCACTTGGATGTAATGAGCTGGTTTACGTGCGTCATATGGAGGCCGAAAGTGATTGTTTTCTGACCAGGCCGGTAAAATTTTTACGGCCCTAGGGCTGTAAAATAACCTTGAAGTCAGCTGATTCTGATTTGATGTGAACGTGTTTACAAAATAGTTTATGAAACGGAATCAGTTTATGCTTCTAGAATTGAATAAAGTTTTTGCAATAAGATACTATCATTTTATTTGGATGAATGAAATACAAATGAGATATTATAAACTATTCAAATTCAATTTTCAGAGTATAATAGAATCTAACCTCAAACCTCCTAGTAAAGCGTTTATCACGGAACATGGTGGATAAACGGAATCATTTTATGCTTCTAGAATTCAAGAAAGTATTCTGTATAATATACTATCATTTATTTAAATGAATAAAATACAGATAAGATATATATTATAAACTATTCAAATAATTCGATTTTCATAGAAGAATAGAACTTCTAACCTTAACTTCCATTGACATTCAGATTCAGATCACATCAGATTGGCCGAATTTCAAGTGTGCTAAAACAGCTGATCAAAAACTTTTTCAAGTGTGATAAACCAGCTGATCAAAAACTTTTTCAAGTGTGATAACCAACTGATCAAAAACTTTTCATTATTTGTGTTTATCATTCAATAATTAAAGCATTTATAATAATATCATCTTATTGTCATTTGGAAGAATAAAAAGTATAAACTCAACCTCTTACATAATTGAACATAATCTTTTAGGTTATTTAGACAAATCAGAATAAAAAATAAGAATACTTGGACAATTTCTTGATATTCAGATTTGCTAGAGCTATGACCTTCCACTTTTGCTTTCGGAAGTGCTTATAATAGACAATGAGAATAATTATTATTCTCATATATATATTGTTTATTTTTCTGTGTGGCGAAAAATTACGTTCTCACCATGGGCAAAAATGTTTTTCCGGCTCTCAATCTTTTCTAGTCCTCGGCCTACGGCCTCGGACTTGAAAACCGATTTCGAGCCAGAAAAGTCTCATTTTCGGCCCTAGGTGCGAAATATACTATTCCGGCTCTCAATCTTTTCTAGTCCTCTGCCTACGGCCTCGGACTTGAAAACCGATTTCGAGCCGGAAAAATCTCATTTTCTCCTCTAGGTGCGAAATATACTATTTCATGGAATAAGCTCATATAAGATCATAAGTTACGTTTACGTATAATTTGTGTTCGTTTTTATATTACCTATATCATTATATTACCTTTCCATTACACAGAACTTCTCATCTGATCATTACTGAATAATTGTTTGGATCAGACTCTCATAAGTAAATCACTAATAGAAAAAACATTATAATTTGAAACTCAAAAACATTCTAAGAAGAAAATATTCAAGAACACGTTTTGATCCAGATAATTCTCATAATACGGTCTTTAGAGCAGTATAAGACTGCAGATGAAATTGAATTTCATACACGAACAATTCTCAATTTAGCTTGCAATGAGTTTTTGAATCAGGAAGTTAAAATAAGCGAACCAAGTGCTAAATGGACGTGAAATGTCTCTGAGCCTGGCGCCAATAAAAAAATTAAATAGAAGTGGGGTGGAGAAGATAGAGAAGGAGGCTGAAGGAGGAAGAGGAGGTGGTGTTGGAGATGAAGGAGGAGAGGAAGAAGAAGAAGGAGAAGAAGAAGAAGAAGAAGAAGAAGAAGAAGAAGAAGGAGAAGAAGAAGAAGAGAAGAAGAAGAAGAAGAAGAAGAAGAAGAAGAGGAAGAAGAAGAAGAAGAAGAGAAGAAGAAAATTTATGACATTACTGAAGAAGATACCCATTGGACGAATGACCCCTATAAAATCAAGTGGAGAAAGCTTCCTTTGTGTTCGTTATTACGTTGATAGTAGCCATTTTATTTATTATTTAATTGAAAACTTACATATTTGAGGGCACCTGGAACTGAATCCCATTATTGCCCTCATAACACACATTGAGCATACAATTTGAAAAACAATACATTAAAATGAAAATAAAATAAATTAACTAATATACTATTGAGTTTTAGAAAAAAAAACAAGTTACAAAAAAAAAATAGAAAACCTTGCAAAAATGAAACTTATAGTATAGCAGATAAAAGAAGAAGAAAGACGTATGTAACTAATACCATAGAGAAACAATAGCGTGAGTAGATATCCCATGGTATAGGGAATTGATGTCGCAACTTTTACTGTTATCTCAAGCCGATTACGGTCGTATATTGTCAATTTTTACTGTTTTGTTGGGGTGATAGTGTATGAACGGCACAATTTGAGAGACTACCAGCGTCACACAGCTGCATAGCAACGAACTACGTGAACTATCGGCTCGGGATAACAGTAAAAGTTGTGACATAAACGCCCTATAACATGGGATATCTACTTATGCTATCGTTTCTCTATGCTGATACTGAAGAATTCAAAAAGAAAAGGAACAAAGAAAAGAGAATTATGAAAACTTTGCAAAGATGGAACTTATAGATAAAAACACTAATTATTATGTAATACATAGAAAAGAAAAACGCGTATAAATGGCGAACCAACCACAAGCGAGTACCATATTTTGAAACCAACTGGGACACGCCTCCAAGGTCCGCAGAAGAAGAAGAAGAAGAAGAAGAAGAAGAAGAAGAAGAAGAAGAAGAAGAAGAAGAAGAAGAAGAAGAAGGAGAAGAAGAAGATGATGATGATGATGATAATGATGATAATGATGATGATGATGATGATGATGATGAAGAATGATGCATGCAGATGAAAGGTGAGGCGAAAAAAGTGAAAGAACACAGAATACTGTATTGATAGTAAATAGATAGATAGTAACAGAAAATAAAAGTAACGTTTTGGCAAAATATGTTTGAAACGAGTAGAGTCTATTTCCTCTTAGTGTTTTCGTATTATTTCTGAGATCTATCTTGCCATTCGCCGAAAGGATTGGCGTCTGATTTTGGAAACTAAAACCAGCTAGAGAATTGATGAACAGACTGTCCACAATCCACAAACCATAATCACTTGACTTTGTCGTTGAATTGACTAATTTGAAATTACTTTTTGTGTAGTTGAGAAGTTAATATTGTGGTAATTATTCATATTGAATGAAAAAGACTAAGAAATTGTCAAAAAACCACTGATTTATTGATAATTAGAAATACCGGTTTCGGTTATTACACCATTGTCAATCTCTGATAAACTAAAACTAAATACAAGAGCAGCAGAATTTATACTATTAGGCGAGTACTGCTATTGGTCGAGGGCATGAACGCCTGCCATTGGCCTAGCCAGACAGTCTCCTCCCACTCAACGGTGTGACAAAATGGCGGCTTAAGCAACAGAATCGCCATGATAATAAAATTTACTATCAGTACAAAATAAGAACCAATAAAACAAGTGTGAAAGATAATAAAACAGATATGTAAATGGAAAAACTATTGACTAATGTATGCTTACAATTTTATGATAAAACTAAATTCGTAGTGTTGTATTGGTTGAAATGAATCTGGTCATTTAAACTAAACTGGGAATTTTCCTTAATTACTCTTGTTATTTCTAAAGCCTCTAGAATATTCAAAGATCTGCCTTTGTTATTATCATGCAGAAACTCAACATTCTCCTTAACTGTGAACTTGTGATTATTTGTTATCAAATGTTCTGCAAAGTTAGATTCCCCATTTTGTTTATTCCAATCTCTGATGTGTTCTTTAATTCGACTTTTGATTAAATCCTAAATGGGGAATCTAACTTTGCAGAACATTTGATAACAAATAATCACAAGTTCACAGTTAAGGAGAATGTTGAGTTTCTGCATGTTAATAACAAAGGCAGATCTTTGAATATTCTAGAGGTATATTCTAGAGTATAAATTCTGCTGCTCTTGTATTTAGTTTTAGTTTATCAGAGATTGACAATGGTGTAATAACCGAAACCGGTATTTCTAATTATCAATAAATCAGTGGTTTTTTGACAATTTCTTATTCTTTTTCATTCAATTTGAAATTATTTGATTGTATGGTAACACCAAATAGTATGTACAACATCAACGACTTATTCTTTCAGATTTGAAATGATTTTGAAATCCACTTCTGTTAAATTAAAAACTGGATGCAGCTTGAAGTATTAAACAAATTTGAAAATTCAATATCTGGAGAATTCAACAAGGAAATTTTGCATCCAAAATACACGAATCAATACTATGCTATTTTTTCAAAACAAATTATTTAAAATCAATCCTATTATAGTGAGGTCCACGTTATAATGACAGTATTTGATCAACTTTGGTGTTGCTATCCTTGTCTATTATTCGACAAAGCAGGTAGTACTATCCTTTTCTTGCTCCACAACGATGCCAAATCTGTTTTTGACTATGTAGAGAAATAATTAATCAAGGCAGAGAATCGGCAACGCTGTTCTCCCATCTCAATCCACTGTCATCATAACGTGGATCTCACTATGGATAGATAACATTCTATTAGAATATCAAATGAATAATATTCTTATCTTCATACGGGAGAACTGTTTTGCAGTTGAATTATGATGCTCAGTGTTAATTTAATGTTTTTTCATGGCCCATCATTTCAATTGAAATTTATAACTTAATAAATATTGCCGCCACAGATCATAAAGGCTCATTGAGAATCTATAAATTCAAATATTTATGCTAAGATTGTCAATAAACATCGCTGCTAATATGTGAATCGTTTATATATCTTTATTTTTTTAGAAATCTATGACAGAGAATCAAGATCCTTCAAGACTTAACAAGAACTTTAAAATTGGAAAACATTGAATGAGTAATAAAACCGACTTAATGTTTTTCACTTTTACTGTTGTGCGTGATGATTTAACTTCAAAACCAATTAAGAAATTATTTAAGAAATGAGAATTGAACACAGGACTTGGAAAAATGTATCGTGAGTTTAAAGCTCAGGAAACAGCTAAAATTGTAACTGCTTCAGATGAATTTATATCCATAGAGGAATTCTTGAGAAAAACGAGATGGAAGAAGAAGAAGAAGAAGAAGAAGAAGAAGAAGAAGAAGAAGAAGAAGAAGAAGAAGAATAAGAATAGGAGGAGAAGGAGGAGGAGGGAATGATGATGATGATGATGATGATGATGATGATGATGATGATGATGATGATGATGATGATGATGATGATGATGATGATGAGGAGGAGGTGGAGGAGGAGGGGGGAGGAGTAGGAGGAGGATGAAGTGGAGGGGGAGGGGGAGGTGGAAGGGGGAGGAGAAGAAGAAGAAGAAAAAGAAGAAGAAGAAGATGATGATAGAAGTAGTAGAAGAAGAAGGAGAAGAAGAAGAAGAAGACGGATAAGAATAAGAAGAAGATGAAGAAGAAGAAGAAGAAGAAGAAGAAGAAGAAGAAGAAGAAGAAGAAGTCGAAAAATAATTATGTGTAGAACAGCCGATTGAAGTCGACGTGATGAGGGGATAAGGAGTTATTTAATGTGGCTATAAAACATAATAGCCAACATAAGTGATAATAAACGAACATCCATCTATTAAAAATTCAGTTCAGAATAATATTGATAGCTCACCCGCTAACGATTGAATCAGGTTAGTTGGTGAAAAAAAAATTAAAAGATGAATGTGCTCTAATAACATAGAAAAAGATGAGAGATATTTGGATTTTGAGTTTTAATGTGAGGCAAAGGTAATGAGAAGGTACGATTTAATCAAATGAATTTGGAAGAGATTCAGGAATTCATTAAAAGTATCTCAGATATCAGAACTCTGCCAAAAACGTTGAAAGTGGAATATTTACTGTTAAATTGCTCTATCTCCACGAGAAATTCAGCAAATATTTGATGAAAATAAGAAGCCCTGCCAGTACAATCCCAATTTAGACGTTTCAATTTCTACAGTTAGTAGGTTTCGTTAGTGATGAAACTGACGGTAAGAGTCTATCAACCGATCGAGTTCATTCACATTAACATTGATTCATCCATTCATTGAACATTGAATTAAACTGATTGAGAGTTAGAATTGGAATCCATAGAAATTCGAATAAAAACTACACCAATCACTACGCAATATCTTTCTCCACCGCCACTATAACGTGGACCTCACTATAGAAGAGATCCTTTGCTCTCTTTAGAACGAAAGTACACAAAGCAATGTTTAGAAACTCTTCTAAATTATCGGGTCTATTTCTCTCCCATCTTGAATGAATTCAATTGAAAATTTTAGATTTATAATATTTTCACTTTCAAATTCTGATGCAGGGTCTGAATGCTCTCATATGTGTATGCTTGATTTTCCTCAAATAAATCATTTGAAGACATACAAACGTTTGTTAAGCTGCGTTTACACCAAAGTTATCAACAAAATAAACATAAATTAATAGAGTTAATAAAAAAGTTAATTAATAAAGTTAATAACATCAAAAAAGTTAACATTAATAAAGTTATTAACAAAATGTTTATCTTTCCGTCCTTATAGATTCTATTAGATTGAACGGAACTTGACAAACACATATGCTCATCATGTTTATGATCAGTTATGTTCAATGTAACAGAATCTATAAGGACGGAGAAAAAATCATTTTGTTAATAACTTTGGTATAAACGCAGCTAAACAAACGTTTGTGTGTCTTCAAATGATTTATTTGAGGAAAATCAAGCTTACACATATGAGAGCATTCAGACCTCTGCATCAGGATTTGAAAGTAAAAATATCATAAATTTCAAACCAATCAATTAAGATAAGACTGAAATAGACGTAATTGTTTATATGAGTTCCAAAACACTGTTTTTGTTGTGTGCTTTCGTTCTAAGAGAGCAAAGGCTCTCTTTCTAGAAAAGAAATCCCCAATGACAATTATGGCATTCTAAATTGGTAAATAAAGAAATTTGAGTTTCATTGGAATGATACATGAAAAATTATATTGTTCAAGTTGTGGAAAGGGGTTCGAAAACCCGGTTGCACAAAAGCTTGTCTAATTTTAATCATGATTAAATTCCGAAACAATCGGAGAATGCTTTTTGAGAAGAAGGCTTCTCTGTTTGGATCTCGTGTCATTCAATCCTGATTAAAATTTAACAAAGCTTCTTGTAAAGAAGGCTTCTCTAGTTGGTTTTCGTTGCATTTATCATTGTTAAAAGGTTTTTGTGCAACCGAGCCTAACACCTGGTTGCACAAATGCCTGTTAGCTTTTAATCCCGATTGATAATAGGAGAGCCAATCAGACATGCATTTCTCTCGAAAAAATCTCTGATTGATTCTCGTGGAAACTAATGATGATTAAAATTTAACAAAGCTTCTTGTAAAGAAGGCTTCTCTAGTTGGTTTTCGTTGCATTTATCATGGTTAAAAGGCTTTTGTGCAACCGAGCCAAACACCTGGTTGCACAAAAGCCTGTTAGCTCTTAATCCCGATTGATAATAGGAGAGCCAATCAGACATGCATTTCTCTCGAAAAAATCTTCTCTGATTGATTCTCGTGGAAACTAATGATGATTAAAATTTAACAAAGCTTCTTGTAAAGAAGGCTTCTCTAGTTGGTTTTCGTTGCATTTATCATTGTTAAAAGGTTTTTGTGCAAC
Source organism: Nilaparvata lugens (assembly GCF_014356525.2). Taxonomy (NCBI): domain Eukaryota; kingdom Metazoa; phylum Arthropoda; class Insecta; order Hemiptera; family Delphacidae; genus Nilaparvata; species Nilaparvata lugens. The sequence goes on from NC_052514.1 coordinate 39,505,349, forward strand.
CGAGCCTAACACCTGGTTGCACAAATGCCTGTTAGCTTTTAATCCCGATTGATAATAGGAGAGCCAATCAGACAAGCATTTCTCTCGAAAAAATCTCTGATTGATTCTCGTGGAAACTAATGATGATTAAAATTTAACACGCTTTTGTGCAACCAGGCCATGAAGTTTCAAATGTAGAATTATAAAAAACTCTGAAAAACACGATTTCAGATATAGTTCAAAGAAAACAAATTCGGAGAAATATGTCACAGGTGCTCCGGAAATTTCAGGAATGTGAACTCGTGATTTCGTCAAGGCACCACACCTTAAAACTGATAATTAAGCATAATCTATTCAAGTGTTGAACCAATTTAGAAGCACAGTAGTAGGTTGTGTGACAAGAATTGGTTAGTGATTATTGGTAGTTCCTATGTTATTAGTTGAGCATTTGTTGGGGTGGAGCCTCTAAGTGACCAATTCACTTGAAGATGCAACAACACGAGATGAATGTATCACGAAACGTATCCTCGTAAAATATCCTCGAAGTAATTGTTTATGTTTCGCTACAAACAAAATTTTTTCAACATTTCGGGTATATTAATATGCTGTCCATGTCAATGGTTCAATTAAAATCTCAAAAATCTGGTGTGGCGCACTCACACAACTTTCCTCACCGTTATGAAAATTATCACCTGACGCTAGTGTTCTCGCGCATCTCAAATCTACTATTCAAAGATATGAGACAGCTGATGATAGGACAATAACGCTAGAGACACACGAGGTCTGCTATCTCTTCGTAGTGAATGATTTAATAGAACCAACAGTTGCCAACAGTTTGCAATTTAACAATCACATTTTCTCAAATTTCAAGCTTATTTTCAATTTTAGTTGAAAATGTTACTGGAAATCAATTGCAGAGATTTTCATGCTCAATCTTTCCCACTTGAAATTTTTTGTTTAAATTGTATATGAATGCTGCTAATTGAGAATCTAAAATCAAACTTTGCATAGATGGGGCGGAGCTCCTGAAATTTTTACAGTATAGGACTTGTTGCAGTTGATAGAGCTTATCAATGACTATTTCAGGTATAAATTTGATCAAAATCGTTGGAGTTGTTTTCGAGAAAATCGCGAAAAACCCTGTTTTTGACAACACTTTCACCATTTTAGCCGCCATCTTGGATTGCATTTGATCGAAATTGTTCGTGTCGGATCCTTATAGTGTAAGGACTATACGTTACAAATTTCAAGTCATTCCGTTAACTGGGAGATGAGATATCGTGTACACGAACGCACATACACTCATACACACACACACATACAGACCAATACCCAAAAACCACTTTTTCGGACTCAGGGGACCTTGAAACGTATAGAAATTAAGAAATTGGGGTACCTTAATTTGTTTCGGAAAGCAATACTTTCCTTACCTATGGTAATAGGGCAAGGAAAGTAAAAATTGATTGGATAGGTTCATATCTATCATGGAGTTGGAGAGCATGGCATTCGTATAATGAATCAAATATTTTCATAGTCATTTAAATTTGACTGTTAAAAACAAGAAAAGCTAAAATATTACTGAAAGAGAATCTCATAAATATTTAAAAGTAGATAATGAGAAACCAATTCTCCAACTTATAATAATGGAATTTGGAAGAACTTCCATAAAATAATTCTAGCTTGCTGTTCCACAGAGAAAGGAAAAATTCCTTTTCCTCCACCTACTATCAAAAGTCTCATTTTACACCCTGGAATCGAATACTAAAGTACTACTTTTCCTCCCATGGGACTAAAAATAATTCCCAGCGGGAAAAGTGATCACTTTTACTCCCAAGGGAGTAAAAATAAACCCATAAGATTAACATGGGAAGAAATCCGACAACGCCGCGATTGAAGAATGAGGAATGTGGCAACACTGTCGTGGTCGGTAGAGGAAAAGTAAAAGAGCTCTATTTCGATCTTTGGAATATTTTAGCTCTAGGAAATAAGTAGCTCTATTTCGATTGTTAGGTTATGTTCAACCGTTGGTGGATATGAAAAAGTACACACCTCTAATGACGTTAGAGGTGTGTACTTTTTCATATCCACCAACGGTTGAACATAACCTAACAATCGAAATAGAGCTGAAATAGTGTGAAAGCGTGAAGATGTAGTAAAATTATTCATTGTTATAGGTATTGGTGTAGGTGGAGGAAAAATGTTGTGTGCATCACGGGACTAAAGTACTTATTCTCCCTCAGGGAAATTGTCGCCCTCGGCTACGCCATCGGGCGACAACAGTTTCCCTCAGGGAGAAAAAGTTGCACTTTAGTCCCTAGATGCACAAATAACTATTTCCTACAGTTACTCGAAAAAGTGCTCATTCCCGCATCAATTATAGTACGCAAAATGCCTTATTCCCCACACCCAGTGCGGGAATGTAGATTTGAGTGCGGCAAAGTACTTTGCCGCACTCCAAATTTGCAACATAACAACACAAAATAGTTAAACACGCTTTATGACGGTAGAGTGCGGCTAAGTAGAAGAAATGTTGGTAAACCTGAATATGTTGCTGGCTGAGAATTTTTGTAAAACAGCTGATTATTATCACGAAATATTGAATAAGAAACAGTAAATAAACAAGAAGTTTTGATAGTATTCAATATCAGTATTTTATTCTATTCAAGTTATCATGAACGATTTTTTATGTGTGAGATGCCTATATTTTTAACTAGAATACATTGGAAGCATTTATTGACCATTTTTATGATCAAGGAATCAAGTATTTTTATATCTTTATTTACTTTTGTGGTTATGTTTTTTTTTGTTTTCGATACTAAGGCTGTGATTGTTATATTTTCAAAACAATAATGTATCCATTAGGTTTGAAACAAATATTTACACTTCAAAAAAGTTATTCAGTTCTTCAACTCCGCGAAACATCTCTACTCACATTTTCGTAGAACAACTTCAATGAACACCGTTGATGAATTAGAAACAGAATACAGAATAGATGTTATTGAATACCGTAATCAAAAACGCTGGATTTACATCCTGTTTACTCAACAGTGACTTGAATGATTGAAGTTCAGCATTTCAGGTAAATGTAATGTCTAAATAATATAATTTAATCACGTTTTAAATAACGCAGTATAATCTTAATTATACGTTTCATGCTTCCAGAAAAGCAGAAAGGCCAAATTGACACATTTACTAATGTATTTACAAGAAAAAACAAGCTGGAAATATATTTTCACACTAATTGTGTATAATATATCATTCAGACTCAAACTTGAGGATATTTGGAACTGGAATAAATAGTACACATGAAAATTTCATAGAATGGTCAGGTTAGACTTAAGTCTGTCCTGAGGGCTGATCACTAGCCTAATCCTTGATCAGTCCTGGGCATATTAACCTATTGATTTATTTAAATTAATAGAAAAATTAAAACATAAGCTTACAGCTTTGATCGCATAGACAAATTAATCAATAAAACATTAATGGGCAGCGTATAAGTATAAGCAAAGTTTTGCTGCAAAACTTTTGTGTTTTCGGATAGGAGAATATTAAACTGTTAGTCACGGGTGAAGTATAACGTTTGTGAGGCTCATTGAAACATATCCAGAAAAATGATATGGCCATTTCTACACTTGCTGATGACTTCTTGTAGATGAAGTATTATTATAATTGAATCTCATATAACTTTATTCCACAAAGTGAAATAGTTATTTGTGCAACTAGTGCGCAAAGTTTCTTTGCTGCACTCAAGAAACCATTCCGTCCTCGCCTACGGCTCGGGCGTAAACGTTTCTTTCGGTGCAGCAAAGTGGCACTTTGCGCACTAGTTGCACAAATAACTATTTCACTTTGTGGATGTTAGAAGGCAAACCCATGAAATAGCAATCCAATATTCACTTTCTTGGTAAGAGCTACTCGTATTTACATAAAAATTGAGAATCAAAGTACCCCTTTTTCAACTGTATTTTATTTCTAGAATAATTCATGTAAATAGTAATCCAAGTTTGCATTTGATAAAACAACTTTAGATTTAATGTCCGAACCACTTTTCATTGAAAAAAAAACAAGAACTAGTTTCGGTTGATAACACCATATCTAGCGAAGCTTAAACATCGAGTGGCAAAAATATGACAATAGTTGATGAGAGAATCTGCCATTGGCCGAGACAAGACACGCCCACAGTGGGCGGAGCAGTCAAACTACAGTAAGCCTACAACTGTCTCGGCCAATGACACAGCTAAATGATGAAAAATCAATCAATTACCAACCACTTGGTTCCATTTATACTAAATACTGCGTTATTACATCTTCAAGTGTTTAGTTCATTTTAGATGAAATATCGAGGACGGAGCTTCGCTCTGGAGTACAAAAGCATAAAAAATGTATTACGAAAGAAGAAATTATAATAACATTCATACACAAATGTTCTATCTAATCACAGTAAATTGAGATTAATTCCCAGAGGAATGCAAAAATTTCCCTCACAAAGGCCCAGTTGCACAAAAGACAGTTAAATTATAATCCTAATCAACTTCACGTGAACCAAATCAGAGAAGACAATTTCAAAAAGATAGATGTACTAGAATTAATCAGGATTGAAAATAAACCGGCTTTTTTGCAACCGGCACTAATTACCTGATTGAATGATTACAGAAGTTCAACAGCTGAGTCGTAATTTTGACACAGTCCCACACACATGTGTTGCTATGTTTACTATGTTTGCTAAACAATAATTTCTAACGTTGTCCATAACTATAGTAATGTTGAGCGGCAATAAAATTATATTTTCCTCCACCTACTATCAAAAGTCTCATTTTACACCCTGGAATCGAATACTAAAGTACTACTTTTCCTCCCATGGGACTAAAAATAATTCCCAGCGGGAAAAGTGATCACTTTTACTCCCAAGGGAGTAAAAATAAACCCATAAGATTAACATGGGAAGAAGTCCGACAACGCCGCGATTGAAGAATGAGGAATGTGGCAACACTGTCGTGGTCGGTAGAGGAAAAGTAAAAGAGCTCTATTTCGATCTTTGGAATATTTTAGCTCTAGGGAATAAGTAGCTCTATTTCGATTGTTAGGTTATGTTCAACCGTTGGTGGATATGAAAAAGTACACACCTCTAACATGGATATGAAAAAGTACACACCTCTAACGTCATTGGCATCTCTACGAGAGCGTTCATCTAAAGGTACGTTTTCGTTTATGCGAACTTTTATTTAATTATTCAATATACAAATTATTCATTGTTATAGGTATTGGTGTAGGTGGAGGAAAAATGTTGTGTGCATCACGGGACTAAAGTACTTATTCTCCCTCAGGGAAATTGTCGCCCTCGGCTACGCCATCGGGCGACAACAGTTTCCCTCAGGGAGAAAAAGTTGCACTTTAGTCCCTAGATGCACAAATAACTATTATTTATATCATGAACTCGCTCACTCACTTTCATCACCAACAGACGACGAAGTAATTATTATCAGCTGTTTTTCCAACGATGAATAATAATTATTGTTTTGATGTCCTTCAGCGAGTTTTCCCAGGGATGAGGCCTAGTGCAATCGAATCTTTATATTATAAACCTACTATGTTCTGAATTTCGTGAGAATCGTTAGAGCCGTTTCGAGATCCGGTGAAATACAAACATCTAAACATCCAAACATATAAACTTATGAACAGAACTTGCTCGTCTAATAGTATAGGATAATACAACTGAAACTAGTATTTCAATTTTTCATAAATAAGTGGATTTGTCAATTCCAAGTCACCTTATCTACTAATTATTAAATATAATCTATTATTATTTGATTTATGACTGACATCTAATTTGACTACTTATTACAATTTGACTATTCAGTTACTTACGTCTACCACAACAACACCTAATACAAAACACATAAAAAACTAATATACAGTACTCACAAAAACTTAGCACTTCATTTCTCGGCGTGAAAACTGACCTGTAAAATAAAAAAAAACTAATTAGAATTAATTCTAGAGAAGAGTAAATGAGTACATACATTTTTACAAGAGAGTTTTTAATGAAAGATAATTATGTTCATAGATGTAGTGGATATTCTACTTCCTCATTTTCACAATATTCTAATTTTTAATAGCATTTCAATTTTATTCTAAAATTCTTACTTCTTCATATTCTTAAATATTCAGAATGAATCACTGTAATATTATTGTGTTATGGAAGCAATTTTTGGGAGAAATCCTGTTTCCTTCCATGTATTCATAAATAAATAAATATATCATGAAAGTAGGAGCTGATGAATCAATTCCCCAACTATTATAGGTTGAAAAAAGTTAACAGTTTTGGGAAATTCAATCTATACTGCATAATGAAACTAAAATAAATACTGTAATTTATCGTCAAAAATAAATAAATAGATCAAGCAAATAGGAACTGATAAACCAATTCCCCAACTATTAAGGGTTGAAAAAGTTGACAATTTTGAGAAATAAAATCTATAATGCATAATGAAACTAAAATAAATACTAAAATAAATCGTCAAAAATTAATGAGAGAGAATCTCAAGAACATTTAGAAATAAAAACTGAGAAATCAATTCTCCAGCAACTTGTAATTATGGAACTTGGAAGAACTTTCATAAAATAGTTCTAGCTTGCTGTTACACAGAGGAAGAAAGAAATTTGACAAATTAAAACTAATTAACATAATGATATTGTTTTCTTCTGAATTGATCTACTTTACTGTGAATTTTCATTTTGAATGTTATTGTCTTTTATGAGAAATGTAATTCATCTTTTTACTTTCCTTGCCTTATAACCATAGGTAAGGAAAGTATTGCTTTCCGAAAAAAATTAAGGTACCCCAATTTCTAAATTTCTTTACGTTACAAGGTCCCCTGAGTCCAGAAAAGTGGTTTTTGGGTATTGGTCTGTATGTGTGTGTGTGTATGAGTGTATGTGCGTCTGTGTACACGATATCTCATCTCCCAATTCAATGAATGACTTGAAATTTAGAACGTAAGGTCCTTACAATATAAGGATCCGACACGAACAATTTCGATCAAATGCAATTCAAGATGGCGGTTATAATGGCGAAAATGTTGTCAAAAACAGGGTTTTTCGCGATTTTCTCGAAAATGGCTCCAATGATTTTGATCAAATTCATACCTAAAATAGTCATTGATAAGCTCTATCAACTGCCACAAGTCCCATATCTGTAAAAATTTCAGGAGCTGCGCCACATCTATGCAAAGTTCGATTTTAGATTCCCAATTATCAGGCTTCAGATACATTTTAACAAAAAAATTTTTAATGGAAAAGATTGAGCATGAGAATCTCTACAATTAATGTTCAGTAACATTTTCACCTAAAATTAAAAATAAGCTCGAAATTCGAGAAAATGTGATTATTCAATTGCAAACTGTTGACAACAACTGTTGATTCTATTAAATCATTCACCATGAAGAGATAGCAGACCTCGTGTGTCTCCAGCGTTATTGTCCTGTCACCAGCTGGCTCAGATTTCTGAATAGTAGACTTGAGATGCGCGAGTACACTAGCGTCAGGTGAACAATTTTCAAAACGGCAAGGAAAGTAAGTTGTGTGAGTGCGCCACACCAGATTTTTATTTTCAATTTCATTGTCTTTTATGAGAAATGTAATTCATCTTTTTATAAGTGGAATATAAATTCTCAAGCTTTTCTCTTTCAACTTCTCATCCTTTTTATTTGTCAGAAAACTCTCTCAACTGTCCCACGTCTCATTTTATAGTGAATTTTACATCAAACAATCATAATTACTCACAAATAAAATACAAACAACATCACAAATCACAAATATCATCTTTCCATTGAACAAATGCTGCCAGGTTAGGGTGAATATGACTTTCAAAACCTCTTACTCATCCCCAATACTACATAATACTCTATTCATCCTCAATACACAATACACTATCATTCAACAATAACAGCTAAGTATTTTCTTGAACAGCGGCATTTGTGGTGTATATTAAAAACGGCCGCATAACCACTAACAGTATTCCTCTGTTGAATACAATAATTTAAGGCATATTCATTATAATTATGGATCTGCCGGCCAACTGGCATGGGCCGCATGGGTTATAGGCCGGGAGGAGGTTATAGTAGTATAGTTATAGGGAGGAGGTTATAGGCGGCAGCGGTAAGGTTATAAATCTATGCAAAAGCACTGGAAAAATAAATGCATCGGTCTTATAATATAAGCGAGGTGAGTTCTGTTGTAGGAACAGTGTACTTCCCCACATGAATGTGCATCACTCTGTCCTTATTCATCCTCATATTCTTCATCTATCTATCCTTATTCATCAGTATATCCTTCATGTATCTTCATCCTCTTTTATCCTTCTTTGCCCTCATATTCTCCATCCATCTATCCCTATTCATCAGTATATCCTCCATATATCTTCATCCTCTTCCATCCTTCTATGCCGTCATATTCTCCATCAATCTATCCTTGTTCATCATTATATCCTCCATATATCTTCATCCTCTTTCATCCGTCTTTGCCCCCATATTCTCCATCTATCTATCCTTGTTCATCAGTATATCATCCATATATCTTCATCCTCTTCTATCCTTCCTTGCCCTCATATCCTCCATCTAGTAAGAGAGGGCCGACTGCGCCCTAACTTCGCCCTCCCAGGTATAAAATAAAGGCAGTATTCTATTCTATTCTATTCTTTTCTTATTCATCCTAATATTCTCAATAATATCTTCATCCTCTTTCATCCTTCTTTTCTCCCATATTCTCCATCTATCCATCCTTGTTCTTCAGTATATCCTCCATATATATCTTCATCCTCGTTCATCCTTCTTTGCCCTCATATTCTCTCCATCTATCTATCCTTATTCATCAGTATATCCTCCATATATCTTCATCCTCTTTCATCCTCTTTGCTTTCATATTCTCCATCCTTGTCGAGCCTGCGCACTGTACGTATAATTTGTGTATATTTATAGTGAGGCCTGTACAGGGTACCCGTTCCTTATAAGGGTGACGTGTCTATAGGGATCGTAAATATGTGCAAGTATGCGAGAGTCGTAAATATTGCTTGCATGCGTGTGAGTGAGTGTGCATAAATTTATGCAGCGATTTACAGGAATTGGTCTAGAGTATAGAGGAAGGGGGGGAGGTATGACTAAGGGAATTTACATGGGAAAGGAATGTGTGTATTTTACGGTTGATGTGGTTTTTTTATTGTGCTCTGAATTTCTCAAAAAAATATTGGGAGTAGTTTTTGAAAATTACAGTTAGAACTACAGTACTATAGAGTTTGAACAATGATTAGTTTTTGTTACTGAAATATCAATTTGGCACCTGCTGAAAAACCCACGGTTTAGCAGGACCCAACAATGTAAAAATAGAATGGGTGAGGGATCGAAGTAGTAGGATATTAAAGTTAAGATATTTATGATTTCTGTATATTTTTAGGTTTTAAAGATAAAAAGGAAAAATTAATTTTTATATTTTTTCTACAGGAGGAAGGTGACGTTCCTCTAATAAGAGGGAGGAGAAGGAGGAGAAGAAAGAGGAGAAGCAGCAGGAGGAGGAGAAAGAGACGAGGGTGGAGGAGGAGGAGGAGGAGATGAAGGAGGAGGAGAAGGAGGAGGAAAAGAGGCGACAGTGGACGAGGAGGAGGAGGAGGAGGAGAAAGAGGTGACGGGGGAGGAGGATGAGGAGGAGGAGGAAGCGGAGGAGGAGAAGAAGGAGGAAGAGCTGTGGGAGGAGGAGAAGAAGGAGGAAGAGCTGTGGGAGGAGGAGGAGAAGGAGGAAGAGGAGGAGGTGGAGGAGAAGGAAGCGGAGAAGGAGGAAGAGAAGCAGAAGAAGGAGGAGGAAGAGGAGGAAGAGGAGAAGCAGAAGGAGGAGGTCGAAAAGTAGTATAGTAGCACAGATTTTTTTTATCAATCGTTGAAAAGTTATAAGGCCAAAAAAATTAAAAAATTGGAGCCGGAAGGTTTTTTTTTAATGTGACACCAAGATACGAGTTTTCTCATAATTATCTAGAAAACTATGACAGATATGGATAAATGTTACATATAAAACTTGTAGGCTAATTTATTTTCTTTAATTTTGTATTCGTCAAAAATTTTCAAAACATGCATATTGTTCGAGATATATGCAAAAAAAAACAAAATATGGTATTTCAAACCACCCCCACCCCCTTAGCACAGTGGGTAAGAGTGAGGACTTTTGATATGTTATATGGAATAGATTATTATTAAACGAAAATCCAAATTAAATGCTGTAAATCACTCCGAAGACTTCTGCTACTGGAAATATTGACAACAGGGTAAACAGCCAAATGGAAATTCGATGATCGCTACTATTCAAAAATTATTTGTCAGCCCGGGAATTGCAATATCTCAGTAATTTCCATCTGTTCTATGTAATACTAGTAGTTCTGTGAACAGTAGACCTCACGCAGTATTCTCATCCACAAGTACCTGATTGAAACTATAGACCTTATGGAAATACAGCAATAGACTGGCTTCTCCACACATCTGTGTAATCACTTATCAGCTGATTTATGATGAATAAATTCTATAGTCTGACTTTTACTCTAATATTGGCGTATGAGGGAGGCTCCTTTTTCCTTTTATATTATCCTTGAAATGCAAAATTTCCAAAAACCTTGTATATACGTCGACGCGGAATTAAAAAAGGAACATACCTGTCAAAATTTCATAAAAATCTATTACAGCGTTTCGCCGTAAATGCGCAACATATAAACATAAAAACATTCAAACATTTAAACATTCAATTATTTAAACATTAAACAAGAGGAATGCCAAACCGTCGACTTGAATCTTAGACCTCACTTCGCTCGGTCAATTATAACTACAGCACCTCTTTAATAAAGTTCCCATAAAGTTTTCAATTCCTATTCCTATAACAGTAGTTCGACTCACACATTTCACCTGATATTTGCCCTCTCATCTCCCACGCACAAGTCACATATTTATCTGGGAAACATCAGCAGAGAATTGGCAACTCCCAAGAATTAGATTCACCTGTCACTGCTCAGCCATTCGAAACACATACAAATACAGGTGAATACAACATCAGAATAAATTCAGATGCTGGCGCCTCATGAGATAACCCCGTCATGAACTGTTTCACTTCAGTTTATATCACACATTCTTTCGCTCTTTCTCTCACACCATTCGCTGGGCACTCTCCCTCTTTCTCATTCCTTCATATTCCCTCTTTCTCATTCCTCCAATCTCCTGTCCGAACCCGATCTTCCAAAAAAGGAAGAGACAAGTTATAAGCTGGAATTGTGACTCACAGAGGAATGCATGCAACTGCATACCTTTTTTCGGTCCAATTTGACACTAAAAGCAGGAACTTCCTGTGATACAGAACTACTTCCTATGATACAGAACTACTTCCTGTGATACAGTACTCCTTCCGTTGATACAGAACTATAGTGAGGTCCACGTTATAAAAGGAAATAGGGAAACAACGTTGCCAATTCTCAGTCTTGTCAATGCCTTCTATAGACGGAATCTGATACAGGTTTATTGATGAGATATCAACTGTTCATTCTCGTCTATAATAATAAATTATATTTTTCAATAATTTCATAATCGATTTTCATAATAAAGATGAAATATTTTGTTAATTAACTAGTAGTTCTGTGAACAGTAGACCTCACGCAGTATTCTCATCCACAAGTACCTGATTGAAACTATAGACCTTATGGAAATACAGCAATAGACTGGCTTCTCCACACATCTGTATAATCACTTGTCAGCTGATTTATGATGGATAATTCTATAGTCTGATTTTTACTCTTATATTGACGTATGAAGGAGACTCCTTTTTCCTTTTATATTATCCTTGAAATGCAAAATTTCCAAAAACCTTGTATATACGTCGACGCGCAATTAAAAAAGGAACATATCTGTCAAATTTCATGGGAATCTATTACCGCGTTTCACTGTAAATGCGCAACATTTAAACATTTGAACATTAATTTAAACATTTAAACATTAAGAGTATCGACTTGAATCTTAGACCTCACTTCGCTCGGTCAATTACTAATTCTACATTGTTAAAAGACGATCTGGCAACAGAGTAAAGCGAGAAAGAGATAGCGCTATCCGCTTTGTTGAATGATAGACAAGGATAGCAATACCATTGCTAATCAAACACAGCCATTATAACGAGAACCACACTATAGCTCGTTGCAAAAAGTGGTTGAAAACTCTATCAATCATGTGTATCAGGTGTGATTTGAAGATGAAATTTGAAAAAACTAAACATTTTAATGAAGAAAACCAATTTAATAAAAAGTTTTTGATTCTTCCAGCATTTATAAAGAAATTGGTTCAACACTCTCCATCATGTGTATCAATAATCAATGACTTCGGTAATATTTCATTAATCAATAATATTAATGAAATGACTTACTTGTGACTAATTTTGATTATTATTGATGAATGTAATCTGATCTTTTAGGTTTCACCAAGCTCGGTCAAGACATTAGAACACTAAATTAGGTACGATTTTCAACGAGCACTGGAACATATTATTTTCTCTATGGAAATATTTACTAGATAATCCCGGGTGCACACTTTTAAATCCTACAATCACGTGTGATTTGAAGATGAAATGTGGAAAAATTATACAATAAACGAGAAAAATCAAGTTGATGAAAAATAGTTATCGATTCTTCCAGTATTTATAAAATTATTATATTGGGAAAACATTTCAAGGTGTGCGGTTGGTTTAATTTCAAGATTATCAATCTCCAGTGATAGAGGGATGAGAAAAAAAGGGAGAATGATGAGGAGGGAGAGAGTGGAAGAGCAATAATGAAAAGAAGATGCATATGAGGAAGAAGGGAGAAGGTAGAAAAAGACGAGCATAGAATAGAAAATGGAAACTAGTGGGAGGAGATAGAGGAAGATGATGATGATGATAAGTAGAAGAAATAGAAGAATGATAAAAGAAAGACGAAACAGGAAGATGAGTAAAACAAAGAGGAGAAGGGAGGACAGAGGAAGAGTAAAACGGGAGAAAAATGATGGGATGGAAGTGGATGAGGATGCAAGAAGGATCAAATTGGGAGGAGAGGGACAGAGATAAGTGGGAAAAACAAGGTGAACGATGTGGAAAGAGAAGAGAAAAAGACAAGAAATATAGTCTGGGAAAACAGAGTGGGGATGTGGAACAAGAAGAATGAAACTGAAGAGATAAAGAGAAACAAAAATGAGAAGAAGGGGATAAAACAAAAAAAGGAATGAGAAGCAAAAGGAGAGAAACGAGAGTGAGAGAAGGGGGTGGAAGTGGAGGAGAGTAGAAGATTTAGAATGGAAAGAAAAAGAAAGACTAGAAAGTAGAAGAGGAGGGAGGAAGAGAGAGGAGGAAGGATGAGGAGGAGGAGAAGGAGTAGTAGACGCAGTAGTGAAATGAGAAAAGAGAGGAGGGAAAAGAGAGAGGAGGGGCGTGGAGGATGCAGAGAGGAAGGAGGAAAAGGAAGAGGAAGAATAAGGAAGTGAAGTGGAGGAATAGCGGAAGACCATATGGGATAGAAAGAAGGGAAATACGAAAAATGAGGAAGTGGAGGAGAAAAATTAGAAGAATGGAAGAAGAGGAATCAGGGAGAGATGATGGAAAGAAAATAGTTGAAAAAGATGAAGAAGTAGAATAAGAATAAGAATAAGAAGAAGGAGAAGAAGAAGAAGAAGTAAAGGAGAAAAAGGAAAAGGAGTAGGCGGAAGGGGGATGGTCCAGCGACCTGATCTGACCGGCATGTACCTCTTTCTCCTCCCCATCCTCTTCTTCTTCTTCATCTTCATCTTCTTCTTCTTCTTCTTCTTCTTCTTCTTCTTCTTCTTCTTCTTCTTCTTCTTCTTCTTCTTCTCCTCCTTCTTCTGCTCCTCCTCTCTGCGTTCTTCTCCAAACAGAATGATTAGAGGCAGGCAGACGCATATATGCTAATCTCTATTTTTATATCGCTCAGAGGCGGCTGACCAAGGCAAGGTCTCACTACAGGTATTCTACATAGCTATAGATACTCGTATATTCGACCAAGGCAAGGTTTCACTACAGGTAATATAAATACTTATAGCTAAGCTATAACGAACTATAATAGCTATATAGTGAGGTCCACATTATACTGACAGTATTTGATCAACTTTGGTTTTGCTATCCTTGTCTATCATTCGACAAATCCAGTGGTACTATCCATTTCTAGGTCCACAACGATGCCAATTATGTTTTTGACAGTTTAGAAATATAATTAACTAGCCGTCAGGCTCGCTTCGCTCGCCATATCCATCTAGCCAGGGGGCTCCGCCACTGGACCCCCGACTGGATCGTCTAAGAATGAGATCAGCAGGCTCGCTTTACTCGCCTGCATTTTTCATTTGAGCATTTTTATCATATATTAGGACAATCCAGTCGGGGGTCCAGACTAAACGTCTGGCTAAACGGATATGGCAAGCGAAGCGAGCCTGACGGCTAGTAATATGATATTCCCAGGATTGAAGTAGCAGTGCCCAATCAATTTTTCCGCGATAAATGCATTTAAATCTTCAACTTGGTGCCAACCTAACAAAGTCAACTCAATTCAATGCCAACCTGACAAAATTATTAATTTAGTTGCCAGTTAACAACTGTTTCGAAGAGGTACTCTATCTAGATTATAGTTCTATAGTAACATATGATATGGAAATTTCAATCATAATTAAGAGATTGGGAGAAGAAGAACATACATGCTAAAAGACGACCTTTAAACCCTTAAAAACAACCTTTAGAGTTAAAATATTGCCAAAAGATTTCTTAGTGCGCCTCTAAAGGGCCAACTGAACATACCTACCAAATTTGAACGTTTTTGGTCCGGTAGATTTTTAGTTCTGCGAGTGAGTGAATGAATGAGTGAGTCAGTCAGTGAGTGAGTGCCATTTCGCTTTTATATATATATATATATATATATATATATATATATATATATAAATGCATAGAATCGGCATCGCTATTCTCCTAGCTTCATCCACTGCCATTATAACGTGGACCTCACTATATGTATATTCCACCACGACAAGGTATCACTACAGGTAATATAAATACTCATAGCTAAGCTATACCGAATTATAGCTATAGGTATATTCGACCAAAACAAGGTCTCACTACAGGTATTATAGCTGCAGTATTATGCCATGCCAGGTTGTGAGTTGTAGTGAGGCCTCTGTGGCGCTACCCAAAGGTCACTGAACGAATATTGCGGTTCTGTCACACGATAAGCACGTTAAATTGTCGGTTCCGGCTGAAGTATGACAGTCGTAAGGCCCATTGACGGCTTAAATGATAATATATTCAGGCGAGGTGGAACTCCGGTCAGGAGATCCCACCAATAAAAGCCATACAAAGAATTATTATTAAATAATAATTATTATTTTTTTAAATTCAAGTTTTATTATTATTATTAGTAGTAGTAGTAGTAGTAGTAGTAGTAGTTCTGTGAACCGTAGACCTCGCGCAGTTATAACGACGTCCCAAACCATAAGCACATCCACACTGATACACTATAACTATTCATCATAAATCAGCTGTCTAGTGGACTTTAATACTACCCGTTCAAAAACATCGAACATCTTGAAAATGTATCTTTCCATTAACGTTAGTAGACAGTTCACTACAATACTACCCATTCAAAAACATCAAACATCTTGAAAATTGTATCTTTCCATCAACGTTGTAGACAGTTGCAGCCAGACCTGATAACAGCGCTCACACTCACATTCCGGGACGACACGTCACGGTACGATATAGGAGAGAAAGCTCTATGTTTATTTAGGATTTCTTCTAGACATTTTTGATTGATAAATTATTTATTAGTTTTTGAAAAAACATAACAACAGGTCAATGTAACTCACTGAGCGCGAGGTCTACTGTTCACATAACTACTAGTACGCCAATATTAGAGTAAAAATCAGACTTTAGAATTATTCATCATAAATCAGCTGACAAGTGATTACACAGATGTGTGGAAAAGCCAGTCTATTGCTGCATTTCCATGAGGTCTATAGTTTCAATCAGGTACTTGTGGATGAGAATACTGCGTGAGGTCTACTCATCACAGAACTACTAGTATAAGAGGAGTCTACTACCTATAATCAGTGAGGATAGAATGTATACATTCTATATTACATTCTATACTCTCTGCCAACAACAGAGCTGCAAAAATAATGAAATAGCTGAAATGAACAACATGTGCGGTTGCTATGATTGTGGAATCTGGAATGCCGTTCACTATGTCTGTTGTCTTTCAAGTTCTGAGCCCAACTAGACTTCTCCAGTACTTATGTACTATATAGAAAGTATATAAGTCCTTCAGTACATAGTATATAGAGTGCCTGTTCACATTCCATTGCTCAATTTTTAATACCTGTCTAGGTACACCTTGCTTCCACATTTTTGTTCTCTTTCCCGTTTCTGTTTTGTTCTTTTTCTTTTTAATTGTAACAACTAAAATTTAATATAAACTTTTAGAAAATGTTCAAGATGTTCGCACAAGCCTGCAGCTTAAGTGGGCATCACCCTCAGCAAAGCACAACCAAAAGCAAACGATGTTCAAAATATTCACAGGGACTAACTTCTAAAGTAAGTGGGTTGAACTTGAAAAGAATCGAAACAAATTTAATAATTCTTGTCAGAAAGAATACTTCCCCAATTTGAAAAGAATGGAAAAAAATATAGTGTGAATTCAATTGAGATGCATTCATTAAAGTTCCAATCCAAACCTGATTTAATGATGAACCTTTCATACTAGTAGTTCTGTGAACAGTAGACCTCATGCAGTATTCTCATCCACAAGTACCTGATTGAAACTATAGACCTGATGGAAATACAGCAATAGACTGGCTTTCCACACATCTGTGTAATCACTCGTCAGCTGATTTATGATGAATAATTCTATAGTCTGATTTTTACTCTAATATTGGCGTATGAAGGAGGATCCGTTTTCCTTTTATATTATCCTTGAAATGCAAAATTTCCAAAAACCTTGTATATACGTCGACGCGCAATTCAAAAAGGAACATACCTGTCAAATTTCATGAAAATCTATCACCGCGTTTCGCCGTAAATGCACAACATATAAACATTTAAACATTAAGAGAAATGCCAAACCATCGACTTGAATCTTAAGCTGGCCACTGACGAGCGTTCCAACAAGCCAAATGGCACGGTAGCGTGCCATTGGAACGACGTGAATGGTGAATCGCGCTCGTATTTTGGTGGAGCGACGAGGCTCGATGGAATTCCAACCGGTTGAAAATCCATCGCGCCACGCCAAACCTACGTCACTCCAACTCCTCGTGAATGGGGAATCTCGATGGCATGCTGGAACGACGGAACGACCGTGAATGTGGAAACCTGTGGGTTGTCCCGTCTCAGTGCGTGTCAGACCGTTGACTTGGAAGGATAGATTGCTGTTTTGATTGTTGTTTTGTTCTTGTGTTGTTGTGTTGTCATGAGTTCGAACCGGGATTTTGTAATCTCTGTGATCGAGATGTACAGGGATCATACCTGTTTGTGGAAAATAACAGACCCTGGTTACCATGACAAGGTAAAAAGCAACGCTGCTCTGGAGATGATCCTTGATTTTTTTTAAAACTGTTGATCCCACAGCTACAAAAGATGTAGTTACTAAGAAGCTCAACTCGATGAGAGGCTCATCGGTGATATCGCTGTGATGAACTTCAGCTCTTCATAGTTCATCCCGGTGGCCAAGAAACGTAGAGTTGCAGCCAACCTCTCATGGGGAGTAATGCACTGTCTCATGACTGTATCTTTCTTTGTAATCATCGGTGTTACCAAACGAAGTAAATGGTTGTAGGTATCTTCATCCATACGCAAATAATTCTTCCAGTCCGAAGGTTTGACACTAAGATCTTGAAATAAATTCAGATGCGTGTGATTCCGCCTATTCGAAAATAAACGTTTCACCCATTTCCGTTTGGGTTTTTTTCTTTTTACGTACAAACACACAGCTGTTGAAATCAGGAGAAGTTCCTCGTCCATACTTGATCACAAACCATCAACTACTGGAGTGATGGAATGGAGTGCTCGTGAATTGACCCACAAAATATTTACGGATTTGGATCGTTCCAGCTGGAGTGACATCGCGCCGCGCCACGCCGTTTGGAATGCTCGTCAGTGGCCAGCTTTAAGGTGCGTACAGACTTTCGCTCTGCTCCGCAACCGAACGTCACTCCAGCAGAGCGATTGATGATCGACCGGGGAGCAACAGTGGTTCGACCGGGGAACGCGAGAAGATCTAACATCTTCCGTAACGTTCATGATGGGTGCGTGGGTGGAGCGACTGTGGTTCGATGGAGGAACGAGGGCGGAGCGTGCTCGGTGCGGGTTGGAAGCGCGTATATGTGTACGCAGCTTTAGACCTCACTTAGCTCGGTCAATCAATTTTCAAGAACTTTCCTAACAGACAGTTAATTCAAGAAGAACCTAACCCATTCAGAATAATTTCAAAAATTGGGGTCAACCGATTTGAAATAGTAAAACCTCATTTATTGAACCAAAGTTTCAGTTGTCACACTTTATTATGAATCTCCAGTCCACTAATATGTTAAACCAAGGTACCTAGAATACATTTGAATTCTAGAACCCTTAGCTTTGAATTACTTATTTCAAATATTTACTACTATCACATTCCAACTATTGAAATATATTTCCAATTTACAGTTTGATGCTAATGGCTGTAGACCCTTCCCGAATGCATTAATTTGTTATCGAGAGAATGAGTAGAAATAATGAAACATGAATTATAAAAGAAAGAGATGTAAGTATTCGAATTTAGAAAACATGATTATAAAAGATAAACTCAGCTACTAGGTCAGCCCTTCATCAAAATTTCCCATCTCACTCATCTTTCTCTCCTTCTCTCTCATTCTCCTCTTCTTCTTCTCCATCTCACTCATTTTCTTCTCCCCAAAAATTGTGTGAACGCCGGTAAATTCTTTTGAAGTGGCACCATATAATTTCAAGAAACATAACCGAGATTACGAAGCGATAACCAGAACACTCAATAATATCGATTATTATCTTTATATCGATATAATGCATCGATATATCGCGTGAGTAATATCGATTTATCGGCACCACTCTACTCTTGCCGTGTGTGAATAAATAATAGTCACGACAGGGGAGGGTGGAAATATCTGGAAGGAATTATTGTTGGTTTTATTCAGGTCTGTGTTGGACTCAACAGACGAACGTTTTATTGGAATTTTTCTTGCACTCAGAACTTACCTGTTACATTATTCATTCATTTACTTTTGTATTTATTTATTCAAATACCAACAGTACAAGACCAATTTTACTATTCAGAACTTACCTGTTACATTATTTATACATTTACTTTTGTAATTATTTATTCAACTTCCAACAGTACAACACCAATTTTACTGTTTATTAATATTTTTCATCATTGACATATTATAAAATAATGTATTCAGGACTACTTTTTTTATCTATTAATTAACATTGATAAAACCTGAAAATGATGTGAAACATCAAAACTAGTTGTTTTTTATCTGTTATTTTATATAAAAAAAATTTTTTAAAAAATCTGGTGTGGCGCACTCACACAACTTTCCTTGCCGTTATGAAAATTGATCACCTGACGCTAGAGTGCACGCGCATCTCAAGTCTACTATTCAAAGATCTGAGCCAGATGGTGACAGGGCAATAACGCTGGAGACACACGAAGTCTGCTATCTCTTCATAGTGAATGACTTAATAGAATCAACAGTTTGCAATTCAATAATCACATTTTCTCGATTTCAAGCTTATTTTCAATTTTAGCTGAAAATGTTACTGAACATTAATTGTAGAGATTTTCATGCCTCAATCTTTTCCACTTGACATTTTTGTTTAAATTGTATCTGAAGCCTGATAATTGGGAATCTGAAATCACAATTTGCATAGATGGGAAGGAGCTCCTGAAATTATGGGTCTTGTGGCAGTTGATAAAGCTTATCAATGATTATTTTAGGTATAAATTTGATCAAAATCATTGGAGCCGTTTTCGAGAAAATCGCAAAAACCCTTGTTTTTGACAACATTTTTTGCCATTTTAGCCGCCATCTTGAATTGTATTTGATTGAAATTGGTCGTGTCGGATCCTTATATTGTAAGGACCTTAAATTCCAAATTTCAAGTCATTCCATTGATTGGGAGATGAGATATCGTGTACACAGACATACATACACTCATAAACACACACATACGGACCAAAAATCATGTTTTTGGACGCAGGGGAAACGTATAGAAATTTACAAATTGGGGTACTTTTAATTTTTTCTCGGAAAGCAATACTTTCCTTACCTATGGTAATAGGGCAAGGAAAATAGAAATGGGTACTATGATGTTATTTTATAGATATTATAAAAGGTTCATCATAAAATCAGGTTTGGATTGGAACAGTAATGAATGCATCTCATTCTTTTCACTACGTATTGTGAAATTTTGTACATTTTCTAAATGTTTCATTGTGTTTTTCGAGTTATCAATTAAATGGAGTTTAATATTTTCCCTATTTTGAAATGATTGGCGTCCCGCATTCCAAGTGAGATAAAATATCTTCTCTGAAGACATAAATGTTTTATAAGTCACACTTTTACTATTCAAGATTTTACGACGCAAAAGTGAATGTATGGTAGACCTCAAGTATGGTATGGTACCTCCTGTATGGTACCTCAAGCAATCTAATATGATTTCAGCACGAAACAGCAAATCATACCTACAGCAGTCACAGTATGAACCATATTATTATCCACTAATTAACAGCAGTGTGAAGAATTAAAACTATTGAATAAACCAAGAGATGGGTTTAACCTGATAGCGGCATTTTCTTGAGAAAGCCTATCCTCAAAAAAATTCTGAACTAATTCTTCATTTTGAATAAAACTGACGTTTCTAATGCGTTGTGTTATAAAAATAAGTGTAAACATAACCTATTTTTGGACATTATTTCTATCTAAATTTGGGAAAGGAACAGTTTTGGGCTTTAAGCTTGTTGTTCCTCTCCCAATCATTCATAGTTGAGAATTATATTGTAATTTATCAATGTGTAAATAAATACATAAATAATAAATAAATAGTATTTAGAGGAGTTTGGCTCTTGAAGTGTCCATCTAAAGTTTATATTGTTGAGCTGTTCATATAAGTTTTTATTTTTAATCTGTTTACCTCTAGCTTTTTAATGTTTAAACTTTTTCATCTAAAGATTACCACCAGTTGGCGGCGTAATGCACTATTAATTAATTCCTCAATAATATAATCTGCTCCTAAGTAGCAGGTTTTAAGTTATGTTGGCGGTATATAAAGCACAAGTGCTCTGCTCGATAAGAGCCCTCCTAAGTATCAAGTCCCACAACTTGGGAGAACCGGACTTGAAAATAAGTGACTTAGTCCGTGACCTTGACTACTCGCCGTATCTTGACCTCAACTGGTCCGTCGCCGACTTTACTCCTCCTCCTTTTCTTCTTCCTCCTCATATTCACCTTCTTCTTCATCTTCTTCTTCTTCTTCTTCTTCTTCTTCTTCTTCTTCTTCTTCGTGCTTTCCTTCATCTTCAACTACCTCTTCATCTTATTGCAATTCCTCATCTTTTTCGTCTTCTCCCACTGCTTCTTCATGTTCGTCTACTTCGTCTCAACAATTCTTCGTCTTCTCCTGTCTTCGTCTTCTTCTTCTTCTTCTTCTTCTTCTTCTTCTTCTTCTCTTTCTTCTTCATTTTCTTCCTGCACAAGAATAGCGAGTTCTGCAATGCACTTCCAATGTCTGCACATGTTATTCAGGTCCTATCTACATTGATCTTGGACCTCTCTTTCTTCTCACAAGGATACACCTCCATGAAGTCTGCAATCCTCTCTTACTATATTTTTCTGTTCCTCATTCTGAAGCTAATCTCATCATTCTAAACTCTTCTCATAGAATTGAAACTTCAAAGTTGCTTCTTAATTGTATCAGAATTCAAAAATGGTATGTTGTGTTCAATTAACATCAAGAACATAATTGAATATAATAACACAGAGATGCAATCAAACATATTATAATCTATATATATATAAAAGCGAAATGGCACTCACTCACTGACTGACTCACTCACTCACTCGCAGAACTAAAAATCTACCGGACCAAAAACGTTAAAATTTGGTAGGTATGTTCAGTTGGCCCTTTAGAGGCGCACTAAGAACGGATTTGGAAAAATTTCCAAAGATACGCCCAAAATCTGCGTTTTTTAGCGTTTCTCAGCTTTATCGAGAACAAATGAACAGAAAATGTTCGAATTAAGTACAGAAGCTCAGCTAGGGTATAATAATGTTGTGTTAGAAGGAATTTGAAATAATGCCAAAGATACGCCCAATATCTGCGTTTTTTGTGCTTTCTCAGCTTTGACTTTCTGATGGAATGGAGCATGCTCAAATGGAAAATGCAGGTGAGCGAAGCGAGCCCGCTGATCTTATTATTGGACGATCCAGTAGGGGGTCCAGGGGGCGGAGCCCCTTGGCTAGACGGATATGGCAAGCGAAGCGAGCCTGACGGCTAGTAAAATACATATTTGTGTTTTCATTATGAAAAATATTATAATGGAGGTAATAGATTAAAAAAATGAACATGTTATCAGGTATGTAAGATTGTACTATAATGAAATGAAAATACAATGTTGATTTTCCTACTAGGGTGGTGATTCTATGCACACAACATATTTGAAGCGTCAGATTTATCAAAAATAAATAATTGGTTCATTAATATTGTGAAAGAAAATAGATTATGTTTAATGATGGATAATATTTATAAATATATTGCATTGACAATCACATATCATTATTGAAGTATAATATGATTGGGAGAAGAAAACAAGCATAGTCCAAAACTGTCTTCTCCTAAATTTTTACAAAACAAAGTTTCGAAAAAAGAATGAGGTAAAGATTTCACTTTTCACTTCAAAGTCCAATTTTCACTTCAAAACTAATGACTAAACTGAAAATTTCAAATTTTCATATTCGAAAACTAATTAGGAACAATAAAATAATCCACTCATTGTAATGTAATAATGGTATCTTATCTTTATTGTTCATATGTTCATGTAATATGATGAGATTTTTATTGTTTAACTGCTGCTGAGATTGTTTATGCTGAAGATGATGCCCACATGAGCTCCAGGATTGTGCGTGGGTAATTGAACTGATGTTTATGATTGATTGATTGATTGAGTACTTTATTTATGTAGATTACAATATATACTGGCTTATACACTTATATACAATAGCTTACAATACAGCAAAATTATGGAAGAATTTACAAAATATAAAATAAGAAAATAATTATTGAGCTGTACATGATATAAAAGAAACAAATTGTAATAACCATAGATATAATAGATAATATTGTTATGCATCTACATAAATTGGCGGAGCTTATGTGATGAGAGATGAAAGAACCTATAGTTTTAGGTGGCTTCCGAACAACCAGAAAGCAATATTTGAACTCATAAATAGTATTTAGAGGAGTCTGGCTCATAAAGAGTTTGTTTATGGTTTTCATTGTTCATCTGTTTATATAAGTTTTTATTTTTAATCTGTTTACCTCTAGCTTTTTAATGTTTAAACTTTTTCATCTAAAGATCGCCACCAGTTGGCGGCGTAATGCACTATTAATTAATTCCTCAATAATATAATCTGCTCCTAAGTAGCAGGTTTTAAGTTATGTTGGCGGTATATAAAGCACAAGAAGATCAAGTGCTCTGCTCGATAAGAGCCCTCCTAAGTATCAAGTCCCACAACTTGGGAGAACCGGACTTGAAAATAAGTGACTTAGTCCGTGACCTTGACTACTCGCCGTATCTTGACCTCAACTGGTCCGTCGCCGACTTTACTCCTCCTCCTTTTCTTCTTCCTCCTCATCTTCACCTTCTTCTTCATCTTCTTCTTCTTCTTCTTCTTCTTCTTCTTCTTCTTCTTCTTCTTCTTCTTCTTCTACGTGCTTTCCTTCATCTTCAACTACCTCTTCATCTTATTGCAATTCCTCATCTTTTTCGTCTTCTCACACTGCTTCTTCATGTTCGTCTACTTCGTCTCAACAATTTTTCGTCTTCTCCTGTCTTCGTCTTCTTCTTCTTCTTCTTCTTCTTCTTCTTCTTCTTCTTCTTCTCTTTCTTCTTCATTTTCTTCCTGCACAAGAATAGCGAGTTCTGCAATGCACTTCCAATGTCTGCACATGTTATTCAAGTCCTATCTACTTTGATCTTGGACCTCTCTTTCTTCTCACAAGGATACACCTCCATGAAGTCTGCAATCCTCTCTTACTATATTTTTCTGTTCCTCATTCTGAAGCTAATCTCATCATTCTAAACTCTTCTCATAGAATTGAAACTTCAAAGTTGCTTCTTAATTGTATCAGAATTCAAAAATGTTGTGTTTAATTAACATCAAGAACATAATTGAATATAATAACACAGAGATGCAATCAAACATATTATAATCTATATATATATATATATATATATAATATATATATATATATATATATATATTGTTGACCAAGAACTCAGTACATCGACAATTCATTCAACTAACTCTGTAGGTACTGATTGTATATATATATATATATATATATATATATATATAAAGCGAAATGGCACTCACTCACTGACTGACTGACTGACTCACTCACTCGCAGAACTAAAAATCTACCGGACCAAAAACGTTCAAATTTGGTAGGTATGTTCAGTTGGCCCTTTAGAGGCGCACTAAGAACGGATTTGGAAAAATTTCCAAAGATACGCCCAAAATCTGCGTTTTTTAGCGTTTCTCAGCTTTATCGAGAACAAATGAACAGAAAATGTTCAAATTTAGTACAGAAGCTCAGCTAGGGTATAATAATATTGTGTTAGAAGGAATTTGAAATAATGACAAAGATACGCCCAATATCTGCGTTTTTTGCGCTTTCTCAGCTTTGACTTTCTGATGGAATGGAGCATGCTCAAATGGAAAATGCAGGCGAGCGAAGCGAGCCCGCTGATCTTATTATTGGACGATCCAGTAGGGGGTCCAGGGGGCGGAGCCCCCTGGCTAGACGGATATGGCAAGCGAAGCGAGCCTGACGGCTAGTACAATACATATTTGTGTTTTCATTATGAAAAAATATCACTATAGTGGAATCCACGTTATAATGGCAGTGTTTGATTAGCAATGGTATTGCTATCCTTGTCTATCATTCAACAAAGCGGATAGCACTATGTCTTTCTCGCTTTGCTCTGTTGCCAGATTGCGTTTTAACAATGTAGAATTATTAATTAATCAACAGGATATTTCATCTTAATTATGAAATGATTGGAAATATAATTTCTTCCTTAATAAAATATAATTGATTATTTCAAACGAGAATGAACAGTTAATACTACATCAATAAACCTGTATCAGCTACCGTCTATAGAAGGCATTGACAAGACAGAGGATCGGCAACGTAGTTCTCCTATCTTACTCCACTGCCATTATAACGTGAACCTCACTATAGATCCCACAAAACTCTAAGTGGCTGGTTTTGAGACCTTTATATTTTTTGACAGAGTTTATCGATTCTACTTTGTGACTTAGCTATTCTACTTTGACTTGATTGCTTTGTAATTAATGAATATTAATAATGAATTTATTGCCAAATACAAGAAATATTTATAAAACTAAAAATAATCATTAAATTACAATAGTTTTTGGCGTGACTGGAATTGGAAATACTTTGTCAACGAACGAATACTTATTGACCGAACGAAGTGAGATCTGAGATTCAAGTCGACGGTTTGGCATTTCTCTTAATGTTTATATATTTATATGTTGTGCATTTACGGCAAAACGCGGTAATAGATTTTCATGGAATTTGACAGGTATGTCCCTTTTTAAATTGCGCGTCGACGTATATACAAGGTTTTTGGAAATTTTGCATTTCAAGGATAATATAAAAGGAAAAAGGAGCCTCCTTCATACGCCAATATTGGAGTAAAAATCAGACTATAGAATTATTCATCATAAATCAGCTGACAAGTGATTACACAGATGTGTGGAGAAGCCAGTCTATTACTGTATTTGTATAAGGTCTATAGTTTCAATCAAAGACATTAAAGAGGTATGCATCTTTACGCTGGGTTTACACCAAAGTTATTAACAAAATGGTTATAACTCAATCCTTATGGATTCTATTAGATTGAACGGAAGTTGACAAACACATATGTTCATCATGTGTATGATAAGTTATGTTCAATCTAATATAATCTAAAGGGATTTAGTTATTAACATTAACATTGAGTTATTAAATTTAGTCTAATCGCAGCTTTAAGGTCTTTGGTTTCAATATTTTGTTTTGCAGCCATGGTATTATTTTGCGTGCCCATCAGTATCAATATTCTCACATTTGAAAAAACTAATTTAATAGGTGAATAAAAATAAACAAATTAACTAAATAATGCTGGAGAAATTATAATATTATATTTGATTCTAAAAAATTATTTTTTATCAGATAGAAAGATCATCACAGAACTGGATGAATTATATCATTATGAAATACAAATACAAACGTGAACTGATTTTGTTAACATTTAAAACAGTTGACATCTGGTACTTGTGGATGAGAACACTGCGTGAGGTCTACTGTTCACAGAACTACTAGTTATATTGGTCTACGACAATAAAATGTATTCATTTAAACAAACATGTTGCCCTAATCTGAAATCTAATCGACACAGACTGCAGATTAGAAAAATTGTGAAACTTTACAATACAAAATCACATAAATACAGAAGTACAAAAGTAGATGAATTTTTAAGTAGGCTACATAATATAAGAGTACTGTAACGATACAGAATATCCTAATTCCAGAATGAGAATAAAATCACGGAGAATCAAATTAACCTTATAAAGAAAATTCAAGATAAATTCAAAACTCCAAGAAAGACCTCCAATGAAGATTCAGCCATCTCATATCAAGCTTGCAAATCACTTCAGATTTAAAATTCTTTGAGAAAAGCCAAAATTCTCGACCGGATTAGCATCAGGCTGGATGTGCCAATTTGAATTCGGATTTAAATCAGATTATGTAATGGGAAGACGACTATATTATCTGAATGCTGCAAAAGACAACACAAAGACTCTAAGAGCGGCTAAATAATAGAGAGGCAGAAGAAAAAACGGATGTACGTAATAAACAACTCTCCAAAGAGTCTCTCTACCACCGCTCTCTCTCACACTCTCTCTCTCTCTTAGAGAGCTTGGATTAGATTCAGATCTGTAATCTCTTAATTCTTGGCCAGTCCATTCTGTATAGCAAGCACCATAAATCCAGTCCACTAATTAAAACGTACTTCGGAAATCAAATGAAGAAAAAGAAAAGAAGAATAATAGGTGGTAGAAGAGGAAGAAGGAAAGAAAAAGAAGAAAAGAAAAAGGAAAAAAGGTAATAAGAGGTGAGAGAGCAAGATGGATAGATGGGAAGAAAAAGAATAAGCTAAAAGATGAAGAGACATTTGTCAATGATATATAGATATCATTTGTCTAGATATATAGTGATCAATTTAAACTATCCTTATTTACAAACTTCAAGAGCATTAAAAAAGCATCAAGTCTCCTAATTTAACCAATGCTAACAGTTTGAAGTTTTATTTATTTATATTTATTTTATTTATTTATTTATTTATTAGATAGAGCGAACAATACAATAGTCGGAAAAGAAAAAACAGGCTATTGCCCAAAACTTCTTCAATTTCCTGATTTTGTCACAAATCGTCCAAATATTATGTAGGTTATGTTCACTTCAATTTCAACACCAAATCTTCAATCTGAAACTATGAATCAGAATAAAACTAAGAATTTCAAATTTAGATAGATTGATAATAAAACTTCCGTTAAAACAAAAACCAAACTTCAAATATTCACAAAATATAGAATAAAATCACTTAAATTTTGAGCTAGAAAATATCACTTTCACCATAGCTACAACAGCTGTGCTATTGAAACAAAATAAAGACGAAACAATCCAAAAGCTGAGGTAAACTTTAGTGAGCCAATTAAAACGATTGTAGCAGCTAGCAATCCTACAGGCAATTGTTTCTGATTGGCTCTTGTTTCTTGTTCTGTATGAGAATAATCTATTGAATGTCCCGCCCATAGTGGGAGTGTTTTCTCTCGGCCAATGGCAGAGCACTTCAGCCTTGAAGGTCACCTACATTAGAGTTTACAGTTATCATTTATCAATATTTTTGGACATTTATAATGGTGAAGATAATTTTGAAAATGTTTTTTTTTTCTGTGAAAATTCAAAATTGAGTTTATTTATTTATTTATTAGAACAGTCACAAACACGATATTTGGAGAGAGAAACAGGCAATTGCCCAAAACTTCTTCAATTCTTTGATTTTGGCACATAAATAGTCCAAAGTGAGGTTAAGTTTAAAATTTCTGTTTTCACCAAAGATTAACAATCAGAGAATACGTATTCGAGATATGACTGATTCACTGAAGAGTTAAATAGATATGAGATAAAACTGAAGAGTTTCAACCTTCTTTAACCTCAAAATTTTTCCAGCAATCAGATTGTTTACTTAAATATGTGGAACGCTAGTTCGCCTCCATGGTGCACATTGGGTAACGCTAAATGGACTAGCAAATAAAAAAAATGGCGGTCAGACAAACTTATATTCTCCTGACCGAAAACTACACAACATCTCAAAAAAATTGGAAATATACAGTGTATATCTAGGCATTTGAGACTCAGGAGCATTATGTGTTGTGTATTTGCCATACGCTCAATAAATTTATCTATAACAGATTAACAACGAAGACCAGTGTCTGAATTATTGTGTTAGTAAATCAGTGATAGAAACAATTTCAAATCATTATACAAGACAGAAAATTATAGAATGCTGGATACTCACAAAACTTTTAAAGCATTTTTCTTCTCACAGCTTGGAAACTCACCTGTAATTGAAAAATGAACAAATATTAGAATCAATTTAAAGATGAATTTAGAAAAAACTAATAGTAATGTTGTAAAAGCTGTACCGTGCATTATTTCACATTTATAACTAGACTAGTTTATATCTAGTTACTAGCCGTTAGGCTCGCTTCGCTCTCCATATCCGTCTAGCCAGGGGGCTCCGCCCCCTGGACCCACGATTGGATCGTCCAAGAATGTGACGCTCGCTTCGCTCGCCTGCATTTTTCATTTGAGCATTTTTATCATATGTTTGGAAGATCCAGTCGGGGGTCCAGACTAAACGTCTGGCTAAGCGGATATGGCGAGCAAAGCGAGCCTGACGGCTAGTAACTAGATATAAAATATATTAATTCCTAATATTCCCAGGAATAGCTCTGATTGAAGTAGCAGTGCCCAATCAATATTTTTCGGCGATAAATGCATTACAATCTTCAACTTGGTGCCAACCTAACAAAGTCAACTCAACTTTATGACAACCAGACAAAATTATTAATTTAGTTACCAGTTAACAACTGTTTCGAAGAGGTACTCTCTCTAGACTATAGTTCTATATTAACGTATGGTATGGACATTCTTCAATAATTATAATTGAGAGAATAAGAAGAATATACATGCTAAAAGACGAACTTTAAACCCTTGAAAACCACCCTTAGAGTTGAAATATTGCCAAAAGATTTCTTAGTGCACCTCTAAAGGGCCAACTGAACATACCTACCAAATTTGAACGTTTTTGGTCCGGTAGATTTTTAGTTCTGCGAGTGAGTGAGTGAGTGAGTAAGTCAGTCAGTGAGTGAGTGCCATTTCGCTTTTATATATATAGATTATTTCGCATACAGTTTTAAATAACCATTATAGTAACTAGTTATAGCACTTGTCAAGTCACCCATCAAATAATTGTTACTCACAATATAATCTATAGTGACAATGAACTGATAAATAAATGTCATCTACCTAGAATTTTTTTACAGTTGGACAAGCAATTGTTTAAGACGCGTATGCAGATACTCGGTTCAAACGGAGAAATGTCAGCTGTTCGTTTAAATTATATCATAGAGAAACGATAGCATAAGTAGATATCCCATGGTATAGGGCGTTTATGTCGCAACTTTTACTGTTATCCCAAGCCGATAGTTCACGTAGTTCTTTCCTATGCAGCTGTGTGACGCTGGTAGTCTCTCAAATTGTGCCGTTCTCACACTCTCACCCCAACAAAACAGTAAAAATTGACAATAATCGACAGTAATTAGCTTGAGATAACAGTAAAAGTTGCGACATAAATTCCCTATACCATGGGATATCTATTCACACTATTGTTTCTCTATGATTATATCTACAAGTAAGGAGCTTCATGAGCCTGACACCAGGGGCGCTTGCTCTTATGGGTTGGACCAAAGACCTTAAAGATGCATAGACTCACATGCAGCGCTAGTGTCGTACTTGGAATTGAAATCCGCCATTGAGGGGGCAACCCATAAGATTATTACATACCAATGCCACCAATGCCTTTGTGATCTATAGTATTACAAATAAGTAATATATAATATCTCGTGCTAAAATACCCCAATGGCGGCCTTCAATTTCAAGTAAGAGCTATCATTGGGAAGGCATAGGCATTGTGGGTCTATATCTCTTCAAGGTCTTTGGGTTGGACTGTGTGGCCAAAATGTGGGGAAATATTACATTTGATTTGAAGTTTATTTGATCATTTATTAAATTGGAATGTCATTTTTGAGGTGTTTAAAAATTTTGTATATAAATTTCGTATATAATTTCGTAAATTTCGAAAACACCTCAAAAATGACAAATCCAATTAAATAAACTTCAAATCAAATGTAATATTTTCCCACATTTTGGCCACACAGTCCAACCCATAAGAGCAAGCGCCCCTGGTGTCAGGCTGATGAAGCTCCTCTTCAGGAGTGAAATGCATTCCCCAATACTCCAAGAAAAGTAAGTGTTTTCTCAAATATTTACAAGTAACACAGTGTCAGAACTACAACAAAGTTATTGTATAGAATATAGTGTTTCGTCATGGAAAGCAACATCAATATAAATATTATTTATTTATTTATTCAAATTGTGTACAAATACTTAACATTAGGAGAGGCACAACAGGCTCATGCCCAAAACTGTCCCATTTCCAATTTATATTATAATGTCCAAATCAAAATGTTGGTTATGTCACTTTCACTTTTCAAAATACAATTTACACTCTTCAATACTCAGATAAACGAGCAAATTTTGAATCAAATAGATACTATTAGAGTCTGAAATTGAAAAATCTAGAACAGTAACTTAATCTATATATATAAAAGCGAAATGGCACTCACTCACTCACTCACTCACTCACTCACTCGCATAACTAAAAATCTACCGGACCAAAAACGTTCAAATTTGGTAGGTATGTTCAGTTGGCCCTTTAGAGGCGCACTAAGAAATCTTTTGACAATATTTTAACTCTAAGGGTTGTTTTTAAGGGTTTAAAGTTCGTCTTTTAGCATGTATATTCTTCTTCTCCTAATCTCTTGGGAGAGATTTTGGTAGAGAGTTAGTGGGGAGGATATTTTTAATATTCTTTCCGAAGAATGGACATTGATATGTCCAAAGCTCCGCCAATTTATGTAGATGCATAACAATATAGTTATTATATTACAAATTACTTCTTCATATCATATACAGTTCAATAATTATTTTCTTAGTCTATATTATGTAAATTCATCTATAATTTTACTGTATTGTAAGCTATTGTATATAAGTGTATAAGCCAGTATATTGTAATCTACATAAATAAAGTACTCAATCAATGAATCAATCTCTTAATTATAATTGAAATTTCCATATCATATGTTACTATAGAACTATAATCTAGATAGAGTACCTCTTCGAAGCAGTTGTTAACTGGGAACTAAATTAATAATTTTGTCAGGTTGACATTAAGTTGAGTTGACTTTGTTACGTTGGCACCAAGTTGAAGATTTAAATGCATTTATCGCGGAAAAATTGATTGGGCACTGCTACTTCAATCCTGGGAATATTATATTACTAGCCGTCATGCTCGCTTCGCTCGCCATATCCGTTTAGCCAGACGTTTAGTCTGGACCCCCGACTGGAATGTCCTAACATATGATGAAAATTCTTAAATGAAAAATGCAGGCGAGCGAAGCGAGCCTGCTGATCTCATTCTTGGACGATCCAGTCGGGGGTCCAGGGGGCGGAGCCCCCTGGCTTTACGGATATGGCGAGCGAAGCGAGCCTGACGGCTAGTAATTATTATAAAAGTCTAAATTTTGAATGAAACTAGAAATTTTTGAGCTGAAAACTTCACACTTTACAGAAAACTACAGCTGTATCCTTACATATCCTAGCCTTATTGAGTTGAGAATAACTTGAGGTGATTCTGTTCGTATTCACAATTGAATTTCAATTGAAGGAACAGGAGAGAACAAAATCCTTCCAACTATAGTAGAACTAGTTATTTGTGCATCTAGGGACTAAAGTGCAACTTTTTCTCCCTGAGGGAAACTGTTGTCGGCTACGCCATCGGGCGACAATTTCCCTGAGGGAGAATAAGTACTTTAGTCCCGTGATGCACACAACATTTTTCCTCCACCTACACCAATACCTATAACAATGAATAATTTTACTACATCTTCAGACAATATGCGAGACAATATGGTAACAGTGACTGCTGTGGCTGCTATAGTGAGCAGAGGTGCAACCAAGCACAACGCGCTAATTATTATTCATTGTTATGGGCAATTATCATTCTTCAATCGCGGCGTTGTCGGACTTCTTCCCATGTTAATCTTATGGGTTTATTTTTACTCCCTTGGGAGTAAAAGTGATCACTTTTCCCGCTGGGAATTATTTTTAGTCCCATGGGAGGAAAAGTAGTACTTTAGTATTCGATTCCAGGGTGTAAAATGAGACTTTTGATAGTAGGTGGAGGAAAATATAATTGTGATACACGATAAACTGTCAGTATTCCTTGCAGATAACCTCATTGCGTCCCATCCAACCAATTCTGAATGTACCAAGTAAATCTGACTAAATCTTAGATCACAGTACATACTGGAGCCTTGAGGCCATTCTCCCTGCCCAATATCATTAAATCTTACAATACCTTTAATTAACAAATCGAAATTCGTTCTTTCGATTCCTTTCATTCTCTGCTTTCACTCTACTTCAATTCTATTTTTTATTCATGAATTACTTACTAGTTGCCGCTACGTTTTATTAGACCAGAGGTTATATATTACTTTAGTATTTTTTCCTCTTTGATATGCACCTTTCATTAATAACTTCCTTCATTTCACTATATTGGTTTTAATATGTATTCTCACTCACTTTTGATTCTCACTCACTTTTGGTAGAGAGTTAGTGGGGAGGATATTTTTTAATATTCTTTCCGAAGAATGGACATTGATATGTCCAAAGCTCCGCTAATTTATGTAGATGCATAACAATATGATTATTATCTATAGTTATTATATTACAAACTGCTTTTTCATATCATATACAGTTTAATAATTATTTTCTCAGTCTATATTATGTAAATTCATCTATAATTTTGCTGTATTGTAAGCTATTGTATATAAGTGTATAAGCCAGTATATATTGTAATCTACATAAATAAAGTACTCAATCAATCAATCAATCACATTCCTAACTCACGGCATATTCTCATTTCTGAATTGATTTCTGTCATGTATTGATAGAATGAATGGAGGTAGGAAACTCCTATTCATATAGTACGGGCCTACTAAATAACAACAAATTCAAATAATAATTTTTAGACAAAATTCTAGTGTTTCAATGAGAGAAATCTTATTATATTAAGCGAGCAATTTCTGTATAGGCCTATATTATTTTATATTTGGATATTTATATTTATTTATGGTTATTTATGTCCAACGGATCTCGTAAACGGCTCTAACGATTTTCACGAAATTCGGAACATAGTACGTTTATATGATTTAAAAATTCGATTGCACTAGGTCTCATCCCTGGGGAAACTCGCTGAAGGACATAAAAAGGATAATTCATCCTTGGAAAAACAGATGATAAATTTGTCGTCTGTCGATAACAGAAGATGCGTGTGCCTGTGTGGGCTGATTCACGTAATCTAAAACAGGCACACGCATCTTCTGTTATCGACAGACGACAAATTTATCATCTGTTTTTCCAAGGATGAATTATCCTTTTCATGTCCTTCAGCGAGTTTCCCCAGGGATGAGACCTAGTGCAATCGAATTTTTCAATCATATAAACGTACTATGTTCCGAATTTCGTGAATCAGCTGTGTAATCAATCAGCTTACCGTATCTCGCGAGAAATCTAGAAATTTTAATACACTCGACCAAAATAATCTGAATTGTTGATATGACATGGTATATCATAATATTCAAAGTTATCATTATTTTACAGTGATTGGTGATTGGTGGGTGTTATTTTGTTATTCAATTTGGTTTGTAAACAATCTTAATTAGAACTTTTCTGTTTTCAAATATTTGGACTGAAAATTTGACCTGAATTCTAGTATATGGAACATAACCTACTTTTTGGACCATTTATAGTGTATGAATCAAAACTCGGGGAAGAAACAGTTTTGGGCTGTGCTTGTTAGTCCTTCCCCAATCATTTTGAAGAATTGTGTTCTGTTTATCAATAAATAAATAACGAGCGAAGCTGGGTGCCCCGATATTAATGATGAACTGATGAATGATATAATTTTTTATGGCAAAAGAGATGGAAGGTGAGAAGAAAAAGCTGAAGAGAAATGAGAACTGGAAGAAGACGAAGAAAAAATGAGTAGAAGAAAATGATTAGCGTGAATAAAATCGTACAATTGGAGCACGTCGTAAAACATGACTGATCCAATACTGTAAAAAGAGAGACAAGGAAAAGAAAACGAAATTGAATAGAAGAACAGAGTGAAAAAACAGAGAGGTTAGGACCAAAGAGTAGATTACATTCCATACCATTCATTCTTTTTATCTTTCTATAATGGCAGACGACTGAGAATGCACTGGGAGAGAAAAACTAAGAGAATGAAAGAAAAAAGAGAAAATTAGGTGAAGGGAAAAACAGTGAATACAAGGGAGACAAAGTGAGATAGAGAGAGAAAGATAGACACACACAAAGAATACAAGAGGTAAGAGGTTTGTGTATGAGAAAGAGAGAGAGGAGAGAGAACAAGAGTTGGTAATAAAGAGAGAAATTGACTTCATTTCAGAATGAACAAAGACTGAAAGGTGCTCATAAAAGTTCTCTGGTTGGGAAAAATTGTCTGACAGTTCTCTCAGACTTTGGGAAGAAAATTGCTTTTGAGTAGGAAAAAATACAATTTTTCATTTGAACCTTGAATAAATACATTACATTACTTACCACAGAAAACGTATTCAGTCACACAGATTCAATCAAAATTGTTTATTGGTGTATTTTATTTAAGACTGCAGATTCAAGATTGTTTATTTTATTTATGTATTTATTTATCTGATCATATACAATTATTACACTTATATGAGAAGTCACAACGGGCTTATGCCCAAAACTGTCCCTTTTCAAATTTATACTACAGTCCAAATCAAAATGTAGGTTAAGCTATTATCACTTATTTCAATTTAAACTTCAAAGCACAAACAAATCTTCAATTTTATTTTATGTTAATTTTAGTCTACGCTAACACCTATCGTAATTCACTAGTGCAGTGTTTCTAAACCGTATTGCTTCATTTTTTTTCAAATCAAATTTATTCATAAAAAATCACATTACAAATTAGAATACTATAACAATTAATAGAATTGAAACAATTAAGTTTTATGCATTGAATAAAAGGCAAAGATAATTCATACAATAAAGATTCATCTATACAATAAGAACATCATAAAAATTATAGAGAGAAAAAATAAGGTGACCTTGTGCTATTCCTCTCCAAAATTTAGATAAGGTAACACATAGTCCAAAATAGGTTGAGTCTTGTAGTTGTTCACTTCACAAAAAACCACTTTATACACTTCACAACTTTATACAGGTATATTTCACTAGACATCCTTGAATGTTTATTTATTTCCGCGACAAAATCAATCAAGATGTAATTTGAAATTCAGCCACTAGATGGTTGCAGCTACTGACTGGGTCACAAGCCGAGACCAAGCCCCGCCTACTTTCTCCTGATTGGTCGAAATGTTTTTCGAAAGACCTAGTTCTAAAGTCTTCCGGTAGGTGTCAGTAATAACTGGGTTGGGAACAATTTCTCAAATGGCTAGAATTCAAGTCTTCCATTCCCTGATTGGTCAATGATAAATCGAGGCGTATTCTCAAATTTTGCCACAACAAGGCAGTTATGGCAGAATATTCTAGGTAATGCAGAACGTTTCAGCATAGAGAAACAATAGTACAAGTAGATACCACATGGTATAGGGCATTTATGTTGCAACTTTTACTGTTATCTCAAGCTGATAGTCCACGTAGTTCTTTCACATGACGCTGGTAGTCTCTCATATTCTGCCGTACACTCTTACCCGGTCAAAACAGTAAAAATCGACAATAATCGACTTGAGATAACAGTAAAAGTTACGACATGAACGCCCTATACCATGGGATATCTACTTGGGCTATTGTTTCTCTATGGTTTCAGTTATGGTAAGAAACATGACATGATGGTAATGTTCCGAATGAAACAAGATGTGACTAAATCGGCGTTGTCAAATAGTGTGGAAATTAACCTTTACATTTTTTTTTTTTTTTTTTTTTTTTGGTTTGTAAACAATCTTTTTTATTGCCAAAACAAAATTACAGTATTATAATATATTAAGTTACAAAGTTTTAAACAAATAAGCAAAACTCAAACTTAATTATTAGATCAAAACTTAATTTATCTTTATTTTGGCGACTGCTGGCATAAGTAAGAACTTGAGAGCCAGCAGTGAGTCTACATTATTAGATTTAACAAGTTTAGCGCTTAACTAAAATTTGTAGAATACTTATTCTATTTGGTTTTTTAAATAATTATATATATATATGATTGAACATCATCAAAAACTTACGAATAACTAAAGAATACTTAAGAGTAACTAAATCTATTGTAGCGTTAATTTAAAAAAGAAATTCCTGTTTATCCACTCTTCCACAGTTTTGTGATATTTACCAGTTTGTTTTTCTATAATGAAATTTGACGGAACTAAGTTGATGAAAAGATTACAGTAATAAAAGAATTGATGCCTACATGTAGTGAGCTTGATCAAATGCATATTGTATCTATTGAAATGATTTACTCGCATATTGTAAGGGGTAGTGCGAGCTGAAAATAGAGAGTGATTCTTGTTTATGTAGAGTATTACGGTTTTCATGAACGTTTGCCTCAATGTTGGTACATCAAGTTCAATAAAAATATCTCGGCTTGGGTACAAACGTGGTCTCCCTAGAGCTGCTCTTATAATATGTTTTTGGAGGACAAACAGTTTTCTCAAGTGCGTATCAAAAGCTCCACCCCACACCTCAATGATATATTGGAATAAGGAATGTGCATATGCAAAATAAATTTTTCTTATTATCTCCCTGTTTTTAATTTTATTTATTTTATAGAAAATATAGATGAGATATTTCAATTTTGAGCAGAGGTACTCTAGGTGAATGTTCCATTTGATATGGCGATCTACAAAAATACCAAGATATTTTATAGATTGCACTCTTTCCAAAGGTATATTTTCGTGGGCGACCTCATTCATTATTTGGGTGCCATTGTTATTTTTCTTTGATTTTTTTATAGAAAGTTCAAGATCTATTGATGGTTGACCAATTACGGTGGGTGAGAAAGTTATATATTTAGTTTTCTTTGCATTTAGGGTTAGTATATGATCTTCAAGCCATTGTTGAACTATTTTCAAACCATTATTTGCAACTTTGAACGTTTCTTCCCATGTGTCTCCGCTAAAAATCAAAGTTGTATCGTCGGCGAAAGATAAAATAGTACAATTTTCAAGGTTTAATTTTAACAGGTCGTTTACATAGATTAGAAACAAAATCGGGGATAGTACTGTCCCTTGAGGAGTACCGAACTGAGAGGTGTAACTGATGTCTGTCTGTCCATTTAAAGTGAGATACTGTTTCCTATTCGACAAGTAACTTGAGAATAACTTATTCACAGAACCTCTTACACCCACCCTGTCCAGTTTATAGAGGAGTATGTTGTGAGGAACTGTATCAAAGGCCTTGGATAAGTCCATAAAAATAGCCAGTGTTTTTTTGTTTCTATTAAAGTTATCAAAAATTATATTGTTGAGATGGATTACCGCATCTTTGGTTGAACTATTTGCTTGGAAACCATATTGATTGTTGTCAATGATTTTATGTTTATCTAGGAAACTCATTAATCTGATTTTCAAAATTTTTTCTAGTATTTTAGAAATATTACTCATTAAACTAATCGGTCTGTAACTATCCGGGTTTCCAAGGTCTCCAGTTTTTGGTAATGGTATAATTTTAGCTTCTTTGAATTTTTTAGGGAAATATCCTTCGCTCAAACATTTGTTAATATATGAACTAAAGGTGAGGTTATAGAGGGTGATATTTTTTTGAGGAAAGGTCCTGTAAAGTTATCAACACCTGGTGTAAATTTATTCTTGAGTTGATCTATTAATAACTCTACTTCATAATCGTTTGTGGGAATGAGGAAGATACTTTTTACATTAGGATTTGCTATTGACTTGGGAATCTCTATATTGTCTGTATTATCAGTTATCTTTTTAGCGAACGATTCTCCAACACCAGCGAAATATTTATTAAGAGTAGTAGCATCTAGATTTATTGATTTTGAATTTTTTTTCAAGTCGAGTATTTCATTAATGTATTTCCAGGTTTTTTTAGAATCGTTTTTGTGTTCCTCGAATTTACAGTTAAAATAATCAATCTTGCTTTTTTTTATCAGAGTATTGAGTGTATTTCTGTATCTCTTATATTGATTTATCAATTCTAAGTTATTGGGGTTTTTTAATAATTTTCTATGTAATTTATCTCTCTCCCGTATTGACGCGACTAAGGCTGGAGTAATCCATTTTTTTATAGGTTTTTTCTTGTTACTTATTTTTATGGTTTTAGTTCTAGCATGAGTTAGGTCTGTTAGTTTTTTAACAAAGTAGTCCACCATCTCGTCAATATCCATTGAATCATATATCTCTTTCCATGATTCTTTTTGTAAATCAGAGATTAGATTTACATAATCAATTATGCTTTTTGATCCTACATCGATATGTGCTGGTTCCTCATTAATATTCCTATTGAAATGCAGCGAAACACTGAAATGGTCCGTAATATTTGTTTTCAGAATAGTCC
The DNA here is from genome assembly GCF_014356525.2 of Nilaparvata lugens. NCBI lineage: Eukaryota > Metazoa > Arthropoda > Insecta > Hemiptera > Delphacidae > Nilaparvata > Nilaparvata lugens. The sequence goes on from NC_052514.1 coordinate 39,544,697, forward strand.
CTCTAACAACATTATTATTGTTATTATTCTCTCCTCCCTTGTAAAATATGTGATCGATACAAGTACTGATGCCATTTACAGACCTAGTTGGTTTATTGATAAAAGATTTGAAACCATTAATATGCATTGTGCTCAAATATTCATTTGAAAGGCTATTATTAGTAAGAATATTTAAATTCATATCACCCAATACTATTATGTTGTAAATATCTTTCATACTTTTCAGAAATTTGTCTAGACTTTCGATAAAAGTTTTTAAGTTGAGGGATGGTGAACGATATATTGTAATTATTAAATATTTCACGTCATTAATCCAGCAAGCCATACCAATGCAGTTAGCTTCCTCAATATGGACATTAATAAGCTCAGTTTTGATATTATTTTCAATGAACAAGCATAATCCATCACATTTCGAGTGTTTACTATTAGCATGAAAAACATTGTAACCATCTAAGTTATAATTGAAGCAAGCATCGTCTGTGATCCACGTCTCGGTTAATGCAATCACATTGAAGCGAAACTTTATATTACCTATGTAGTGCACCAATTCCTCAAAATTTTATTAATGCTTCTGATGTTGGTGTGTAGAATATTTAATTCCATGCCAACACTCTCAGACTGGTGAGGTAAAAAACTGAAAACATCATTTACTTCGATTGTATCGTGAAACCCTATAAGGTCGTCAATATTCCAATCAGACATAAACGTAAGAAAAGTGAATAAACGTATATTTTGTAAAATAAAATTTCAAAGTGGTTAAGAAATTAAAGTAAAATGAAAAAATATAGAGAAAAAAGTATCGGTTTTCCGATGAAAAGAAAAAAAAATAAAAATCAGAGAGAATCAAGACATGGCCAGCCCACCGGTCCAGACAAAATGAATGTATGTACATCGACTTGAAACCTACCAATTTAGTTCATGCACAGAAACCTGTGATCAATTCCATTTGAATAAAATAAAATAATATTACTGAGATGATAAGGACAAACAGAGAAGTGGAAATCAGCATTAATTTAATTGAATCAATTGTTAGAAAATATTTCCTGAAAGATCAGATTTTTTTCAGATTCAGGCCTACATACTCAATATACGGATTGCCATGTGAAAGATTTTTAAAATGATTTTGCTAACCAAAATTTTTTCAAAAATACATTATCTTGATTTTTATCAATGCGTATTAATCGGATAATGTTAAACAGGAGATCTATTTTCAATCCAAGTATTATTTTATCAATATTAAAGGCCTTCAATTCTTGAGATTCAGAAAGTAGTAGCAACAGAGGTAATCGTGTCAATAATCCTCATCAACTAGCGTACTAAATATACCTTGTAGATAAGATAGGAGAATTCATCATTTTTCTCATAATGATAAAATATTTTCAAATTATAATGATTTATTATTAGGAGTTATTATTCTCTCTTGACTAGGCTACAGCAAATTGAAAAGCAAAGAATAGTAATTACGTTACTACAAGTAATAGGCCTAGCATATTGGCAAAAAAAAACAAAACAAAAAAAACAATTGAAACCTTTTCCACTTAATTGATACATTATTCTCAATTGATAGAATATAATTAATAATTATCGTATAGAATATAATATAATTATCATAATTGGAAGATAGCGGAATGGAAATTATTCCTAAATTTATTTCAACAATCATACGCAATAATAAATAGTCTATTTGAGCTCATCAAAATAAACAATAATTTACCTTGAGCAAAGTGATAAGAAACGTAGCCAAGAGCCATACTTTGCAACTGAAATTCAAATAAAATAATTTATAATGATAATACTCCTCCTTCTCTCTAATTAACTATTTCATTGAACGTTAAAATGTTAACTTAATCTGGACAAACAAATCATGGTTTTATGTGTCATAATTGGTATTTTCTTCATACAGAAATTGATCTATATTATTTCTTACTTACACCGACATTGACCTTATTTCTATTTGTGAGCTTGTTGAGGTCCTCCTCACACCTGATAATATTAACAGGACCGCCGTCCTCGTACCTGACTTTGATTCGGCCCACTCGGTCGATCCACACATGTCGAAACCCATTCTCCCGTTGTATCATCTTGGCTCTGCCGAACAGCTTACGTCTCTCCGCCGTTATAGATTGGTTTATGTAGATTGGACTATTTCCCTGCATGTTGATATGTTGAGTTGAAAAGTCTCTACATTCTTTCCTCTTTTTGAGCAAGGCATCCTTATCTCCTCGACAGACAAAACGAACAATGATGCCGGGCGCGGTGTTGTCTCTTCTTCTGGGGAGGCGATGACATGCATCGATCGATCTGCGGTCCAGCTTCACATCCAATGCTTTCCCGATCTCCAGTATTCGACTCTGCACATCCTCGTTCTGCAACTCCGGAACACCGTATACTTCAAGGGTATTTCTCCGACCATATTGCTCCCGATCGTCATCTTTCATCTCCAATTCCCTAATTTTTCCGTTCAGAACTGAATTTTCATTTTGTAGTTCCCTAACAGTTCCTCTTAGTTTAGCAATTTCAGCAGCATTTTCATCCAAGGTCTTCCTACAAGCGGCTATATCAGATCCCAACTTTTCCAGCAACTCATCCTTAACCCGTGTTAATATACTATTTAATTGATCGACCGTTAGTGGATTATTGTCGGTACTTGAATTAGTGTTTGTTTTTGCCGGAGCACTGAGCTTGTTTACACCTGAGATAGATTTTACTGGAGTAGAGTCCGAATTGGCACGTTGGCGACGTAACTCACTTGAACATTTTTTACAAGTCCATGACTTTCCTGTGTCTTGAAATAATTCCAGATCATTGTCGGTGAGCTCAACACATACACCATGGAACACAATATTGCAGCTCGAACATTTTATTTTTGATGTTCGGTAACATTCAAAGTGAATTTCACTTATATTCATCAATATAAGTGAATATAATCAATGAGAAACACTGCACCAAGTGTTGCAAATATGAATATATAATAATTTATTCATCATATATTCATTCAATGATAAAGGGCTTGCTTGAGAAGCACAGATTCAAGCTTCATTCAACAGATTTGGTTGTCTGCGATAAAAAATACAGCAATTTTGAACAATTTTGCAACGCCGACATCTTCTCCAAGTCTCAAATTTGTTTATTTAGAGTATAGTGAAGATACTGAATAAAATAGAGTATTAGATAATATCGGTTACTAAATATTGAGGTATGATGGAGAATAGAAGAACAGGATACGAATAATAGCAAAACAACAACAGAAAGAGAGAAGAGATGAGAAGAAAATGTAGGTACGGTAATACAATTAGAAGATGAAAGAAAGAATAAAATCAAAGAAGTGAAAAAGATGTGAATTTTTTGTTAACAGCTTCAACTACAGAGAACAATTTGAACAGATTTTATACCAAGGATAAGTAGGTACTTGGCCAGTTTATTGTTATAACTATACAATATTATTATTGCAGAGAAATATAATGGCAAATAATGATTGTCGAGGATGATGTAAAAAATGGCGACAGAATTGGATCTCAAACTGCATGCCAAGTTTTCTAAGTTTTTTCGACGCTATTCGATTTCCAATTTTTTCCTGCACTTAAAATGTCCGGCGAGATTATTACCGCACTGACTTAACGTTGAGCACCTTTTTCAAGCTTCTTCTTCTTCTTCTTCTTCTTCTTCTTCTTCTTCTTCTTCTTCTTCTTCTTCTTCTTCTTCTTCTTCTTCTGCTCCTTCTTATTTTTCTTCTGCTGCTGCTGCTCCTTCTTCTTCTTCTTCTTCTTCTTCTTCTTCTTCTTCTTCTTCTTCTTTTCTTTTCTTTCTTCTCTTCTTCTTCTTCTTCTTCTTCTTCTTCTTCTTCTTCTTCTTCTTCTTCTTCTTCTGCTCCTTCTTATTTTTCTTCTTCTTCTTCTGCTCCTTCTTATTTTTCTTCTTCTTCTTCTTCTTCTTCTTCTTCTTCTTCTTCTTCTTCTTCTTCTCTTCTTCTTCTTCTTCTTCATCTTCTTCTTCTTCTTCTTCTTCTTCTTTCTTCCAGCTTCTATTTCTTATTCCTCTTATCCTTCATATTTTTCTTCTTGTATCTATTCCTCAAATTCAGCTTCTTCTTCTTTCTTCTTCTTCTTTCTTCTTCTTCTTCTTCTTCTTCTTCTTCTTCTTCTTATTCTTCTTCTTCTTCTTTCTTCTTCTTCTTCTTCGTCTTCCTCTCAAGTCTTCTTTCCCATATTCATTCCTCCATGCTTCTTCTTCTTTTTCCTTTCTCCTTCCTCTTTCTCAGCTCCTGATTCTCCATCTCCTTAATCTACTTCATTCAAAATTTTCCTGCTCTTTCCTTCATTTCTCCTCTGACTCTTGTTCCGTCTTCTTCTTTTTCTTTCTGCTTTTCCTCTCCCTCTCTTTCAACTCCTCATTCTTCCTCTTCACTTCATCCTCCTATTTCCCTAATCTTCATTCAGCTCTTCCAGCTTCTTCTGCTTCTTCTCTGGCTCACACTCCTTCCTTTTCTTTCTCTTCTTCGAACGATGTCCATCCATTGTCCATTGACGAACAAAGCAAGTCGCTCTCACTCACTCACACCACAGCCTCCAAACGCCTTTCTTTCTTCAGTTACCATTATTTTCATCAACTTTTGCAATTTATTATCATTTCTGGCGAAATTTATGGTCGCGCCTCTGTCTTGTCTGCTGTCAAAGCGATCTCACCGATCGACTATAATCATAGATATAAAACATCGATACTTCAAAATGTCGATTATTCAACCATGGGAAAGGTTTTAATGGCACTGGAAATCGAATTCAGTTTTTTATGACAAATGAAATTCAGTGTAAAAACAATGAGAACTGGAAGAGATTGTAGAAACTATTTGAAATTCAGAAAAAAATTGTCGGTGTTCAAATCACAGCCTCACGAATTAGGGCCAGTTCAAATGAGGCGTTTTTTCATGCGTTTTTGGAGTCGGCAGGGCAGGAAGCTCTCTGATTGGGTTGTCACTTGAAAAACCAGTGAGTAGAAAGTAAATGAATGTAAATTAATCAATATTAAATAATTAATCAAATTATTCAATCAGCTGTACTAATAGTGAAGTGTTGTGTTTCTTTTCTGGCTCAAAATTTTGCAAAATTACTCAAAAATTTCCAATCTGTAGAGATTTGAAATATTTTTGTTTTTAATCAGTTTTTAAATATCAAAATTCAAAATTGTTAGCTTAGTCTTTAGTTTTGAAGTGGAAATTGGACTTTTTGAAGTGAAAGTGAAATCTTAACCTTATTCTTTTTGAAACTTGTATTTGTAAAAATTTGGGAGTAGACAGTTTTGGGCTATGCCTGTTGTCTTCTCCCAATCATATTATATTTATTATAATTATGATCTGTAATGACAATGGAATGAATAAATAAATAAATTTCATTGTATACTCACTGTGAAAAAACCGCTTAATGTGATCTGACCCTTTAGCCCCCGCACACACATAGATTTTTGAACGTTCGGTATTTTGCCGTCCTTATAAATTCTATTAGATTAGACAGATGATTTCAAACAGATCATGTTTGTCAAGTTCCATTTGATCTTATAGAATTCATGGGGACGGCAAAATATCGTACGTACAAAAATCGATGTATGTATGCGGAGCTTTAGTTGAGTGCTCAACCATGGAATAAACATACCATACTTTAGTAGTATTTACCATACTTTTTTAGTACTTTATTAAACATACTTTAGTAGTGCTTCTCTACTCTGTGGCTCAACTTAAGGCTCAACTCACACTTACGCGACTCAGGTCGAGAAGAGACTCGACTCTAGTCGAGAGCATGTGTTTTCAAATGGTGACAGTCGCGGAGACTAGAGTCGACTGGTCTGAGTGTCACCATTTGAAAACAGATGCTCTCCACAAGAGTCCAGTCTCTTCTCGAACTGAATCGCGTGAGTGTGAGTTAAGCCAAAGTGTTCAAACGAGGGTGCAAAATGGGAGTCTTCTTTCATTTAAAAAAATAACCTTTGATTGAATCCTTGACAAAATAGAAGGCTGAACCAATTAATCCCAACTCCACATACAATATTCTTATCAATTCAAAAGTCAAAATAGAATAGCTTATTGACCGAGCGAAGTGAGGTCCAAGATTTGAGTCGACGGTTTGGAATTTCTCTTAATGTTTAAATGTTTGAATGTTTAAATATTTAAATGTTTGAATGTTCAAATGTTTATATGTTGCGCATTTACGGCGAAACGCGGCAATAGATTTTCATGAAATTTGACAGGCATGTTCCTTTTCTAATTGCGCGTCGACGTATATACAAGGTTTTCGGAAATTTTGCATTTCAAGGATAATATAAAAGGAAAAAGAGCCTCCTTCATACGCCAATATTAGAGTAGAAATTAGACTATAGAATTATTCATCATAAATCAGCAGACAAGTGATTACACAGATGTGTGGAGAAGCCAGTCTATTGCTGTATTTCCATCAGGTCTATATTTTCAATCAGGTACTTGTGGATGAGAATACTGCGTGAGGTCTACTGTTCACAGAACTACTAGTTAGTCTCTAGCTAGGTGCTATAAAAATCATGAGAAAAAAGTGTTGAAATACAAAAAAGTGTTTGAATACTAGTGTTATATTACTTACTGTTTATATTTCAAATAATAGAGGGTACTTCAAGTTTCCATATTGTTTTTATTAATGTTTAAATGAAAGACCTTAAAGATGCTATCTCTAACTATCTCTATCTTTAACTCTTAACTATATCTTCAAGGTCTTTGGTTTAAATACTGTATGTATCTTTACCGAATGTTCTTGATAAAAGAAGTACCAAAGTATTAATTAAAAATGCATGTATTATTAAAATACTAAAATTTCCACTGTGAGCCCTGTTGCATGAGAAAATACAAATATTTAGTATTTTAGTAATTCCTATTTTAATAACTAGCTGACTACTAATATTATTAGTTTGTAATTTCTCATGCAATGAGTACTACCTGGTGGAACTCTATTTCTATCTAGGTAAGTATTCAAGAAGTTAACAAAGAAAACTGTCAAATTCCCGATATTTCCCTATCGATTCAACATTCTTTATTCAAGTCAGAAGTCAACATACTTCGTGTTTCGATCAACATCCTCCTCGATTATTGATAAGACATTTTGCAAAATATACTACACAACGAAACGACGCTGAAAACTGAACAAAACTTTTGTAATTTGAACCCCTTATCGATTGTTGTGGTGAAGCCTTCGCATATCTCACGAGATGCCATCTCGTTTTCGGTGCAATTTTTTAGTAGTCTATTTCGAGCAGACCACATTTTTAGTCTAAATTTGCGAACCTGACCACATCTGAAAATGTATGGGGAGTCTAAACCGCAGAGGGAGTGAGAGAGAGAGTTCTGACCAGAATGGTAGAGGGGCTCTTCACCACAGGGGGGGGGGTTCCTGGCCTGCAAACCACGAGACCGAAATTTTGTGGTCAGTCTTTGATCATACACCGACTTGTTCTGTTCTCACATTTTTGTACAACGTACTACTAGAAACTAAAATTGAATATTTAAAAAATTCACCAGAATTTGCCTCCATATGGATAGTTGTCACTATACAGAGTGAGTCATATGTATGGGAACCCTTCAATAAATAATTAGAGACTGTTGTGGATATAATTCTATATCTTTAAGGATAAGTTTTTGGTCTAATACTCTACCTTTTGACATAAAACTGAATTTCAACCCCTCATAAGGGGTCGTAACTCGAATATTTTGAATGTGAACACCAATTGTGTGGTACATCATTTCAAAGACAGTTCTAAAACAAGAACGATGGCATCGAAAAAAATGTTCTATGATACTTTTATCCAGAATGTAGGCTAATTGAAGTTTTAGTTTTTAAGGAAATAATAATTGATAAAGTTCAATCAGCCGCCATTTTGGATAAAAGTATCATAGAACATTTCTATTGATGTCATCTTTCTCGATCTGAAAAGCCCTTTAAAATGATGTATCACACAATGGGTGTTTACATTCAAAATATCTGAGTTACAACCCCTTATTTCTTTAAAAACTAAAACTTCAATCAGCGGCCATTTTGGATACAAGTATCATAGAACATTCTATGATGTCATCTTTCTCGTTCTGAAAAGCCCTTTAAAATGATGTATCACACAATGGGTGTTTACATTCAAAATATTTGAGTTACAACCCCTTATTTCTTTAAAAACTAGAGCTTCAATCAGCCGCCATTTTGGATACAAGTATCATAGAAAATTTTTTTCGATGCCGTCGTTTTTGTTTTGAAACGTTCATTAATATGATGTACCACACAATGGGTGTTTACATTTTAAATATTCGAGTTACAACCCGTAAGTGTAGTTCAACCCCTTATGAGGGGTTGAAATTCAGTTGTACGTCAAAAGGTAGAGTATTTGATCAATAACTTATCCTGAAAGTTACAGTATTATATATACAACAGTCTCTAAGTTATTGAAGGGTTCCCATACATATGATTCACTCTGTATAGTGACTGGACTATCCATATAGTGACACATTCTGGTGAATTTTTCAAATATTCAATTTTAGTTTCTAGTAGTACATTGTACAAAAAAGTGAGAACAAGTCACATTACATTGGTGCTTGCAATTAATATTGTAGTTATGTTTTTTTAATATATTATTTGGATACATGAGAGAAGTCCAGAACTAATTTCTTCATGCAAAATTTCCTTGGCCGGAAAACCTCGTTGTTTCGGTTAATTTTCCAGTTTTCAGCTGTTTCCGCCAAATCCAGTAAGCAGACTGATTCAGATTTCGCTCTAAAATTTGAATTCTTGGTACATTAAATGATACTGTATCAATGAATATAAATAAAATAAATAAAGATGACAGGAGTGTAAAGTGGATCTCACTCTAGTGGTACCATAGAATCTATATAATAAGAGAGAGTAGGGTTGTGTTTGTTCGTGTGTTCGTTTGTTCGCATCAGAACATGTCAACTTGTGGATTGCATACTGGAAAAACGGGAATGATTTAGATCTCCAAATTTCGCACATAGATTCTAAAAATATCAATCTCGTGCACCTGGAAGCCCAAATTTTAATTTCCCTTCTAGATTTTTCAGAATTAATGTTTAAAGTTCATTAATGGTACATTTGATTTCATTAAAAAATCACCAAATCATATGGTCGAAATTAAAAAAGGAACATCAGTTTCTATATTGCTTTCTACCTGAAAAACATAGTTTTGAAACTTCGTTTTCCTGATACAATGTTTAGGCCTACACGTGGCATGGATTATTAATTTTTCAGCTAGAACAATTTTTGGGACAAAGTGCTAAATAAACGTCTACAGTTTCATCAATGCTGTATCGGCAATATGAAAACGCATGCAGTTAATATGTATTTGAATGAAGGTGTTGTTATTTACATAGAGAAATTATATTCCTCCATTTTTATTCAATTTAAATTTCAAAATCATTCGAGCCCTGAGAGAATGTTTAATCTTGCTTAACCGAGGGTGGTTAAAGACCAATTTTAAATTCTTCAAGATTTGATTAGTTACATCAAGTTTTCAGTTTTTCAAGTTTTCAATTATTTGTCATGCTTCCAGTTTGTATGGAAGCAGCAGAAGGTTTATCTTTAAAGGGAAATTAGAAGATAGGTATGATTGGGGATCCTTTTCGAATGATAAAAACAGGTTTTCCGTCACACCCAAATTTTTTCCGCCATTTTGAATCCCAATTCTTTTTTTAATTGGAAGGTGGTCATACTGATTTGCTTGAAATGCAGCATATAAATTCTTAATAAACCCAGGATTCTTATAGGCCTATTTTGAATTTTTCTAGATTTCATTACGTCAAGTTTTAAAAGAGACCCTTGCGAAGCACGGGTTACATGCTAGTAAATAATATATTCCAGAAGTATTCTATTCAGAAGTGAACCTTACCTGTGATGATACATAACAACGTCGAATTGTACCTGATACCAGAGAAAACATAAATAATATATTTTACTTTATGCTGATACTAAAGTTCAATTCCTGAGTCTTCAACCAACAAACCAAACGTTCCTTTGTCCTGCAAGCAGCCACCATCAACTCCACAAAAACAGATCTCCAATTATTTATTTTATATGATACCCAAGAGACTATTTCAACAATTTCAACAGTCTGAAAATAAACAGCAGAATGTGACCGCATAAGGAATTGAGGACAGCAAAAATTGAGAGAAAAACAAAAGTCGACTGAGAAGAAATCGAGTGAGGAGCGTGCATGAAATCGATAATGAATTGCAACCAGTTTATTCTCTTTTGGTCAGCCGATCGTTTTTTGTCAGTCATTCACTCATGTTCGCCGTTTTTGCTCATTTATTCTCTTTGTCTCTCTTTCGTAAATTGCATCAGCTGGTAGTACGATCCACCTGCTCTTTAGAAATGTCGTCTGACAGCATTGGAGTATTATCCAGTTTCCATTTTTCTTTGTGTTTGCTTCCAATTTCTTCTTTCTCTTTTCTTGATCATCCTTTTCATCTTCTGCTCCTCCTCTTCCTTCATCCTATTTTGTTGTTTTCATGTTTCTTTGTTTCTTGATCCTTCTGCTTCTGCGCATTATCATCATCATATTGTTTAATTTTCTCTTTCTCTGTTTTCTTCTTAGTCTTCTGCTCAACCTCTTCCTTCATCCTATTTTTGTTGTTTTTCATGAATATTTGTTTCTTGATTCTTCTACTTCTGTACATCATCATCATATTGTTCAATTATTGTCCATTTTTTTTATTTTTCACTAGCAGGAAACCCGAGCTCCTCAAGGGTCCATTTTAAAGCATGACAAACTGAAAACATGATGTAATGAAATATTGAAGAATTGAAAACAGGCATATGGTTAATTAAGAATTTATATGCAAAATTGCAAGTCCAGTAGGTGAGACATGATGATGTGTCAAACATAATCCTCCTATTCCGGTGTATAAGCCGATTCTTCCCTTTATTATAGTATAGATAACAAAGAATCATTATATTTGAAACATTGTATCCTTGTACAGCATTGAGCAGATAGAGGAAAGTAAGGGCCAAGCAACACAGAGCGTTTCTCAGGCGTTCTAAGACGAGTCGGCAGGGCAGGAAACTCTCCGATAGGCTGATTGGGGTTGCCTTCGGGAATCATCTAATAATCAGCTAATCGAAGAGCTTCCTGCCGTGGCCTCTCGTCTGAAACCGCCCCGAAAAAACGCTTAGTGTGGCTTGGTCCTAAAGATGCGAACAGAACGAATGGGTCACGGCAGAGAAAACTTCTATAATATTTTATTTTTATTTATTTTTTATTTATTAGAACAGTCACAAACACGATATTTGGAAAGAGAAACAGGCAATTGCCCAAAACTTCTTAAATTCCTTGATTTTGGCACATAAATAGTCCAAAGTGAGGTTAAGTTTAAAATTTCTGTTTTCACCAAAGATTAACACTCAGAGAATACACGTATTCGAGATATGACTGATGAATTATACAGATGTATAATACAGATATACATATACAGATAATTTATAATATACAGATGTATTCTGTGGTCGCGCTTTAGCTTTGAGTTTCGATCGATTCCTCAGCTTATAAAAAAAATTATTTTGATGTCATCGTGCTGAAACTCCAACGGGAGACAAGAGTAGAAAATTGTAAAAATTCAGTTAAACTGTAAATATTTAAACTGTTTATCCTTCATCTTTTCCTCTACTAATTTTTCATTATTTTTCTTTAAATTAACTTTCTAATTATCATCCTTAATGGAACATTTTTTAATATTTTATTACTAAGGCGGGGAAACGCGTTTCGTGAACGCGTTTTCATGAAACTTGTTTCATGCAATCCGTTTCACTTGCACATGCATACAAAAGAAACGGTTTTCCCGTCAGTTTCACGATGGATTCCGATGACGATGTGGTCGTCTTGTCATGGTGGCTAAGAAATAAAAAGAAAATACGAAAATACTGGGTACATCCACTGATCACGGATCAAGACCATAGTTCCTCGTTGTTGCGAACTTGCTCAGAAGTGATCCTATCAAATTTAAGGATTTTTTCCGAATATCTTAATCCCTACCTAACGAGGCCATATCCGAGGGCTACTTTGACTGATGAAAAACGAATTCACAATTATCGAATAAATAAAAATGAATACCAGAATTGTTCACTTCTTTTGCAACTGCTTCCCATGCAATCTGTACTTTGTCCCTGTTGCAGTACTCCTTCAGTTTAAAATCATAAAGGCACGGGCGTTTTTCTACAGCTTCGGCCAACTTTACTTAGAATTCAATTTCAATTTATTAAAAACACATAAAACAAGACAAAACAAAATTACAAAGAATTACGAAACAAATAAAACACAATAAAATGTTACAAATATAGAAAACCATGGGCTTTGTGTTTGGGTGTGTTGGAGAAGAGAAAAAAAGAGAGGAAGATACCTAGCCAACTATGGTTTCCCATGTGACAGGCAAAGAAGAGAAGAGAAGTAATGAGGAATAAAAAAGGAGGAATTAAATTCCTGCCATAATTTTCAGAAGAATTAAAGCTATCACACAGATTACAAACAGCTATCACACAAATTTCTACAAATCACACAATTTCTCGATGCGAAACGTGAAACTACAGCTACAGGAAACCGAGTTTCACGAAATCTGGGTTTACGCAATCAAGGAAACTGGAGTTTCATGAAACGCTGTGTGCACAATCCTGTGTAATCTTATCAGTCGATTGCAAGCAACTTTCGTTTCACGTTTCCTGAAACTTTTTTCACGAAACGCGTTTCTTAAAGGCCATTCCACACAGCACGTGGCGTGCGTGGCTGGACGCACGCCACGCCGGCCACGCTAGCCACATGCCAATTCACACCGCCACGACTGTTGCGATGCTATACCGGCCACGTTTCCCGTCAGTATGCAGGAAGATGTCAACTCCGACGGTCCCGTGGTGTGAATATGGATTTTCTTTTGGCTTACCTTGGTTTGATCACTCGAGCAGCAGCAGTAGTAGTGATACTGAGCTGGTTTTATTGTATTTGGTGACAGCACGGGACCAGTGAGTACATCCAATCAATAAAAAAAGGAACACCTATGGCGAATTCCATCATTTAATGCGCGACCTTGAGGCTGACAATGATAGTATACATTCTATACGATAGTATACGTCTAGTTGATATGCCATATTTTTATCTCTTTTCTGATATCACTTGAAAATGGCATAAATGTCCGAAACATGTTGTGATAAAATATTTCAAAAAAAGGGTACTGAGTTGTTATTTTCTTTACATTTATATACGTCTAGTATACGTTCTGCGCATGCTCGGACCAAAACGTGGCCGGACACGTTTGAAAAGATCGCTCAGAGAGCGAACGGTAGCCACGCGTGGCTAGTATAGCAAGCGTTGCCGCGTGGCCGTGGCTGCTATGTGAATTGCTTCATTTGATTAGCTGGGAAGCGATGTTTTGAATAGTAGCTAGCGTGCGTCCAGCCACGCACGCCACGTGCTGTGTGGAATGGCCTTAAACGATGTGCATCCCGTCTAATTCCATAATTTTGTTTGTAATATCAATTTTTACTAATTTCATTATAAAAAAAAAACTTTAATTCTATATCACTGAATGAAATTTGTAAATAGTAATTATAACACGCAACACGCAACAAAGTAACTAATAACTTATACCCCAACACATTTATAGTGGGGAGTATTTATTCATTAAATTATCTATACCTATTAAGAAATTATTCAATGCATAAAACTTCATTGTTTTAATTGTATTAAATGTTATAGCATCCAAATTTGTATTGTAAATTATTTTTATGAATGAACTTTGATTTGATTTGATTCTTTACGTATTTTCTAAGGATGACTGGTAAAATTAACTTCTACTCCTGTGTCTACAAAAAGATAAGTGGAAAGATACTAGCTAACTAATAGTTATAATCCTTTAGCAGACCGTGTTACAACAGAGTAGGTATCAAAGTTAAGTAACTAAAATTACTATTCTTTCTCCATTTCTATTTCCTCTTCTTGAGGTAGTTTTTTACTGACTGGTAGAAACTGAAAGTACGTTTTTACTTGTTTCGCTTTGTTCCAAGTTGGCTGCTTTTGTTTGCTGAGTTTTGTCACGTTTTCACGCAGCCTGCCTGAATACCAACCATGATACTGGATCATAAATACATCGTCTGGCCTATTTATGTTCAAAGCCAAGTTTCGGTCCATCAAAGCTTACGATTATACATTTCGTACAATAATGTAAAACGAGATTATGGTTGTGAATAATAATAATCCGTTCAAGGTAAGTCAGAAAATGGAAATAAATTTGGAGTTTTGTAAAAAAAATATCAAAGCTATGTTCATACTTTTTCGCCCCACTTGGATGTAATGAGCTGGTTTTCGTGCGTCATATGGAGGCCGAAAATGATTGTTTTCTGACCAGGCCGGTAAAAGTTTTGCGGCCCTAGGGCTGTAAAATAACCTTGAAGTCAGCTGATTCTGATTTGATGAGAACGTGTTTACAAAATGGTTTATGAAACGGAATCAGTTTATGCTTCTAGAATTGAATAAGTATTCTGCAATGAGATACTATCATTCTATTTGGATGAATAAAATACAGATAAGATATATCTTATAAACTATTCAAATTCGATTTTCAGAGTAGGATAGAACTTCTAACCTAAACTTCCGATGTCAATGACAACAAGCATGGTTGACGTTGACATTCAGATTGGCCAAATTTCAAGTGTGCTAAAACAGCTGATCAAAAAACTATATTTTCATTATTTGTGTTTATTATTCAAGATTCAAAACATTTATAATAATATCATCTTATTGTCATTTGGAAGAATAAAAAGTTTAAACTCAACCTCTTACATAATTGAACATAATCTTTTAGGTTATTTAGACAAATCAGAATAAAAATTAAAAATACTTGGACAATTTCCTGATATTCAGATTACCTCAGATTTGCTAGAGCTTTGACCTTCCTTTGCTTTCGGAAGTGTCTAATAAACAATAAATTATTCTCATATTTATATTGTTTATTTTTCTGTGTGGCGAAAAATAACGTTCTCACCATGGGCAAAAATGTGTTTCCGACTCTCAATCTTTTCTGGTCCTCGGCCTACGGCCTCGGACTTGAAAACCGATTTCGAGCCGGAAAAGTCTCATTTTCGGCCCTAGGTGCGAAATATACTATCTAATGCAGAGTTCCCTGAATTATTGAGATTTTGATATTACGTAATTTTGTTACCAGTTCTATAGTGAAGTCCACGTTATAATGACAGTATTTGATCAACTTTGGTCTTGCTATCCTTGTCTATCATTCGACAAAGACAGTGGTACTATCCTTTTCTAGATCCACAACGATGAAAATTATGTTTTTGACAGTGTAGAAATATAATTAGTTAATGCAGAGAATCGGCATCGCTATTCTTCTATCTTTATCCACTGCCATTATAACGTGGACCACACTATAGTGAAACTCAAGCAACCTTAACTACATAACCGTGTGATAATTTTTGAAGCAATACCAAATAAATTCAACAGAAATAAAATAATTCAACATGAACTCATTTGAACGATAATCATTGACTTAATTATATGTTTTCACAGTTAAATAGACTAATAAATAAATGGAATCTGAATTTATTTGAAGTAGAGACTTGCACCCTGTTGCACAAAGTCTCTCAACATTTGATCCCGATTAAACGCCACGAGAACCAATCAGAGAAGCAGTCTTCTCAGAAAAATCTTCTCTGATTGGCTCTCCTGGAATTTAACCAAGATTAAATTCTAACAGGCTTTTGCGCTGCTCTTAGAACTGAATAAACCTTCAGAATAAAATATTCTATTTGCCAAATTTCTGCAAGGAAACAAAAGATGAACAAGGTTTAGTTCGTTTTGAGAATCGTCCATAAAATATGTTCCTCAGTCTGTGTAAGTTTGGATGAGTTTTGGAAATCACGTGACTAGAAAACAATAGGCATACACCCGTATGCGCAAGTCTGTTAACTTTTGATCCCGATTAAATGCCATAAGAACCAATTATTTTCAGAAAACCCTTCTCTGATTAGTTCTCGTGGAATTTAATAATGATTAAAATTCAACAGGCTTTTGTGCAGCCGGGGCATAATGTTAGCAAAGATAATACAATACAGTATCATAATTTTCATGCTGTAATAGTTAGTGTAATATATAGTGAGGCTAGACAACAAACGGTCACCCGACCAACCTAGACACCTTCCTCTAGTAACGTATTTCACAGAATTAGATACCAAACTGTATCTAACTGTATCTGTACCTCTACATACACAGCCACTTCCCATAACCTTTCATAATATTGGATTATGTCTATGATAAACTTGAACTTTATATGAATGCCTACAAATAAACACCCAACTTTACGACATAAAGGTCTAATCTTCAACACCATTCAGCAATACAGTGACATTCACTTAAAACTGTCAGTATTAGTTAAATGTAAAGCATTGATGATAACTATGAGGAGTACTGACACTGAGAAGCGAGTCTTCCCATAGTCAACATGGACTAATCTATAGTGAGGTCCACGTTATAATGGCAGTAGAGAAAGATAGTAGAACAACGTTGCCGATTCTCTGTCTTGTTGTCACTGACCTATGAAAAATATAGCTGAAACTGGAATATCTGATGGAAAATAAGCTCATTATTTACATTACTATATTGTTAAAAACTTTTTGTGTAGTTGTGAAGTTTGATATTGTGGTAATTATTCATATTGAATGAAAAAGACTAAGAAATTGTCAAAAAACCACTGATTTATTGATACTTAGAAAGACATGTTTCGGTTATTACACCATTGTCAATCTCTGATAATTTTAGAGATTGTCAAAAAAAAACACTGATTTATTGATACTTAGAAAGACATGTTTCGGTTATTACACCATTGTCAATCTCTGATAAACAGAGATTGTTTATCAGAGATTGACAATTATGGTGTAATAACCGGAACAGGTCTTTCTAAGTATCAATAAATCTGTGGTTTTTTGACAATTTCTTAGTCTTTTTCATTCAATTGTTAAAAAACGATCAGGCAACGTTACGGAGCAAGAAAAGGATAACGCTATCTGCTTTGTCGAATGATAGACAAGGAGAGCAACACCAATGTTAGACATATACTGCTATTAAAACGTAGATCTCTCTATGTGTGGAAGATGATACGAAAATGATACAAGGATGATAGACAAAGATAGCAACACCAATTTTAATCAAATACTGCCATTATAACGTGGACCTCACTATGAAAGATGATACAAGGATGATACGAAGATGATACAAGGATGATACAAAGATGATACGAAGATGATACAAGGATGATAGACAAAGATAGCAACACCAATGTTGACATATACTGCTATTAAAACGTAGATCTCACTAGGAAGATGATACAAGGATGATAGACAAAGATAGCAACACCAATTTTAATCAAATACTGCCATTATAACGTGGACCTCACTATAGAAAGAAGATAGAAAGATGATACAAGGATGATAGACAAGGATAGCAACACCAATGCCAATCAAATACAGTCGAACCTCTCTATAACGAACCTCCACTTAACGAAATCCTCTACACAACGAATTTTCATCTGGTCCCATGACATTTTTGAGTGTTCGCTGCTTATTTACCTGTATTTAACGTATTTCGGACCTCTCAACAACAAAGTATTCTCTTGACTTCAACATACAAAGTGTAGTGTGTATATAGGAAGCAGACGGTTATTTTCAAGGAATTGTTTAGTTACAGCAGAAAGGTCAACTGACTAAAAATAATGGCAATTCAGGTAGGAAGAAGATAGTGGGTAGAAGGGTGGTAGACAGTCAATAGAGGGTGAAACACAAGTCGGAAATTGAATGCAAGTTACTGGAAATTGAATTCCAAGAACTTGTCATTATTGTAGACCAGGCAGGTGAACGACTGGACTTCCCCGTTCTTGCTTTTGTCACACATTTCAATTCTTTAAACTGACTATGATGATGATAGCTGTGACGGAGCCTGAGGAGAAGAATCCATCAGATCAAGAAGTTCTAGAGGCTTTCAAAATTATCAGGCTAGGATTAAAACTGAAAAATAGTGTACCAGATATGTCTGACTGTTTCAATAGATGTGAGTCGTTTATCAAACATGATTTTTTTATTCAAATGCAAAATTCAGCCGAAATTTACTCACTTTTTCAAATATAAAACATTAAAAAAATAGGAAAGTTGAATTATTATAGTATTTATAGTGAAGTTATTGACAAAATAACCGTATTTTGCGTTCCATCTAATAGTAGTGTAAAGAGTTGAAAAATATTGCTATAGACTATGTACTTTGAGTAAACTCTACTAATAGTAAATCAAGCTTTCTGAAAATAAATTGGTGAGTTCACTTACTTATTACATTTTATAAATATTCAAAAAAAATGTTTTTTTTTATTCTGAACTGCATGAATTTTCAAATTTCCATATTAATATTGACCTAATAGGTACCCTACCTACGTTCGCGATGATATATATGTTCTATGTACCATATTCATTTATTTACCGCCGTGATACGATATTATAAGATCCATAGGATCGTGGCAGTTTTCTTGACAGGAACCTCTCAATAACGAATACCTCTCTGCAGCGAATTTTTTCTCGGGATAATCGACTTCGTTATACAGAGGTTCGACTCTGTACTGCCATTACAACGTGCACCTCACTATAATATCTGGTCTCTTAGTTACGTTCATATAGAACCTATATCTAGTTCTATATTTCTTAAGATTTCTAGATGAACCATGAACCTATAGAAGCATGTTCCTACCTAGATCCTATAGAAAGTAGGCTATCTATGACAGCTCAAAGTCAACCCAGCTCATGTGTACTTGCAAATCTGTCTATACGATCATGTTCAGAAATTCTTTTGAAACTCAGTCATATAAATATTGTCAGTTCGTTTTATCGATACGCCATGTTTCTGTGGCGAGGTGCTCTAATAGTGTACCATATGACCACACCCTTCTTCACTGGCCGTCGGTGTAAATTTTGTGTAAAAGACCTTTAATGGATGTGTGCTGGGTAGGGATAATGTGAGAATGGTCACACCTTAGTCAATGTTCATGGAAAGAGCTTTCACTTAGCTGCTCGAACAAAGGGATTTGAAATTAAAAGTGAAAAGACTTTAAATTGAATTTTGATTAAATAATTGAGGTAATTTTGATTCTCTTCAATGAAATCCTGATTGAATGGTGAATCAGCACTGATAATACAAATAAATGAATAAATGAATAGAAATATTGAACTGCATTTATTCAGGAACAAAATTTCAAGTTTTTATGTTGGCATCTATATTTACTTTCCTTGCCCTATTACCATAGGTGAGAAAAGTATTGCTTTCCGAAAAAAATTAAGGTACCTCAATTTCTAAATTTCTATACGTTTCAAGGTCCCCTGAGTCCAAAAAACTGGTTTTTGGGTATTGGTCTGTGTGTGTGTGTGTGTGTGTGTGTGTGTGTGTGTGTGTGTGTGTGTGTGTGTGTGTGTGTGTGTGTGTGTATGAGTGTATGTGCGTCTGTGTACACGATATATCATCTCCCAATTAACGGAATAACTTGAAATTTGGAACTTAAGGTCCTTTCACTATAAGGATCCGATACGAACAATTTCGATCAAATGCAATTCAAGATGGCGGCTAAAATGGCGAAAATGTTGTCAAAAACAGGGTTTTTCGTGATTTTCTCGGAAACGGCTCCAACGATTTTGATCAAATTCATACCTAAAATAGTCATCGATAAGCTCTATCAACTGCCACAAGTCCCATATCTGTAAAAATTTCAGGAGCTCCGCCCCATCAATGCAGATAGATTCCCAATTATCAGGCTTCAGACACAATTGAAACAAAAAAAAATCAAGTGGAGTAGATTGAGCATGAAAATCTCTACAATTAATGTTCAGTAACATTTTCACCTAAAATTGAAAATAAGCTTTAAATTCGAGAAAATGTGATTATTCAATTGCAAATTATGGTTGATTCTATTAAATCATTCACTATGAAGAGATAGCAAACCTCATGTTTGTTTTCAGCGTTATTGCCCTGTCACCAGCTGGCTCAAATCTTTGAATAGTAGACTTGAGATGCGCGGAACACTAGCGTCAGGTGATCAATTTTCATAACGGCAAGGAAAGTTGTGTGAGTGCGCCACACCAGATTTTTTCAACTTCTTCAAAGAAAATATTCTCAAACATCTGTATAACAGAGAGGGATTCATTTTTAAACGAAAATGATTGAATATTCTGAAAAACTAAACTTGTCTCGAACTCTACAACAACCCAACAATTACAGTAAAAACTCAGAACATCGCTAAATTGAAAATAAAAAAGGCTCAGACCCAATTGCCATGTTGTCATCTTGTTATCGGTTAGTATACTACCTTTGTTTCAAATGTTCAAGAAACCTTTTTGCTTCAGCTTTGGCACTTAGAACATTTCTTTCAACAATACTTCTACGTGCCAAGTTTAGAAATTGAAAGGGAAGAGAGAGAAAAATGCTTGAAAAGAGAAAAATATTGTAAGAAACGAACTCGCAAAGTAAAGTGGAGAAAGAGAGAGAAAGAAACGAACACACAAAGTAAAGTGGAGAAAGAGAAAGAAAGAAACGAACTCACAAAGTAGAGTGGAGAAAGAGAGAGATAGAAACATAAAGATACAGAGATAGAAAGAGAGTGTGTGATAAAGAGTTAGAGTGAGAAAGAAACTCAACGGTCACGTACAATACCGATTTAAGTTGTGGTTTACAAGAGATTACCACAAGTATACTACTGTTTCTTTTTCATTTTTATTCTCTTTTCCAATTGTATTTTATCACAGATACATTTGCGAATGCTGTACACCTTTGAAAAGTGTGAAGTATGATTGTAAAAGTGGAGCTTAACCCTTAAACGCCCGTGTTACCATTATGGTAACAGAAGCGATAAGAATAGTGATAAGTGATAAGGAGTAGTTAGGTGAGTGTACTCATATGATTTCTCACAGAGATCGAAGAATGAATATGTAGAAAGGAATAGAAAAGGAAAGGAATGCTATAAAACGTGAAGAAGAAGAAGGGAGAAGGAATGTAGAAAACTAGAAGCAGAAGAAAAGAGGTAATGAGAAAGAGAAGTAGACTTAGAGGAAAGGGGAGAAATGTAGATGATAGTCTTGCAATAGAATAACCAAGCTATAATATGATAATCTATATCTAATCATATAATCTATAATATCGGGGTCCGAGCTTCACTCTGGAGTACACAAGCATGAAAAATTTATTACGAAAGAAGAAATTATAATAACATTCATACAGAAATGATCTATCTAATCACAGTAAATTCCCAGAGGAATGCAAAAATTTCCCTCACGAAAGCCCAGTTGCACAAAAGCCGGTTAAATTCTAGTCCTGATTAACTTCACGTGAACCAAATCACAGAAGACCAATTTAAAAATCTGGTGTGGCGCACTCACACAACTTTCCTTGCCGTTATGAAAATTGATCACCTGACGCTAGTGTTCTCGCGCATCCCAAGTCTACTATTCAAAGATATGAGATAGCTGGTAATAGGTCGATAACGCTGGAAACACAGGAGGTCTGCTATCTCTTCGTAGTGAATGATTTAATGGAACCAACAGTTGCCAACAACTTGCAATTTAATAATCACATTTTCTCGAATTTTAAGGTTATTTTCAATTTTAGGTGAATATTTTACAGAGCATTAATTGTAGAGATTTTCATGCTCAATCTTTTCCACTTGAATTTTTTGGTTTAAATTGTATCTATAGCCTGATAATTGGGAATCTAAAATCAAACTTTGCATAGATGGGGCGGTGCTCCTGAAATTTTTACAGATATGGGACTTGTGGCAATTGATAGAGCTTACCAATTACTATTCTAGGTAAGAATTCGATCGAAATCGTTGGAGCCGTTTTCGAGAAAATCGCTAAAAACCCTGTTTTTGACAACATTTTCGCCGCCATCTTGAATTGCATTTGATCGAAATTGTTCGTGTCGGATCCTTATAGTGTGAGGACCTTAAGTTCCAAATTTCAAGACATTCCGTTAATTGGGAGATGAGATATCGTGTACACAGACGCACATACACTCATACATAAACACACACACACACACACACACACACACACACACACACACACCACACACACACACACACACCAATATTTAAAAACCACTTTTTTGGACTCAGGGGACCTTGAAACGTATAGAAATTTGGAAATTGGGGTACCATAATTTTTTTTTGAACGCATTACTTTCCTTACCTATGGTAATAGGGCAAGGAAAGTTAAAATGTAGATGATAATCTTGCCATAGAATAACCAAGCTATAATATGATATATGATAATCTGTATCTAATCATATAATCTATATGAAATAATCATAGATCCGTTATTCCATAATATTGTTCTAGACAGAGCCTGGGGAACTGATCGATGTTAGAGAAAAATATAAAATGCATATTGAAAAAAGTTATATGAAAATATTAGTAAAACGTTTATTTTAAATTTACTTTTCAAAACCTGAAGATGGTGTGGATCACTGAAACTAGTTGTTATAATTTGTATTTTCAATCTATTATTTTATTAATTTCAAAAAAGTTACTATAATTCTAACAAATGAAAAAATATAATACAAATAGTAATATTACTCACCTATTTCAAAACGAGGCAATATCAGGGTTCCTCACCACATGTCCCATCTGCAAAAAGAAAAATTATCAGAATTTATATTAATTTTTACTGTGTTTTCTCAAAGTCTGTACACAAGAAGTTTTGCCTGTAATACTTTATCTGATACTCCGTGCGGCAAGGTTGTAACTTTTCATAACAAACAGATCAATGACATGTGAAAACTTGCTGCATTGGAAACACAACTACTTGTATACTCAAAAACTTCCGAAAAATAATAATAATTATCCATTCAACTGATCCGAAAATTCCATATTTTGTTGAAATTATTACCGAATTTGAACATTGAAATGACTAAGACTAGTGTATGAAAAATGAATATGATCAAAGCACGAGAGGAATAGGAGTAAATATGTGATTTGAAACACTGACTTGACCTTTTAAGCTGCATTTACACCAAAGTTAATAACAAAATGTTAATAGCTTAATCATTATAGATTCTATTAGATTGAACATGACTTATCATACACATGATGAACATATGTGTTTGTCAAGTTCCGTTCAATCTAATAGAATCTATAAGGATTCAGTTATTAACATTATGTTTGGATTAAATAAGGGTTTAAAGCACTTCAGGGCAAATACCTGTAGTTTTTACTCAATTTACCTGTTGTTTGAGTATGAATGGATAAATAAATTTAATATTGTAGAGTACGATTCTGATTGAAGAACATGGAACCAATATTATAATTTACAAAATTTTGGAACATAAATTACTCGATTATTTAATATTTATTCATGAAACACATCTCTCTATTATTTTGAACTACATTATAATAGTGAGGCTTATTCCAAACTACTAACATTCAATGTGAATACCACCTACATTTCTCATTTAACTCATGCTGACCTTTTCAAGTGAATTATACCATAGTGTGAACTCTACCCTACTTGAATTATTCCAGATTTTCCCAGGAACAAAAAGTAATAATCTAGAAAAAAAACCAGGGACACACAGGGTGTTAAATTAGTAGCGGAGATTCACAGCAAACTGTCAGCATTCCTTGTATAAAACATAAATGTTTCCCATTAAACTAACGCTGACAATTCAAACTGATTTTTAGGTGATAATTATTGACGCCTACATCCAAGTCTGGAAACTCGAAAAAATACTTTATAATAGGATTGTTATTTTTCTCACCTACATTGGAGACGTTCTAGGGGTTGGGTAGGAATGCCACGCCCAATTTATCCCGAAACGCAACAAATCTTGTGGCGGACATTCCCCAAAACCCGATGATTATTGTTTCCGATCGATAACAGCTAGTTTCATTGTTGTTCGGCGCTGGAATTATGAGAGCTGTAAGCACCGGAAAGAGGTGATTTTCGTCACCTGGAGGTGTGATTTTAGGAGAATATTGGGATGAATCGAAGAGTGTTTTATTATCAAGGATCGATATTTCATTGAAAAAACTGCAATAAATCAATAGTGACAGTGAATTTCACCAGAGACACTTCATTTTCTGGATTATTTTCTACCATATTATTGATAAATGCTGGTAAGAATGCCGGAAAGAAGCGATTTTCGACATCTGGAAAAAATTGGGATAAATCGAGGAGTGTTTTAATATCAAGGATTGAGAACAGTATCTTTCAAAGTGCAGTAAATTAAAATTGACAGTGGATTTTATCAGAGACACTTCATTTTATGGAATATTTTCTACCATATTATTGATAAATGCTGGTAAGAATGCCGGAAAGGAGCGATTTTCGACACCTGGAGGTGTATGTGATTCTGGAAAAAATTGGGATGAATCGAGGAGTGTTTTTATATCAAGGAGTGAGAACAACAGCTGTGCTTAGTGAGAGAAGTTGTGTGTATTTTTGGGTTCAAAATTTTATAAAATAACTTTATTAATTCAATATTAAGTGATAATTAAGTGTTACATTTAAATATAGTTTGGTGTTTTAATTTCTCTAAATTCAAAATGTTTAGCTTATATATATTTTTGGACGAAAATTGAACTTGAACGTTTTACAGAAGAAACATAACCTATTTTTTTGACATTTTATTAATTTATCAAAATTTGGGAATGGAATAGATTTGGGCCAAGCCTGTTGTTCCTTCCTAATCATATTTATATGATTTGTGATTCTGTCCACAAATAAATAAATAAAAAAAAATAAACAATACATTTCAGAGTGCTGTAAATCAAAATTGACAGTCAATTTCCCCAGAGACACTTCATTTATGGATTATTTTGTACCATATTACTGATGAATGACACTGCCGGAAAGAAGCGATTTTCGACACCTGGAGGTGTATGGGATTCTGGAAAAAATTGGGATGAATCCAGGAGTGTTTTAACATCAAGGATCGAGAAAAGTATGTTTCAAAGTGATGTGAATCAAAATTGACAGGCAATTTCACCAGAGACACTTTATTTTTTGGATTATTTCTTACCATATTAGGCTACTTATGAATGAAACTGTCGGAAAGGGGTGATTTTCGCCACCTGGAGGTGATTCCGGGATGAACTAAGTTAGTGGTTTAAGGCTGTGCAAAGGCTAAAAATGAACTTTCTACTCGTGATATTTTTCGATTTGTATATCATCAAGCTATTTAAATGAAAAAGTTTTCTCGGGGAAACACTTTCTACTGGTGATATTTTTCAAAGTTTTTCGATTTGTATATTATCAAGCTATTAAAATGAAAAAGTTTTCTCAGGAAAATATTTTTTTCTGATCAATACTTTTTGAGATATGAGCGCCTGAATTTTTAATTTTTGGGACAGAACATTTCAATTTCGGTAAGAGATAAATCCATGAGATTTATAGGATAGATTCTTTATGGTATTGTTGATCTAGTAAAACAAAATAATTCTGAAAACATCAATTTTTAAGATAGTTCTTCAATTTACTAAAAGTAACCAAAAATAACTTTTAGTTGAGTTATTTTTGGTAAATTGGATAACTTTTTCAAAAATTGATATTTTCAGAAATTTTTTTTTACTAGATCAACAATACCATGAAGAATCCATCCTCTAGATTTTATGAATTTATATCTTACCGAATTTGAAATGTTCTGTCCCTAAAATTCAAACTTCAGTCGCTCATATCTCAAAAAGTAATGATCGGAAAAAAATTTTTTCCTGTGAAAACTTTTTCAATTTGATAGCTTGATGATATACAAAACGAAAAACCTTGAAAAATATCACCAGTAGAAAGTTTATTTTTAGCCTTTGCGCAGCCTTAATATCAAGGATTGAGAACAGTACATTTCAAAGTGCTGTAAATCAAAATTGACAGTCAATTTCCCCAGAGACACTTCATTTCTGGATTATTTTTTACCATATTGCTGATGAATGACGCAACCGGAAAGAAGTGATTTTCTAAAAGGTGTGTTTCCAGAAGATACTGGAAGATATGTTTCTAAAGATACTGAAATATTTGTCTGAATAAATGGAGAAATTTCTAAAAGTAGTTGGATGGAATCGGTCCTTCAATAGCAAACGAGTGCTCGATTTTTGTATTTCATTGAAAAAAGTGCTTCAAGAAGGAAGTTCCAAATGGAATGTGAATTGAACCAAAGACCGTAACAGACTAGGTTTACAAAACTGCAAATAGGCTAAATCAAGTCTTTGAAATCATAGTAATCCAATAGGTGTAGAACACAAACTCCTGCATCTCTATGCTTGAAATCAAGAAAGATACATTAATAATAATTATTATAAGATAATTATTATTATTATAATCATCATTATTATTATTATTTAATATTATTAAACAAAAATCCAAATTAATTGCAATATCTCAGTAATTTACATTTTTAAAGAGACATTTTTAAAAGACATTAATTCACATTTAAAATGTTCACATTAATTTAGTCTCTTTAGAAATGTAAATTACTGAGATATTGCAATTAATTTGGATTTTCGTTTAATAATATTAACCAAAAATAACTTTTAGTTGAGTTATTTTTGGTAAATTGGATAACTTTTTCAAAAATTGATATTTTCAGAAATTTTTTTTTACTAGATCAACAATACCATGAAGAATCCATCCTCTAGATTTTATGAATTTATATCTTACCGAATTTGAAATGTTCTGTCCCTAAAATTCAAACTTCAGTCGCTCATATCTCAAAAAGTAATGATCGGAAAAAAATTTTTTCCTGTGAAAACTTTTTCAATTTGATAGCTTGATGATATACAAAACGAAAAACCTTGAAAAATATCACCAGTAGAAAGTTTATTTTTAGCCTTTGCGCAGCCTTAATAATATCAAGGATTGAGAACAGTACATTTCAAAGTGCTGTAAATCAAAATTGACAGTCAATTTCCCAGAGACACTTCATTTCTGGATTATTTTTGACCATATTGCTGATGAATGACGCAACCGGAAAGAAGTGATTTTCTAAAAGGTGTGTTTCCAGAAGATACTGGAAGATATGTTTCTAAAAGATACTGAAATATTTGTCTGAATAAATGGAGAAATTTCTAAAAGTAGTTGGATGGAATCGGTCCTTCAATAGCAAACGAGTGCTCGATTTTTGTATTTCATTGAAAAAAGTGCTTCAAGAAGGAAGTTCCAAATGGAATGTGAATTGAACCAAAGACCGTAACAGACTAGGTTTACAAAACTGCAAATAGGCTAAATCAAGTCTTTGAAATCATAGTAATCCAATAGGTGTAGAACACAAACTCCTGCATCTCTATGCTTCAAATCAAGAAAGATACATTAATAATAATTATTATAAGATAATTATTATTATTATAATCATCATTATTATTATTATTTAATATTATTAAACGAAAATCCAAATTAATTGCAATATCTCAGTAATTTACATTTTTAAAGAGACATTTTTAAAAGACATTAATTCACATTTAAAATGTTCACATTAATTTAGTCTCTTTAGAAATGTAAATTACTGAGATATTGCAATTAATTTGGATTTTCGTTTAATAATATTAAATAATAATAATGATGATTATAATAATAATTATCTTATAATAATAATATATTTTATAATAATTATTATAAAATAATTACGACAATCACAACAACCTGAGTTCCCCCACTCCTCTCTTCTCTTAACACTCTCTCTTCTTTCCTTTTTTTACTTTTCTCACTCCTACACTACATTATCCTTTTCCCATCTCCTCTTACTCCTTTGTCCAAAGGATTTTACGATGACTGAAGCCGATGAAAGAGATCGATTGGTTATTGATTAAACGGAGACAAGCCGTCTCACTATGCCGAGAATAAAAGCTACTCTTATATTATCCCATTTCTTAGTGATTTATTTTGGTGATGAGGTCCAGTTTCAAAGTAAAAAAATTAGCGGACATTGATTGAATTCTATTCAATCATCGAAAGATGGTAATAGAGGAAGGAGAAGCCGAGCAAGAAAAGAGGAGGAGAAGAAGAAGAAGAAGAAGAAGAAGAAGAAGAAGAAGAAGAAGAAGAAGAAGAAGAAGAAGAAGAAGAAGAAGAAGAATAAGAAGATGAAGAAGAAGAAGAAAAAGAGAAAGAATAAGAAGGGGAATAAGAAGAGGAAGAGGAAGAAGAAGAAGAAAAAGAAAAAGAAGAAGAAGAAGAAGAAGAAGAAGAAGAAGAAGAAGAGAAGAAGAAGAAGAAGAGGAAGAGGAAGAGGAAGAAGAAGAAGAAGAAGAAGAAGAAGAAGAAAAAGAAGTGTAAGATGATGATAATGAAGAAAAAGAAGAAGTAGAAGAGGAAGAGGCAGTAGAAGAAAAAGAAGAAAGAGAAGAAGAAGAGCACGAATTTCGATTAAAAGGGAACGTGGCATCAAATAATCGAGTTTTTATTGACAATTATTTGAAGCAGTCAACTTACAGCACGAGTCCTGACTGGACTACACACTTTTTTCGCATAAATTTGAATACACTAATGAGAAGGCTAGTTCCATCTAATCGTTATTTATTCAATTTTTTCATCCCACTTCCACTCCTTGCCCTTCCCACACCACCTCTCCTTTTCAAACAACTCTTATCGATCTCTTTTGAACGATATTTGGGATTTTATCGTGGGCAGGTTATAATATGCGATTGGTATCTGAAGCTCGCCAACCTTCCGTTTTAGGACCACATTCCATTTTGTTTTTCGATAGTGTATCGAAATCGATCACCCACTGATCTGCTACTTTTTCTGTGTTCGTTTATCTTGTTTCGATAGTCGACTTTGCTGTAATCTATATCTTGTTTGTAATGAGCATACAATGACATTTTTAACACAGACTGGTCTGTTTCTTTTTTAGTCGATCGTTTATCTTGTTTTGGTAATCAGTAATCGATTTTTTATAATTAACAATACCCTGGCCCGGTTGCACAGAAGTCTGTTAAATTTTAGCCGTGATTTAATTCACGATAACAAATCAAAGAAGGAGGTTTTGCTGATAAGAAGGCTTCACCGATTGTGTCTCGTTACATTTAATCAGGACTAAAAATTAAACGACTTTTGTGCAACAATGCCTGGTTGCACAGAAGCCTGTTAAATTTTAATCATGATTAAATTCACGATAACAAATCAGAAAAATTTTTTTCTGAGAAGAAGGCTTCTCTGATAGACTCTCGTGACATTTAATCAGGATTAAAAGTTAACAGACTTATGTGCAACGATGCCTGTTTGCACAGAAGCCTGTTAAATTTTAATCATGATTAAAATCACGATAACCAATCACAGAAGGTTTTTCTGAGAAGAAAGCTTCTCTGATTGTCTCTCGTTACATTTAATCAGGATTAAAAGTTAACAGACTTCTCTAAAATATATGTAATATCAATTATACTGGTTCTAATAATCAAGAGAACCCGAGTTTGAATCTCAACCGGAGCAAAAGTTTTTGACCACAGCACAATCACATAGATACGGCCACCCCGTCTTTCGGAGGAGACGATAATTCGTCGGTCCCGACTACCTAAACATTAGGTAGTCGTCATCTCTCATCATCATCCCTCTCACTCATTACTCACGCACAAGCCTAAGAGCTTATGTGGGCATCACCCTCAGTATTATTATAATTGATATGTAATTATCACATGAACAGATTTTCTCATCTAATTTGATTTTTGAAATTGGTTGTTTGAAGGTTCACAAATCATTCAAAACAAGTGAATAATTACACTGGAGACAATAATGAATATTTGACTGTATCTTGTCTCTATGATATCACTCAGTATAAGATAAACTTGAAATCACACACTAAATTAACACTTTGCACGAAACATGTTTGATACTTACGCTAAGCGAAACACAAGGTATCAGAGACCCAGTAAGTAATTTCTTTATATATTTCATTTCAAATCACTTGATAGTACATTTTAGTCATAGTTTAGTATTTAGTACATAATTGACATGACTTTCTTTGGCAAGGAGATCCTACCTCACAGGTAGAGGATGTAGAAAATGATTTGTATGTAAAACAATGGATAGAATATAGGTAATAAAAATTTATTTGGAATTTGAAATTATCATGAATGTAACATGTATTGAATAAAATAGAATGATTTTGAATAATAGAAAATATTAAATGATGTAAATAGAAATAATATTGAAAAAAATGTTAGATAATATTGTAAATGAATGATTATAGTAGAATTGTTCATACATAAACGGAAAATAATTCATTCTCTCACAAATTTTGCACAGTCAGTGCAGACTTTTCTTGAACATTCTAAACAAATAGCTTGGTTGCACTTAATGCACTGGTATTGTGTCTTTCTGTACTTCTGCCAGGGACATTTGCTGCAATTTTTCCTCTTTTGAAGTTTGTCATCTGGTACATCTTCTGCCTGTTGCACAACAGGTTGCCTCAAAACCACTTCAAGACCAAGAGCTCTTCTTATTTCCTTCTGGATATCTTGAGGAAGGTTTGGAGTTTCAAGCCGCCGTTTCAAGTGAAGTTCAATAAGTTCCTTAGACAGCTCTTTGATGAATTCAAATCGTGAAACCATCGGTGATTCCAAGTAGCATAAGTAGAGAATGTATGCATTCACTGAGCATATATTTAGAATTCGACAGAAAATAGCATGAGGCCAACGACGAGTTCTTCTACCTGATGAATATATTGAGCATTTCATATCCAGGAGGTCTACTCCACATTTTGTCTCATTGTAGAAACAAATTATTTCCGGCTTCTTTTCTCTTCATCAATGTGTCCTCTACGGTGCATGGTGGAAAGGAGAATCACAGCTTTGTTTGGATGTGGAGCATAGGACAACAGTGTGAACTGATTGTTGTATGCATGATATGATGTTCCCTCTTGTCGTTTTTTATCAGCGAGAAATTCTTTAGGGATGATAAGTTTATCTTTTCGCAGTGTCCCTACAAATGTCAATTTATTTCTGCACAAAACATCAGCTGTCTCGATTGATGAGAAAAAATTGTCAGTTGTGACATTTCTGTTTGTCCCAAAAATTGGCTTGCAAAGACGGATCACAGTCTGTGTTGGTTTCTGAAGTTGCAACTCATTCTCCGATAGCCCAATGCCATCTGACCCTTTTCCAGTGTAAATGTATGAGTTGAAGAGGTACGAAGTTTTTGCATCACATAGGCATTGGATTTTTATGCCATATTTGTGTGGTTTTTTGGGCATGTAAACCTTGAAGCTGCAACGTCCACGAAATGGTACAAGCATCTCATCTATTGTAACTGTATCTGTCGGGCAATATGCTTTTTGGGAGTTTGAAATGAATTTGTTGAAAATTTCCAATACTGCTGCTGCTTTATCAACTACTTTTCTCTGTTCACGAGTATTGACATCATCAAATCTTAAACAACAAGTCAATATTTCAAAGCGCTTCTCTGACATGGTTGCTCTAAAGTATGGTCGGTTGGTGACATCTTTTGAAAACATTGATTTCATACTTTCCCTTGTTGCCTTCAAAATACTGGCCAGAAGCTGTAAACCAATGTATGCTGCAATTTCAATTCTATCTGTATCTCTGTAGTTTGACTTGTTTGTATTAGACCCTAATTTATCTCTGACAGACCTAAGTTTGACATTGGTATGCCTGACAATGCTTTCCATAATATCATCATCAAACAGCATATTCCATACCTCAGATTTTCTAGGTGTGTTACCTAGTTGTTTGGCAGATGCAGTCAAACCAGGAAGAGCTCTTATAATATTTCTAGCAGGTGTACGAATATTTTCTGGTGGGTCTTTAGTAGTCCAGCAATAAGGTGGTCCCATCTCTTTTTTTCTGAGCCTACCAAATATATATTCTGGGAGAATTGGATTTTCTTGTTGAATATTGGGTGGCTCACCTTCAATCTGAGCTTGCTCTTCAATGCCCGAAAATTCTTCTATCTCAGCTGCTGCTGTCCTTTCTTCCTGGGGAGCTCCATCTTCATTTGCCATCCTTGTGTCATCCTCATTGCTGTTGTACTCCTCTTCTTGTTCATCATTGGATGAGACATAGTCTGGGTCAATATCAGAGTCGTCTATAACTTCACTACTATCACTACTCAAGTCATCATTGTCGAAAAGCATTCTATTTACACGTTCAGAAAACTCTTTATTCTCTGTAGAAATTTTTTGTGTGCATCTATTACGTTTAGTTCCTTTCTTTGAGGTTGTAGGTTGATCCATTGTTGAGATTCAAAGTTCTTACTTCATTCAAAATGTACTATTGTGTGATACACTGTCTATTGAATAATTGAAAAAAGTTTCATGAACCGAAACACAAGGTATCTCAGACCCACACAAAAATCGCCAAATTTCATCTTGTTTCGATAGGCAAAATAAGTAAATATATTTATTATTTCATGGCTACAGTTTAAATGCTCCGCCTACATTCAGCGTGTCTTGTCTCAGCCAATGGCAAACTTCCACTTTCATAGGTCAACTAACTACCAATCGTATGGCTCCATTTACACTGCACAATCTGATGCTCACAGTTTGCAGCTTTCTATAAATTGCTGGAGAGTAGGCCTAGTATAGCAACTGAAACAAATCTAAACTAGGTTCTCATAAATCTTTCATACTATTCCAATTATTAGGAAACGAATTTTATCAAAACAAAATATTATGGAGAGGAAAGGAAAAAAATATTGGAATAAAAACTATACTTTGATAACTTAACAAAGTATAAACTTGAGAAGTATAGCACAAGGTTACCTCATTTTTTCTCTCCCTATCATTTTTGATGATGTACTTGTTGTATGAATCAATAAATATCTAGTAGTTCTGTAAACAGTAGACCTCACGAAGTTTTCTCATACAAAAGTATCTGATGTCACCTGTTGAATCACAATTGACAGTTGAATCATAATTATTTACAATTACAAACTGTTTCCCCCCCTACACACAGATGGATAGTCTAGTAGGGGGATTCCAAAATATGTTGTATATTGTATTTCTTATTCGTGTATTATGTTTTTTGGAAATAAATTGAATTGAATTGAATTGTTATTTGATTTCTCCAAGATCAAAAACTCACTTATGTTAATAAACTCAGTTCACGTTTGAACTTGTATCCCATATAATCCAGTTCCGTGATAATCTTTCCATCTGATAAAAATATTTTTCTATTTTAAAATTTTTTTTTTTCAATCAACAATATTATAATTTCTTCAGCATTATTTAGTTCATTTAATCATTTTTTAATTTTATTTTCAATCACCTATTGAATTTGTTTTTCAAATGTGAGAATATTGATACTGATGGGCACGCATCATAAAAAATATTGAAACCCTACTTTATAGAAATAGACACGGCTAGACATCTGTGTAATGCATGCAATGAATAATCCACTTGTCAGCTGATTGATTATGAATAATTATATAGTCTGATTGATCCTATCTTCAAAGTAGATTATTTATATAGTGATATCAGAGTATGGAGGAATTCCTTTTCTTTTCATATTACTCTTAAGATGCAGAATTTCGAAAAACCTTGTGTATACATCGACGCGCATTTGAAAAAGGAATATTCCTGCCATATCTCATCGAATTC
Source organism: Nilaparvata lugens (assembly GCF_014356525.2). Taxonomy (NCBI): domain Eukaryota; kingdom Metazoa; phylum Arthropoda; class Insecta; order Hemiptera; family Delphacidae; genus Nilaparvata; species Nilaparvata lugens. Next base: position 39,578,309 of record NC_052514.1, read on the forward strand.
TATCAACGCGTTTGGCCGTAATCGCGTTGCAAACATACATACATACAGACAGAAACAAATCCGATTTAAAACATAGGAAAGTATGTAACTATGTAAAAAAGTAGTAACTATTTGCCTAGATTAAAAAACCCCACAGTAAATGAAGCAAAAAACGTAAGGTTCACTAAAACTAATAAATAATAGTTATTTGTATATCTAGAGTGAAAAGTACGACTTTTTTTCCCTGCGGGGAAAAGTTTGAAGCCCGAGGCGAAGCCGAGGGCAGCAATTTTCCTGAGGGAGAAAAAGTATTTTTCGCTCGTGATGTACACAACATTTCTCCTCCATCTACATTTTTTTATAGAAACTGCAAATAAAATCATTCTAATAACTTACGTATTGGTGACAATGATTCCTAACAACATAACCTAAATCTAAAACCTAAAAACCGGTCGTCTGATTGGCACTACCGATTGCGCTATCTATCGGCAAAAGTTGTAACAATTATATCAGCTGAGCAGCTACCAAAAATGGCTGACTCCAGATCACGCGGTTCAGATTTGAATTGCAGATCAAAAATATTTGTTGGCTGGTATTTTGAATAGAATAAAATATTTTAAAAATTGTATAAATTTTTATCATCTACTAATATTAAGAATATAATAATTATCATATAAACATATATTTCATGAGTTAATCAAATTTCTGGTTGTGGTATTGAATTCATTTGACTCAATGACAGACACCTCTATTATGCTTTCTCATCTGAGCTTAGACCTTCTAACCTATTACAATGTAAGTTTCAAAATAGAGATGCTCCCAATGTTATTTAAATGGAGTCATTACTCCCTAGGGAGTTTTTCTGTTTTTTACTACCGAGAGCGAAAAAGTGACACTTTAGTATTAGGTTTCAGGGAGTAAAGTAAGTACTTTAGACAGTAGGTGGAGGAAAACACTATTAATAAGAAAACAAACTAATATTAACCACATTATTGGCACAAACTTATCGAAAAATCCAAATGTCATCGAGCTACACTGTAGTCGTTTCTACAACTTCAAGGAGCCTCTTATGATGCATACAAGTTCCGTTATCTATCATGTACGTAATCTGCTAAAATTTATTGACTATACCGTAATATTGACTATACTATATACTATACATATACTATACTATACTATACTATATACTATACTATATACTATACTATATACTATACTATATACTATACTATATTTATTGACTATACCGTACTATAAAACCGGGCACCATACTATATATCCCTGGAAGGCCTTTTACTTCTTCTTCACCACCTTCTCCTCCTCTTCCTCCTCCTACACCTCCTCGATCTTCATCTTCTTTATTTTGTTCTTCTGCCTCTCCTTACAAGTTAGCCGCCTCGACTTGAGCCCAGCAACAGCTAAAAAGGCGGGTATATCATTTTTTCACAGCGGTCTCCAGTATTTCCCCAACAAAACGACTAGAAGAAGTTAAAAACCGAAAATATATCTACCTTTTATGCAAATTGTGAATATAAATCTTTATTTTTCCACACACAACATCTTACTTTGTTGTGTGTGTATGCTTTGCTTCTGCAGCGTGTGTTTTAAAAACTGTGTAGCTACAACCGCTAAGATTTTTGAAAAATGTTTATCGCCAAGGTTGTCACATTATTCTTGTTTTATTCCCCACCGTTTTCGTCGGGTTTCCTTTCCCACACTCGATTACAATGTCAAACAACACAGATAAGAACGGGAAGTAGCTCTGTTGTCTACAGACAAAAGTTGTCCCATTTATTGGAAAATAGTTAAAAGTAGCAGAAATCAGCTAGAAACGATCAGTAATTGAAAGGGAGAAATCAACGAAGAAGTGTTGTAATAGTCTATCAGGAATAACTGTCGAAAACATATGAAAAGTTGTCAAATTTATTGGAAAAATAGTTAAAGTCGCAGAAATCAGCTAGAAATTATCAGTGATCTGAAGGGAGAAATCAAGAAGAAGTTTTATTGTAGTCTACAAAGAGAATAACAACACGAACAGCCTATGAAAAGTTGTCCAATTTATTGGAAAAATAGTTAAAAGTCACGGAAATCAGCTAGAAATGATCAGTAATCGAGTGTAAAAAAACGACAAAGAAGTGGTATTGTAGTCTTTCTATACTATAATAAATGAAAGAACTGGCTTATACACCTACGGAATAGGTGAATCATGTTTGACGCATCATCACGTCTCAACTACTGGACTGATTTACTTGAAATGTTGAATATAAATTCTCAATTAACAAACCATTGCTATAGCCTATGAAAAGTTGTCCAATTTGTAAAGAAAATCTTGGGATAAAAGTCGCAAAAATGAACAAGAAATTATCAGGAATCAAACGGGAGAAATCAACAATGAAATGATTGTCGTCTATCAGTTACAACCAGTGAGTATAGGATGTAATACATTGGTTTGTAATGTATGAATGTAATGTAATATGTAATGTATAGAATGTATGTACTTATCGTACAGTCTATGATGAGATTCATTACAAACTGTCAGCATTAGATTAATGGAAAGGATTAATGTTATTACACAAAGAAAAATCTGGTGTGGCGCACTCACACAACTTTCCTTGCCGTTATGAAAATTGATAACCTGACGCTAGTGTTCCCGCGCATCTCAAGTCTACTATTCAAAGATATGAGACAGCTGGTGATAGGTCAATAACGCTGGAAACACACGAAGTCTGCTATCTCTTCGTAGTGAATGATTTAATAGAACCAACAGTTGCCAACAGTTTGCAATTTAATAATCACATTTTCTCGGATTTCAAGCTTATTTTCAATTCTAGGTGGAAATGTTACTGGACATTAATTGCAGAGATTTTCATGCTCACTCTTTCCCACTAGAAATTTTTTGTTTAAATTGTATATAAGGCTGATAATTGAGAATCTAAAATCAAACTTTGCATAGATGGGGCAAAGCTCCTGAAATTTTTACAGATATAGGACTTGTTGCAGTTGATAGAGCTTATCAATGACTATTCCAGGTATGAATTTGATCAAAATCGTTGGAGCCGTTTTCGAGAAAATCGCGAAAACCCCTGTTTTTGACAATATTTTCGCCATTTTATCCGCCATCTTCAATTGCATTTGATTGAAATTGTTCGTGTCGGATACTTATAGTGTGAGGACCATAAGTTCCAAATTTCAAGTCATTCCGTAATATTGACTATACTATATACTATACATATACTATACTATACTATACTATATACTATACTATATACTATACTATATACTATACTATATACTATACTATATTTATTGACTATACCGTAATATAAAACCGGGCACCATACTATATATCCCTGGAAGGCCTTTTACTTCTTCTTCACCACCTTCTCCTCCTCTTCCTCCTCCTCCACCTCCTCGATCTTCATCTTCTTTATTTTGTTCTTCTGCCTCTCCTTACAAGTTAGCCGCCTCGACTTGAGCCCAGCAACAGCTAAAAAGGCGGGTATATCATTTTTTCACAGCGGTCTCCAGTATTTCCCCAACAAAACGACTAGAAAGAAGTTAAAAACCGAAAATATATCTACCTTTTATGCAAATTGTGAATATAAATCTTTATTTTTCCACACACAACATCTTACTTTGTTGTGTGTGTATGCTTTGCTTCTGCAGCGTGTGTTTTAAAAACTGTGTAGCTACAACCGCTAAGATTTTTGAAAAATGTTTATCGCCAAGGTTGTCACATTATTCTTGTTTTATTCCCCACCGTTTTCGTCGGGTTTCCTTTCCCACACTCGATTACAATGTCAAACAACACAGATAAGAACGGGAAAGTAGCTCTGTTGTCTACAGACAAAAGTTGTCCCATTTATTGGAAAATAGTTAAAAGTAGCAGAAATCAGCTAGAAACGATCAGTAATTGAAAGGGAGAAATCAACGAAGAAGTGGTGTAATAGTCTATCAGGAATAACTGTCGAAAACATATGAAAAGTTGTCAAATTTATTGGAAAAATAGTTAAAGTCGCAGAAATCAGCTAGAAATTATCAGTGATCTGAAGGGAGAAATCAAGAAAGAAGTTTTATTGTAGTCTACTAAGAGAATAACAACACGAACAGCCTATGAAAAGTTGTCCAATTTATTGGAAAAATAGTTAAAAGTCACGGAAATCAGCTAGAAATGATCAGTAATCGAGTGGAAAAAAACGACAAAGAAGTGGTATTGTAGTCTTTCTATACTAAAATAAATGAAAGGACTGGCTTATACACCTACGGAATAGGTAAATCATGTTTGACGCATCATCACGTCTCAACTACTGGACTGATTTACTTGAAATGTTGTATATAAATTCTCAATTAACAAACCATTGCTATAGCCTATGAAAAGTTGTCAAATTTGTAAAGAAAATCTTGGGATAAAAGTCGCAAAAATGAACAAGAAATTATCAGGAATCAAACGGGAGAAATCAACAATGAAAATGACTGTCGTCTATCAGTTACAACCAGTGAGTATAGGATGTAATAAATTGGTTTGAAATGTGTGAATGCAATGTAAGAATGTATGTACTTATCGTACAGTCTATGATGAGATTCATTATAAACTGTCAGCATTAGTTTAATGGAAAGCATTAATGTTATTACACAAGGAATACTGACAGAGGAGAATCACTCTAAAGAATTTTTACAAAATAAATCAAACCTGTAATTCCCAGTCAAACATAATAATTTCTGTTTGGAATCAAATTTATGAAAAACTGGAAATAAGACTGAACTTGCCGTTTGTTTATGTGTTCAGGAAGTATCATGTTACCATACAAACCATTTAAAATTTTAGGGTTGCTTTTCACAGTTAGTTCCTGCATATTAGAGTTTGTCGGTTATAAACTCACGCGGTCAACTCAATTTTAGATGTTATCTATGTGTTGATGGTCACTTTAGATCGTTTGGTTCAGATATTTGTTTTGAGGAATTTTAATTTGGATATTGATACGGGGTCTCCTTGGTATATTTTCTAGGCAAAATGAAAATTGATGTGAAAGTATTTCTGTGGTACTAGTAGTTCTGTGAACAGTAGACCTCACGCAGTATTCTCATCCACAAGTACCTGATTGAAACTATAGACCTTATGGTCTGATAGGGAATTGATAGGGAAATAACAGGAATTTGACAGTTTTCTTTGTTAACTTCTTGAATACCTACCTAGATAGAAATAGAGTTCCACCATGTAGGCCCCTATTGCATGAGCAAACAAAAACTAATAATATTAGTAGTCAGCTAGTTATTAAAATAGGAATTACTAGAATACTAAATTCTTGTATTTTCTCATGCAACAGGGCACACAGTGAAAATTCTAGTATTTTAATAATACATGCATTTTTAATAATGATTATAATCAATACTCTGGTACTACCTTTTACAAGAACATTCGGTAAAGATACATAAATTATTTAAACCAAAGACCTTAAAAAGATAGTTAAGAGATAGAGATAGTGTTAGAGATAGCATCTTTAAGGACTTTGATTTAAACATTAATAAAAACAATATGGAAACTTGAAGTAACCTTTATTATTTGAAATATGAACAATAAGTAATATAAACACTAGTATTCAAACACTTTTTTGTATTTAAACACTTTTTCTCTCATGTTTTTTATAGCACCTAGTTGAAGACTAACTAGTAGTTCTGTGAACAGTAGACCTCACGCAGTATTCTCATCCACAAGTACCTGATTGAAAATATAGACCTGATGGAAATACAGCAACAGACTGGCTTATCCACACATCTGTGTAATCACTTGTCAGCTGATTTATGATGAATAATAATCATTCTATAGTCTTATTTTTACTCTAATATTGGCGTATGAAGGAGGCTCCTTCTTCCTTTTATATCATCCTTGAAATGCAAAATTTCCGAAAACCTTGTATATACGTCGACGCGCAATTAAAAACGGAGCATACCTGTCAAATTTCATGAAAATCTATTACCGCGTTTCGCCGTAAATACGCAACATAATATGTTTATGTTTATATTATAAACATTTAAACATTAAGAGAAATGCCAAACCGTCGACTTGAATCTTTTAAGGTGCGTACAGACTGTCGCTCTGCTCCGCAACCGAACGTCACTCCAGCAGAGCGATTGATGATCGACCGGCGAGCACCAGAGGTTCGACCGGGGAACGCGAGAAGATCTAACATCTTCCGTAACGTTCATGATGGGTGCGTGGGCGGTGCGACTGTGGTTCGATGGTGGTACGAGGGCGTTACGAGGGAGGAGCGTACTCGGTGCGGGTTTGAAGCGCGAGTATGTGTACGCAGCTTTAGACCTCACTCTTAGAATCTTGGACCTCACTTCGCTCGGTCAATTATCAAAAAAGGTACTATAATTCTATTTTGCAAATAAAAAAAGTAGCCCTGATTTCATTCATACATTTTAAGAAGTATTACTGTGGATTTCGTGAAGAATAATAATGAAAATAACTACAACTATACAGATTACATTCAGCTGATAATTCAATGAACATTATAATAATGGTCATCACCTCATAACCTATTATTTAATTATAACAACGTCCTGTATATCGCTGCTTTGCTGGATGTATTATAAATGTGTATTTTCCTTTTTCATCTAAAAGATAGATTTTGGATATTTTTGGCATTGTCTTCCATTCCTCTTCCTACTCCTCCTCCTCTTCCTCCTCACCATCTTCTTTTCCGTCTTTGTCTATGAAACTATGCTCGTCCTCGTCTTCTTCTTTTCCTCCTCACTACTTCTTTTCTTCCTCTTCTTATTATTCTACTGTCTTCTCCTTTTTCTTCTTCTTCTTCTGTCTTCTCCTTTCTATCTTCTTCTTCTTTTTCTTCTCCTGTTTTCTCCTTTTTCTTTTTCTTCCTCTTCTTATTATTCTCCTGTTTTCTCCTTTCTCTTCTTCTTCATCTTCTTATTCTTCTCTTGTCTTCTCCTCTTCTCCTCCTCCTCCTGTCTTCTTCTTCTCCTTCTCCTTATTCTTATTTTCTACATATTCTTCTTCTTCGTTTCCTGACCACCCTGGGCGATCGAGAAGGGAAGCAACAATTTGCAGTGCTTAGTTGTCTAGAATGATGATTGCAGTAAATCGCAACTCGCCTCTAATTGAGTTCTATTATTCTCTCTCTTATCACTCTTCATTCTCCTCTCTTCCTCCGTCACCTCCTCCTCGTCACCTCCTCCTCGCCACAACCTCATCTTCCACCATCACCTCCTCTTCCTCTAAACATCCTCTTCCTCACTCCCTCCCTCTTCCTCCTTTTCGATCTCCTCCAATCTTCCTCCATCACCTCCTCCTCTACCTCATCTTCCACCATCACCTCCTCTTCCTCCAAACATTCTCTTTCTCACTCCCTCCCTCCTTCTAATTGCATGTCTATATTTATTCTCATTGATTAATTATTTATACTTTGTGAAATTCGTTGAATAACTAGCATTATCGTCATTTTATGTAATTAGTGTATAAGCCAGTAAATATTGTAACATACATAAATAAATAAATCTAATCTAATCTAATCATCGTCCTCCTTTTTCACCTCCCCCACTCTTCCACAATCACCTCTTCCTCCTCCTACTCCTCCACCTCCGCAATCTCATCTTCAACCACCTTCTCCTTCCATCCTCTCCCTCACTCTCCCTCCTACGTCATCATCCTCCTCCTCCTCCTTGTCATAATGTATCAACAAATAATCCAATCAGCTTATGCAGTCTCTGATGCTTCTTCTATTCTCATCCTTCTTTTTCTTATTCTTCTTCTTCAGGCAGAAGATGAAGATTAAGGCTGAAGAAGAGCAAGTAGTAGAAGAAGAAGGAGAAGAAGATGAAGAAGAAGAAGAAGAAGAAGAAGAAGAAGAAGAAGAAGAAGAAGAAGAAGAAGAAGAAGAAGAAGAAGAAGATGTAACAACAAATAACCCAATCAGCTCAATCTCAGACAACAACAACAACAACAGAAACAACAACTGTCAACAACAATTGGGGCACAAATAATGTTAATGTGATACCAATCATTGATTGACAGCATTCAGTTGATAGGGGTATACTCTGATATCCTGCTGCTAAAATATCAGCCAATCACGCTGCATGATTGTCGAGTTTTTGAGAGGAGAATTTTCTCATATCTGATTTGATTATCCCTACAACAGTGTAGCCCATATCATAGTGATAGTGGAGAAAGATAGCAGTACAGAGTTGCCGATTCTCTGCTTGTCAGGGTTAGGTGTCTGCATTGAGGGTAAAGTGTAAGGTTTGTCTGCCTTGATGGTGGCTGTGCAAAGGCTAAAAATAAACTTTCGACTCGTGATTTGTTTCAAGTTTTTCGATGTGTATATCATTAAGCTTCAAAATGCAAACAGTGATAGAATAATCGTAAGACAAAAGATAACATTGAAGATACTATTCACGAATGGAACAGAGAACCAGAGCTGAGAACAACAAAATCACGAAATAGATTCAGATTGAAACCACGCCTTTAAGCTCCGAATACTTCCTCCTGATTCCGTCCTCTGATTTTTAACTGCGCCTAATCTTTCCTGATTGGTCAAGACGTAGAATCGAAACGTAGTTTCAAATTCTGCCACTAGATGGTTGCAACTACTCAGATCGCAAATAAATTAAGGGACATGTCTAGGAAGGCTGTTCAAAAAGTGTAGTACTAGGTAAATTTAACAGATGAGATGGGGAGCGGAGTGAAAAAGCATGCTGGCCCACAAACATCGGTCTTCATAGCTCTACTCTCTCTCAATCGATGCGCTCTCTCACACATCAGTCTTCTCTTTCTAAAGAAAGAAGTTCATTGAGTAGCACCACTATCACAATTGACACGCGCACTCACTCTCACATCAGTCTTCTTTCCTAGAAAAGTCCATTATTATTATTATTATTATTATTATTATTATTATTATTATTATATTATTATTATTATTATACACTGCATTGTCTACTCATTCTGCGGCTGTTCTAACATGACTGATCTGCTTTTGAGTAGCCTGGCTATAGATTGATTGTATTCTATTGCTTCAACAGTGTTATCAAAGAACACTTCATTTGACTAATTCTTCTAAATCGACATCCAGTTCATTAATATATGAGTGCACTATCCATATATATAAAAGCGAAATGGCACTCACTGACTGACTTACTCACTCACTCACTCACTCACTCGCAGAACTAAAAATCTACCAGACCAAAACGTTCAAATTTGGTAGGTATGTTCAGTTGGCCCTTTAGAGGCTCACTAAGAAATCTATTGGCGATATTTTAACTCTAAGGTGGTTTTTAAGGGTTTAAAGTTCGAATTTTAGCATGTATATTCTTCTTATTCCAATATCTTAAAATTATAATTGAAATGTCCATACCATATGTTAATATAGAACTATAATCTAGAGAGAGTACCTCTTCGAAACAGTTCTGTGGGTAGATGACACAAGCTGATTTGTAAACTTTTCAGGAGAGCAATTTGAAAGTTTGGCATAGCTGCAAAAATTATCTATCATATTTTTTCTTACCTATTTTACACTAATATAATCAGCTGATCATTGACTATTCGAATATAAAATATAAAGGAATAAAACATTTATTTAAATTGAGGATTGAATTTATTTAATTGAGGATTTTTGCTAGTGATGTCAGAGATATCATGTTTTGCCATCTGCCAAATGTTTCAAATCACAAGTAACAGTATAGGAAATATCTTAAAAATCGATTATTTAGAAATTTGAATATATTTTTCAACAATTAATTGATATTATTTACAAGTATTGATCAAGTTAAATAAACTTGAACTGTTTGCAAAGTTGTATGGGTTATGTAGTTCTCAATAGAGGTTATTGATTTTCAGATTTTATAATAGCCTACCAGTACATACACTTATCAAATTTTGCCATCTTTTGATAATTGGATTATAATACAAACCGGTAGAAGAGTGTTGAGATATATGTACTTATCAATATTTGTCAACGTAAGGTTTGGAAGAAAATGCTCTATCAGGCTTGAGCAAGGCCTATATCTCAGCTATTTAAAGATATACAACGTATTTAGTTACTAGCAGGTAACCCGTACTTCGCAAGGGTCTTTCTTAAAACTTGACGTAATGAAATCTAGAAGAATTCAAAATAGGCCTATGTACAGTGAGTCAGTCATTCTATCAGGGCTCGAATAATTTTGAAATTTTAATTAAATAAAACTGGAAGAATATAATTTCTTTATCTAAATAACAACACCTTCATTGAAAGACCTGCATGCGTTTTCATATTGCCGATACAGCATTGATGAAACTGTAGACGTTTATTTAGCATTTGTCTCAAGAATTGTTCTAGCTGAAAACTTAATAATCCATGCCACGTGTAGGCCTAAACATTGCATCAGGAAAACGAAGTTTCAAAACTATGTTTTTCAGGTAGAAAGCAACATAGAAAGAGATGTACCTTTTTTAATTTCGACCATATGATTTGGCTCGCTTCGCTTCCCTGCATTTTTCATTTGAGCATTTTTATCATATGTTACGACGATCCAGTCGGGGGTACAGACTAAATGTCTGGCTAAACGGATATGGCGAGCGAAGCGAGCCTGACGACCAGTATTATATAGATACAGTAAGTGCTGAAGGCTGTTAATAAAATGGTTCATGCAAAGACAAATAAAAATCATGATTCTTCATTCTTGAGATTTAAATATATTTATTTTGATTCTAGATAGGAATTAATTTTTCCAGTAATAATATTGTTTGGAGTACATGATCAAATATTTCAATGTATATATGTATATTATCATGGAAAATCACAAACAAAAAATGATTCCAATAATATAATAAATCAAATCAAATCAAATTGGTTTTTATTATACATGATAACATGAACAGCTGTTATATAGCTAAGTGAACGTTATATTTTCGAGCTCCAAATTAAGTGGTTTTATTCTCTATTTTGTGAATTTAACGTTTTTTTTACAAAAGTTTTACTATCAATCTATCAAAATTTAAAATTGTTTGTTTTATTCTAATCTATACTCTCAGATTGTGATTTGGTGTAGAAAATTGAAATGGACATAACCTATGTATAATATTTGCACAATTTGAAACTGAATTAGGAAATTGAAAAAGTTTTGGGCAATAGCCTGTTTTTTCTTTCCCGATCATTATATTGTTTGTGGTAATCTAATAAATAAATAATTAACAGGGCACAAAAATTCAAATCATACAACAACGCTAAATATTATAACGCTACAATGATTCATAAGCATAGTTTTATTCAGAAGCAAAGTACTTGTGACTGTATTAGCACGATTCAGAACTGGGCTAATATACGGTAGCAAATATTACGAGAAGTACCTAATTCCTGATTCACAAAAACAAGTGCAGATCACCATGTACAACGGCCTGTAAACAACTGAACAATAGACAGTTGATAACTGTCTATTTTTCTATTTTATAAACAATCGAATTCATTTCTGGTCAATTATGAATTTAATAGAATCTACCGCGCAGGCGCCAGCAGGCGCCTAAACCCAAAAAATTTATGATTCATATAAGCATAATTTTATTCAGAAGCAAAGTATTTGTGATTCTGCACGATTCAGAAAACATTCCAAAGAAGAAGATCGTCAGTCGTTACAATATTGACCCTATTGGAAACCCCCCCTCACTACAATGACAAGGACGCAGTCTGCGCAATCTCCCCCCCCCCCAACGTTACCACTCCTGGACAATGACAATGTACAGTGTCATACTGTACATTAGTTTTTGCATTTCACCTTTCTTCCAATTGAATGAATACTTGTACCCTATTACTACTTCAAAGAAAGTGAATGTACCTAAATGAAAAAAAGTGAACAGAGAATTGGCTTATCTTGGAAATCTTGCAGTATACTAAAAGTATTTTTTTATTGCAGAAATTTTCGTTGAAGCATGAACTATTATTCATTCATATTATCCAATAACTTACTTTTTCTCGAGAATTTAGGAATGATTGGTTGTTTTCTAATTACAGTATAAGAAAAAAACATGTAAAACTTGATCTCTCCAAAACTAAATTTTTCCCGGGTAGTATCATGTAAAGTTCTTGGGTTGAATTTGAATTGCCATGCATGGCCCAACATGGATAATAAAGAATTCGATGAGAGAAGAATGAACCATGTCTCCAAAATAGCTGTACAAATAGAATATAGTACAGATTTCATGTGATATTGAAATGAAATGGGAATAAATAATAATATGGATGTCAAACTACTGTATAAGCATATAGAATAATAGAGCATATTATATGAATATAGTATATAACATAAAACACAATAGCGCAGACAAGAAGACGGGCAATATCTCATTGAACAAAAACAATCAATTGTTTCTACAACCGAAAACCAGTTTTCCGGTTCTCCGGTGTGAGTGTGTGTAGGCCAGTTTCACACGGCAGAGACCTCGCTCCTGGAATATCATATTACTGAAGATCATATTTCATATTTTGAAGCTCTCCTGTACTTTCACATGGGGATCTTACGAATAAGCCGACAGATCTAACAACTACGCCGCCGTTTGCTCAAAGTTATGACTCATCACTTTTTCTCAAAGTCTAACTTCCTTAAAAATATAGATAGAAGATTTCTGATTTCGGATTTGGATTCAGCGACCCCAAATTCTTTAAAGCGTAAGTCCCATTTTCAAAAATACCCGAAAACAAGGGAGTTATAGCTGTTTTTAATATAGCTTTCCATTATCATATGTTATATAGTACGTACTAAGATAAATAATACTCCTGTCTCACAAAGGGACAGGCAAAGGTTTTAAGAAGTTTTTGAACACCTGAGAAGTTTATACATAAACATTTTTAATTTTTAAAAGTTCTAGTTTTCCAAAAAAATATTGAACTATGAAAAGATGAATCCAAATATGAAATCATAAATCATCTCCACTCATCACCAATAAAATAGGAGGAAAAGGAATGTTGTACAGTAAAATTCACTGAATTTCAATTGTCATTCAACAATCCAATTTATCAGGTTCAAATCGTTGAATATCACTTTAAATTCCCAGCAATTATTGACTATTTCTTTTTACAATCAGAAAAATCTATTATGAACATACAGAATAAACATTGTGCTGATCTGAATCGATCTATGGTAATAATAGGAATTGAAAGAATAGAAAATGTCATGGCATTCCAAGTAGTGATGTCTGTGTATTAGAACTGCTGAGTTGATAATGCATAGTGAAAAAAAGTCATGAATAGCTCAGACCAGCCTGGCCTATGATGAACCGGTATAAACAATTCATAGAATTCTTAGAATTCATAGGAACGGTAAAAAAAATCAATTTTACGAAAATCTATGTACATGTAACTGGATTTAGAAGATCAATACGATAATGTTCTCTATCACAATTTAATCATAGAAATGTTTAAGTGAAAACGTTGGGCGCAAACCTTCTGCCATGAGGAGACAAATAAATTTATGAAAAGCTTGATAGCTTGAATTCTCCAGTGATCTGATATTTGTTACACGTTTTTATTCTAAGACATAATATGTCTTAGACTAATTTTTAATGTTTCTTCAATCGGCAGGAAAACTTTGGTTTTTCAAAGTTATCTTACTCCCTTATTTTGGGGTATTTTCAGAAATCAAGATAAATAACCTACCAAATTTCCTACACGAATACAGTGTAAGTTGTATTATAATAGCTACAGTACTTACGTACTGTATAGTACAGTACCTGTTCGTTTTTACCGTATAATTATATGATAATAGAAAGCTTTATTAAAAACAGCCATAACTTCCTTGTTTTCGGATATTTTCGAAAACGGGACTTACGTCTTAAAGAATTTGGGGTCGCTGAATCCAAATCCGAAATCAGAAATCTTCTATCTATATTTTTAAGGAAGTTAGACTTTGAGAAAAAGTGATGAGTCATCCTTTGAGCAAACGTCGGCGCGTAGTTGTTAGATCTTGCCTCTGCTTGCCTCGAGGGGAAAAGACGTGACAAAACGAGGTTCCTCGATAGGAGTCACCATGTGAAAGACACGATTTGACTCAATGTACTTCGACAAAAAAACGAGAACACTGTTCAGTGTTCAAGTTGCACGTCTCCTATCGTGTGAAAGAGGCCATATTCATAGCAGTTGGGACTGTGTTAGTGAGTTCGACCACACTTTTTCGAAAGGCTAGTAGGGAATTGAAGCTTTCTCGATATAGAGTTCTTTGCAGGTACTTCGTTCTAGCGTGTTTCGGACGCTATTTTCCAACCGATAATCATGAAAATGGTACCAAATTGTTCAGAAAGATTTGGACATCTGGCGCCGTACCGCCAAATTTTGATATCACTTATCAATTTTTTTCTATTGAACGTCAAACTTTGCCAAATTTTCTCCAAGTTCATCGAATTTTAAAGTCATTTTATAGTTGGAAAATTGGAATTTGGCGGTACGGCGCCAGATGTCCAAATCTTTCTGAACAATTTGGTACCATTTTCATGATTATCGGTTGGAAAATAGCGTCCGAAACACGCTAGAACGAAGTGCCTGTTTCAGCCCTTTTTCCGAATTATAACATTGCTCTTAAGCCTTGAGAACTATCCTCTGTTGATCAAAAATATTCAAGACATAGTTCAAAAGATGGAAGTAATAATAACTGAGTGATTTACTGTTTCTCAAATTTTCAATATTGCTTTGTTGAACCTACTAATAATAATATTGAAATCAAAATAATATTCTTTTTCTAGAAATTGAATTGGAACCACAGCAGCTTTCAATACCCTAATTGAGCCATTAGTATGAAATTCTGATATTGATTTATTTAATTATCATTTACAATCAACTTACGGACAAAGAAACAGACTAGAGTCCAAAACTTCTTTTCATAAAATAAATTGTCCAATACAGATGGAAATGAATGTGAGATTGCATTTAATCACTGTTTAATTTGGATTTCTGTCCAATTAATTATATTGATTTAATAAAATATATTGATTTATTTAGGAACACCCAAGGTTTCTGAAAATTTGATGACAGTTGAGTTTCATCTATATAATAAGAGAGAGTAGGGTTGTGTTTGTTCGTGTGTTCGTTTGTTCGCATCAAAACATGTCAACTTATGGATTGCATACCGGAAAAACGGGAATGATTTAGATCTCCAAATTTTGAACATAGATTCTAAAAATATCAATCTCGTGCACCTGGAAGCCCAAATTTCAATTTTCCTTCTAGATTTTTCAGAATTAATGTTCAAATTCATCTATGCTACCGTAGGCTACATGAAGTTCCATAGCCCAAGGTGTGTCTTTTTATGAGTAGGTTATAAGACAATTATTTTCGAACGTCTATGTAGCGCAGCGGTAAAACGCTTGCTTACGGAGCGATGGTTTCTCGGTTCGAATCCCCCCCGATGCTTCCCATTTTTTTGTTCTCAACTTTTTCCCTCGAAACGTATTATCAATTATTTTTTGAAGGAATTTGTTTTCATTACTATTGAACTTGGATTTTATCAAATAATTATTTTAATGTAAAATTTTGCCACCAGTACAAATGAATATTGGACATAGTAATCATGCTATAGGCCTATAATTTAATTTCATAAGAAAAACATGAATAGATCACAATAAAATAAGAAATAATTTATACTCTTCAGTTATAATGTACTATCCGACACGAATTTCCAGTGAAACGAGTATTTTAGGTATTTTGTTTGGAATTGGGAAAACAAAAGGCTGCCTGATTCAAATTGAGGAGGATCCTAATCGAACTAAAATTTATTGATGTATTGGAAAAATCAATATGATTCTGTGAGGTTTCCAAGTATAATGTATTCTTCAGTTTTCTATACTATACAGGGTGTTTCAGAAGTAGTGTCGAGGATTTTAGGGTATTGTACCTGGATGCTAGGAGACTACAAATGTCATATTTGAAGTGTCCAAAACTCAGCGGTTATCCTTATAGCTGCCATTTTGTTTTTTTCACTTAAAAATTTTTATCTCAAGAACGAAATGTTGTATTGATCTGAAATTTGGCATGAATATTTATGCTATAAAGACTCAACTATAAAAAATAAAAAAAAAAATTTTCGTTGAAATTTTTCAAAATGGCGGCCATTTTAAATTTTTGATGGCGAATATCTCGAAAACCGTCCATTTTACAGAAAATTTACAAGAGACAAAAAAGTTAGCAAATTTTTTCACGATTCCAATGATACCTAATTTATTAAGATTGATCGAAGAATAACAGAGAAATTAATTTTTTTCGTACTGCATGCATGACCATTTTTCACCATTTAAAGATCAATATTAATTTTTTAATTCCAGATGTATTTAAGATGAAGCTTTGAAACTCGGTATGGCTCCATATGGGCAAACAGATGATTTTACAATGGTTTTCAGATGATAATGTTTGTCTTGTAAAAGTATTGTTGTTTCATTAAAAGTAAAGAACCAGATGTAGTGCTTCCTATTCTAGTCTCACGTTTCCTAGGTCTTATTTCTATCTTAAATTTCCAGTTTCAATATTTTCTTACGTTGCTTCTATACAAATATTTAATTATTGTAATGGAATTTAGTTCGCTGGAGTACACCGATATTCACTTCATGTATGGAGCTGCTCTTGGCAATGCGACCGAAGCAAGAAGAATGTATGCAGCTGCATTTCCAAACCGCCGTCTCCCTTCCGACAAGGTGTTCACAAGAACTCACAATCGGCTGAGAGAAGTTGGTTCATTTGAACGGAACAGGGTAATTGCTGGTAGGCCTCGAGCAGTTCGAAATGTTGCTTTTGAAGAGGAAGTATTGCAGAAATTCGATTTCAATCCTAGAACGAGTACGAGAGCAGTTGCAAAGCAAATCAATTCAAGTGCTTCTTCTGTGTGGCGTGTACTAAACAAGGAAAGACTTCACCCCTTCCGCTTTCAAAAAGTTCACTCATTGGTTGAACGCGACTATGAGCCAAGAGTAAACTGTGCCCGTTGGTTTCTTCAGCAAGACATTATCCAACCAAATTTTCTAGAAAATGTGTTATTTACCGATGAGTCCAGCTTTACAAGAGAAGGAATCTTCAACTCTCGCAACAGTCACGTCTGGGCCTTAGACAATCCTCATGAGGTCAAAGTGCGTGGTTATCAGCATAGATTTTCGCTGAATATTTGGACGGGTATCTTAGGTAATCGCGTGATTGGACCATACATTCTTCCTAATCGTCTGAATTCTCCCACGTACATTACTTTTTTAAGAGACATACTACCAGAACTTTTGGAAGATGTGCCTCTTGCAAACAGATATAATATTGGTTTCAACATGATGGTGCCCCTGCTCATTTCGGGAATGTTGTTACGGACTTTCTGAACATGACCTATCGTCAGCGGTGGATTGGGCGGGGTGGACCAGTACCGTGGCCCGCACGTTCACCTGACCTCAACCCTTTAGATTTTTTTTTCTGGGGCCATATGAAAGACCTTGTTTACAGCACGCCAGTAGAAAACGAAGAAGACCTTGTGGCAAGAGTGGTTGCTGCAGCAGGTGCCATTCAAGATGATGAAAATGCTTTTATAGCAGTTCGACGGTCCATGATTGAAGGTGCAGACTGTGTAATCAAGTTGAAGGACGGCATTTTGAGCAATTGCTGCATTAGTATCAGTGAACCGATTTGAGTGAAATTAATATTTTTCAATGTAAAATAAAATTTGGAGGAAAGTTATTCTTGTATATTTCTGTAATAAGAACGGTTTTCATGAAATTATAAAAAAAATTAATATTGATCTTTAAACGGTGAAAAGTGGTCATGCATGCAGTACGAAAAAAATTAATTTCTCTGTTATTCTTCGACCAATCTTAATAAATTAGGTATCATTGGAATCGTGAAAAAATTTGCTAACTTTTTTGTCTCTTGTAAATTTTCTGTAAAATGGACGGTTTTCGAGATATTCGCCATCAAAAATTTAAAATGGCCGCCATTTTGAAAAATTTCAACGAAATTTTTTTTTTTTATTTTTTATAGTTGAGTCTTTATAGCATAAATATTCATGCCAAATTTCAGATCAATACAACATTTCGTTCTTGAGATAAAAAATTTTAAGTGAAAAAAACAAAATGGCAGCTATAAGGATAACCGCTGAGTTTTGGACACTTCAAATATGACATTTGTAGTCTCCTAGCATCCAGGTACAATACCCTAAAATTCTCGACACTAATTGAAATTTTGCATATAGATTCTTCATAAACCGAGGAGCCTATTTTCAAATTTCGATTTTTCATTACGTGAAGTTTTCATTTTGCAGTTTTAAAACAGACCCTTGCGAAGCACGGGTTATCTACTGGTATAGAATAAGAAGCAAAGGAAAGAAGCAGAAGAAGCAAATAAGGTGAATATTGGATAAATTTCAGAAGTAGATTTCCAGACCTGGATCAAAATTGAAGTGCGACTTGAAGACTTACGGGTTTTGGACCATCAATATATAATATTAATATAATATAATATAATATAATATAATATTATATAATATCAATTTAATAATGTCAGAAAACAAAACATGACTTCAAGAGTGAAAAATGACTTCATGACTTCAAATAGTTAGTAATCCATCTGTGTATCATCTGGTTATCCAACAATTTCCAGGATATGAATCAAACCCGTGTACAAAAAAAGGCTTCAAGGCTGCCTCGATGATAACCCATTATGAGTAGTTATAGTTATAACGAGATGAGTTATTAGTGTTATATTAATACCTGCTATTGAACGAGGATGAGTCATTGTGTAGGTTGCAGTGAATATTTATCACAGATGAATGAAATCACACAGAATGGACTCTCAGCACATGGACTCTCATTAGAGAAGGCGTTACGAGGACTTTTTACACCACGTCACTTCTATTATACTACAGAATATTATTAGGCCCACATTACAGTCTACAGACAACGAAATCTTTGTTTTTTTTCAATTTTTGGGTTCTTTTTGTTGTGAGATGCCGCTCTTTGTCAGATGAGTTGGAAGAGGATGGAAAATAAGGAAAAAATGAGCGAATGAGGAGGAGGATGAGAAGAAGGAGGAGACGGAGAAGGAGAAGTAGGAGGAGGAGACGGAGCTGGAGGAGACAGAGGAAAAGGAGAAGTAGGAGAGGAGTTGGAGTAGGAGGAGACGAAGGAGAAGGAAGAGGGGACGGATAAGAAGGAGAAGTAGGAGGAGGAGCAGGAGACGGAGGAGAAAAATTATACTCTGTCCAAACTGGCAGGAGCGCTGAAAGATTAAACCGACCCTCGCTCCCCCACGCGCAGGCACACACGCCTGGCCTACCTGCGCCATTGATATACTATGTATACTACGTAGTATACAATCAATCAATCAATCAATCAATAATCCTTTATTGTCATAAAACACAAAGTGTTGTAACAAACGTCAATATACAATAAAATTAAAAACAGTCAAAATATTTTTAAAATAAGGCAGGTTTTTTAAATACAGGTAGGCAGACCGTCCCTTTACTCACACACACAAAAGTAGACTGCGTTTGTGTGTGTGAGTAGTAGGAGGGTCGGCCTAATCCTTCAGAGCTCATGTCAATTAGGACAGAGTACAAGAATAAAATAAACGAATTATGATATAGAAGATGATGTAGTTGAAAAAAGAAACGAAGAAGAAAAATGAGAGATGGATATTATAAAGATAGATAGCCTATAGGAAAATAGTTATTTGTGCAACTAGTGCGCAAAGTGACAGTTTGCTGCACCGAAAGAAACGTTTACGCCCGAGCCGTAGGCGAGGGCGGAATGGCCTCTTGAGTGCAGCAGAGGAACTTTGCGCACGTATTTCACATTAAGTTTTTCCTACAGTTACCATTGAATATGAAAAGTGGGTAATTATGGGTAAAATTGCCTGAAATGCATCAAATGTTTTTCGGTGTAATTTTATTTTTGATAAAAACCTTAATTTATTGTCAAATTGAATAAAAATGTTGTCCTTGGTTATAATATCTACTTAATAATTAGCGCGTTGTGCTTGGTTGCACCTCTGCTCACTATAGCAGCCACAGCAGTCACTGTTACCAACTTCATTTTGATTTTGCTGCACTGTTGCTCCATATAACCTACTAAGTATTTTGCGTTGCCATGTTGCAAATCTGGAGTGCAGAAAAATTTTTCCCGCACTAGAGCGGAAAAGTGATTCTTTGCGTTCTGTAATCAGTGCAGCAATTGCCACTTTTCAACGTAACTGTAGGAAAAGGAAATAACACTCAAAAGAACAAAGGAATTACAATAAGGAGAAGAATTGGATGATAATGAAAGACAGAGGGTAGGAAGCAAAAAATAGCAAAAACAACCAGAAAAAGGCAAGAAGGAGTGAAGAGAGAACAAGTACTTGACGGGTAATGTTAGAGTTGAATGGGAAATTTGGATCAATTTTAATTATAATCACAGATGAAGGAAAACATGAAAATGGAAACGACTTTTCAACGAACTCAGAGGGAAAGAAAAAGGCCATAGAGAAAAGTTAAAAATATGAAATATGGGAATGAAGAATGACGTAAGTGAAAAAGAAAATTGCGAGAAGATTGATTAGAAGGATATGGAAATATTAGGGATAAAGGGCAATATGAAAGACGATAACAATTATAATGGAGAAGAGGTTGTGGAAGAAAAAGAAGAAGTAGAAGAAGACAGAAGAAGAAGAAAAAGATGAAGAAGAATAAGAGGAAGAAGATGATGATGATGATGATAGTCGAAAAGCAAAAAAAAAGGAGAAGCCGAAGGAGATAACAACAAAAATTAGACCAGTGAAAAGAAGGTGATGAAGCACAAGAAAAATAAATAGTATACAATACTAGGAGAAAAAGAGCTCCTTAGAATGAAAAGCAGAAGGGAGTGAAAAATTACAAAAATATAAAAAAAAACTACACAAAGTGAAGTAAAAAAGTGGTAGATTGAATAATAGACCACTAATGATGAAAGGTTGGTAACACTGCTTCTGTTCAGTTGTTACACCTGTGTGAAGCGGCTAGTCATTGATGACACAAGTGTACAAAAAACACAAAAGTGTCAAAAAAAGGAGAAATTGAAACGGTTTTGTCCACACAAGCACACAGAATTCGACTCATTTAAATGTGGCAGACATCTTGAGTTACGCGTTCGTTAGTGTATTATATGGTAGGGACACCATTGTTAGGAACAGGCTGAGTTATGTTCGTTTATTTAGAAAAAAAAACTAAAGAATTCTCCCAGTAGTCGAAAGAGGAGGATTCTGGAAGACCAGATGTAAGAAAATGTTACTGCTCTGTAATTTCAAGAGTTTATAGTCTCTAAACGATCTACATAAACTTAATTAGTATTGTCCCAGTCCCAACCAAACATAGGGGAAGATTAGTAGAGCTTGAGACCCTGAAAAACTTTTAAAAATACTTCAAAACTTATCTATACTAGTAGTTCTGTGAACTGTAGACCTCACGCAGTATTCTCTTCCACAAGTACCTGATTGAAACTATAAACCTTATGGAAATACAGCAATAGACTGGCTTCTCCACACATCTGTGTAATCACTTGTCAGCTGATTTATGATGAACAATTCTATAGTCTGATTTTTACTTTCCTTGCCCTATTACCATAG
This sequence comes from Nilaparvata lugens, assembly GCF_014356525.2. Lineage (NCBI taxonomy): Eukaryota > Metazoa > Arthropoda > Insecta > Hemiptera > Delphacidae > Nilaparvata > Nilaparvata lugens. The sequence continues at coordinate 39,599,860 of NC_052514.1, forward strand.
GTAAGGAAAGTATTGCTTTCCGAAAAAAATTAAGGTACCCAAATTTGTAAATTTCTATACGTTTCAAGCTCCCCTGAGTCCAAAAAAGTGGTTTTTGGGTATTGGTCTGTATGTGTGTGTGTGTGTGTGTGTGTGTGTGTGTGTGTGTGTGTGTGTGTGTGTGTGTGTGTGTGTGTGTGTGTGTGTGTGTGTGTGTGTGTGTATGAGTGTATGTGCGTCTGTGTACACGATATCTCATCTCCCAATTAACGGAATGACTTGAAATTTGTAACTTAAGGTCCTTACAATATAAAGATCCGACACGAATAATTTCGATCAAATGCAATTCAAGATGGCGGCTGAAATGGCAAAAATGTTGTCAAAGACAGGGTTTTTCGCGATTTTCTCGAAAACGGCTCCAATGATTTTGATTAAATTTAGACATAAAATAGTCATTGATAAGCTCTATCAACTGACACAAGTCCCATATCTGTAAAAGTTTCTTGAGCTCCACACCATCTATGCAAAGTTCGATTTTAGATACCCAATTATCAGGCTTCAGATACAATTAAGACAAAAAAAAATCGAGTGGAGTAGATTGAGCATGAAAATCTCTACAATTAATGTTCAGTAACATTTTCACCAAAAATTGAAAATAAGCTTTAAATTCGAGAAAATGTGATTATTCAATTGCAAATTACTGTTGATTCTATTAAATCATTCACTATGAAGAGATAGCAGACTTCATGTGTGTCTCCAGCGTTATAGCCCTGTCACCAGCTGGCTCAAATCTTTGAATAGTAGACTTGAGATGCGCGGGAACACTAGCGTCAGGTGATCAATTTTCATAACGGCAAGGAAAGTTGTGTGAGTGCGCCACACCAGATTTTTACTCTAATATTGGTGTGTGAAGGAGGCTCCTTTTTCCTTTTATATTATCCTTGAAATGCAAAATTTCCAAAAACCTTGTATATACGTCGACGCGCAATTAAAAAAGGAATATATCTGTCAAATTTCATGAAAATCTACTACCGCGTTTTGCCGTAAATGTGCAACATATAAACATTTAAACATTAACAGAAATGCCAAACCGTCGACATGAATCTTAGATCTCACTTCGCTCGGTCAACTATAACAAAGGTAATAATTGGATTATAGATGTACGGGATAGGTCATGGGAAATACACGAATGACGCATCATCACGTCTGAACTACTGGAATGATTAACATGAAATTTTGCATATAGTTTCCTAATTAACTAAAGATGGTTATAGGCCTATTTTCAATTCTTCGAGATCTCAGTACATCAAGTTTTCAGTTCGTAAAGTTTTCAATAAAACTGTCGCGGAGCACGAATTACCTGCTATAGTGAGGTCCACGTTATAATGACAGTGGATAAAGATAGGAGAATAGCGATGCCGATTCTCTGCATTGATTAATTATATTTCTACACTGTCAAAAACATAATTGGCATCGTTGTGGACCTAGGAAAGGATAGTAACACCGGCTTTGTCGAATGATAGACAAGGATAGCAAAACCAAAGTTGATCAAATACTGTCATTATAACGGGGACCTCACTATAGATCTAAACAGCACGTTCCCATTTATTCTACAGTATCTTTTTCCAAAGATTCAGTTATACAGTTTCTAAAATCGGTTGTATATAATATTGACACAGCTCAAAGATCTGCCGGTCACAATTTCATACCAATGATTGATGATAATACAAAAAATTACAACACAAAATTTACTGTACTACACAAAATTTCAATTATTACATTATCCAACATGGAGATCTGTAGTCAGATGGGTTTTTGGTCTCGTCAATGAAATCAATTCAAGTAAAATAAACCCATTCAAATTTCATAAAATACTGTACTAAAAAGTAAATTCGTATGGCTTTTGTTGGTGGGGAGTCCCTTGCGGGAAGGTCCCACCGCCTGAATATATAATTTAAGCCATCAATGGGCCTTACGACTGTCATACTTCAGCCGGGACCGACAGTTTAACGTGCCCATCCGATAACATGGGAGTGATCTGGTTAAAAAACTTCTGGTACCTTCAAATCGTGTGCAAGATTTGTCACGAAATCAAAGAAGATTTGAAGAAGTTAGATTCCCCATTTGGTTAAATTTGATCACGAATAGAAACGGTTCAGAATTTGAATTTGTAAATTAAGAATCGTACACTGAATTTGACAAAAAACAGTATCAGGTTATAATAGTCAGGTCTCAAACAAAACAACACTAGATTATCTCTTTTCTGTATAGGGCTACTTGTAATATAAATAGAAATACAATTTTCAGTACCCTTTTTGAATTATTTTATCACAACATGTTTCGGACATTGATGCCATTTTCAAATATGTTGTGATAAAATAATTCAAAAATCTGGTGTGGCGCACTCACACAACTTTCCTTGCCGTTAAGAAAATTGATCACCTGACGCTAGTGTTCACGCGCCTCTCAAGTCTACTATTCAAAGATCTGAGCCAGCTGGTGACAGGACAATAACGCTGGAGACACACCAGGTCTGCTATCTCTTCATAGTGAATGCTTTAATAGAATCAACAGTTGCCAACAGTTTGCAATTGAATAATCACATTTTTCTCGAATTTCGAGCTTATTTCCATTTTTGGTAAAAACATTAATTGTAGAGATTTTCATGCTCAAACCTTTCCACTTGAAATGTTTTGTTCAAATTGTATCTGAAGACTGATAATTGGGAATCTAAAATCAAACTTTGCATAGATGGGGCGGAGCTCCTGGAATTTTTACAGATATGGGACTTGTGGCAGTTGATAGAGCTTATCAATGACTATTTTAGGTATTAATTTGATCAAAATCGTTGAAGCCGTTTTCGAGAAAATCGCGAGAAACCTTGTTTTTGACAACATTTTCGCCATTTTAGCCGCCATCTTGAATTGTATTAGATCGAAATTATTCGTGTCGGATCCTTATATTGTAAGGACCTTGAGTTCCAAATTTCAAGTCATTCCGTTAATTGGGAGATGAGATATCATGTACACAGACGCACATACACTCATACACACACACACACACACACACACACACACACACACATACAGACCAATACCCAACAACCACTTTTTTGGACTCAGGGGACCTTGAAACGTATAGAAATTTAGAAATTGGGGTACCTTAATAACTTTCCTTACCTATGGTAATAGGTCAAGGTAAGTAAAAAGGGTAATGAGATTTATAATCCTATTTATAACACTAACTTAATCGGTTTCCAACCCTCAGATACCAAATACCCTTAAATACAAACAAATAACACAATTTCATCTTTCAACTCAACACCAAGTCGGTCCCAAAGATCAGCCACGTTCGAATAACCCAATAAAGTATAGCAGATAAAAGGAAAGAAAATATTAAGTTGCAGTTAAACGAAAATATCCAACAATAACTCAGTTTTTTTCAATTTGGACCACATGGCCCGGAAGCCGTCTTGAAAGATATTATTTATTAGTTGGCTCAGTTTTTTACGAGCTTCATTTTGGAGCGCGATGACTAACCAAGCCACAATATACCTATATCTATAAAAAAACATTTATTATAGTAGTAAGTTATATATTTATATAGCGGTACAATCTATAACTTTGATCTGACTTCCAGATTCGTTTTACTATTTCATTCAATCTTTTTGATTCATCGAGGTGTGAATTGCTGAGAGCGTGACCGAGGTGCTTTTCATAGAATACCGAAATAAGAAGTAACAAAACATGAGATAAAATCCACGAATGATCTATGCTATGATACCAGCTTTGACCGGACCTAAACGGCTTTGAATTTTTGTTTTTTCACCTACATTCCATCTTGGATAACAATCTATCCCTAAAAATTCCATAGACGTCGATAGGAGGATGTCTATAATGTATCCGAATTTTTGGAGAAGTTCTTTGAAATGCACTTTTTTATTGGGGTGTGTACACACAGGGAGCAGTCAAACGTTCCAATTTACAGCGGTCTAAGATTTCATTTTATTGATTCAATGATACAAAATTATTATTAAAAATAATTTGGGGAGGATCAACAGGCACAGCCCAAAACTGTTCCTCCCCCGAATTTTGATTCATTAAGATAGTCCAGAAGAAAGGTTATGTTTTCTTCACTTTATAAAATTTTGTCTAATTTTTTCACCAAACACTTGAAACAATTAATTTTGAATTTATAAAGATTAATATGGACATACACTGAATGAATATCAATATCTATATCCTTCTATGACCGTTCTGACAGCTGACCGCTCTCTATGCATACACACACCGTTATTGTTTTGTGTGTCATGAAAATTGCAATGAAAATTTCATCAATTTATTCCTTATTTAGCATTGCATCAAATCAAACTTGGCTACTGAAAACAAGGAGATATTCTATGTTTCCAGATATAGTACACAGTGCTCCTTACTACTTAGAAGATATATTCTAATCCATTTATTCATTATAATGATTGGGGGAATATTCAATCTTTCTATCGAATGTGATCAATGAATCGCATTCTAGGCTGAATGACTTGTTCAAATTTTCTCAGACAAAAAGTAACGAGTACATTAGTCTTTTACTTAAGCGTAGATAAGTTTTTCATGAGGAATGGAGTGAATAGGCAATAGGAGTATTCAGATTGTCCCACTATTCAGTGAAGAGGTTATAATACAAGGGGTCCAAGTGACATATTGTTAGTTTCGAGAAAATTGAGCCTAAAGTTTACTTACATTTATTGATTCTTCATTTATGAAATAAATATAAAAAATGATATTAACCTATTCCTATAACTATTCAGTATACTTTTACCAAATCAAATTCACAGTTTCATGTCTCAAATTGCTCCCCTTTCTCAATTATCAGCTAAATAGTGATAAGAAGTATCACTTGCTCCCCTTGTTTACAAAACAAAACTCTATTGTTCAGCTACACCTAACTCTATGAAATTTACCAGCAATTGAACCATGATTAATGACCTCATTGCAATATTATCTGATTCGCTAATTGGTTCTTGAGGTATCTTTTGCTTGGTGACATGGCTTAATCAAGGTTAAATTTAATTTGATGTATACGAGCAACCGTTGCTTAGTAAACAAGGGATCCAAGTCACTTGGACCCCTTGTTTAATCAAATAAACAGCTGTTTGAAAATGGAGTTTAAAAATTTTACACCAGATGTCAACAATGATTAGACTTACGTGTATTACCTCTTGTATACTAGATTTTTACCACTTTCAGTTATCGATTACTGTAGCTAACTCAAAAAAATGAAAAATGTCACTTGGCCCCCTTGTATTCTGACACCCTCGTATGTACTCTGAATCATAATAAGTTCGACATCGAATCAAATGATAAAATAATGAAAAAGATACGGAAGAGTCGTGTTCTCGGGTTTTACTAGTTTATTAATATTCCGGGGCTCGATCCTCAATTGAAACTAATGTAATTCGTTAATTGAAACAACTCGTTTTCTCATTTTCAAATCCGCATACATGAAAAAAGTGAACAACAATCATTCAACACCAAAAAAGATGTTATCAAAATGGCCTCTTACCAACGTGCACAAATAATCTGCAAAAGAACCAATCTAACTTAGTATAAAAAATGCATAAATGTAGGTAGTGTCAGACAAGGATAAATAGAATAAAGTAGAAAGAAAAAAAAGAAGAAGAAGTGGTCGAAGATGAAGAGGAAGACGAAGAGAAAGACGAAGAAGAAGAACGGAGAAGAAGAAGAGGTGAGCAGTAAAGACGAAGAGCATATATACAATAAAGGAAAAAGAGAAACAAGACAAAAAAGAACGGAGGAGATAAAGAAGAAGTGGGAGAAGAAGAAGAAGAAGAAGAAGAAGAAGAAGAAAAAGAAGAACAAGGAGACGAAGACGAAGAAGAACATGAAGAAGGACAGAGAAGAAAGAGAGAAAGAAGGAAAAAAGTTGAGAAGTAAAGACGAAAAAGAAGAAGTGTGTAATGAGAAGAAAACAAGGCGCTTGGTGCATTCTTGTATGAGAACTGGCCAGATGAGAAAAAGAAAAGGAAAACAAAACAACGAAGTACAAAATAAAGAAGAATGAAAACAAGGTACGGATCGCCCCCGTGATTCCTTTCCAGACACATTCTTCTTCTCCACCGTTCTTCTTTTTCTTCTTCTACTGGCAGCACCCAATTCGACGAAGAAGAGAGAAAGAGGGAGAGAGATACATAAAGAAGAGCAAGAAGGACACTAGATGAGGAGAGGAGTAATAAGCAGACTCCACTTTAAGAGTCACGTGATGCCTTGCTTGTTTCATTTCTTTATACTCTGGTCTCCCTGCACAAAACAACTGGACCCGACACAAGAGACTGTAGAGAGAGAGAGAGAGAGAGAGAGTGAGAGAGAAAGAGAGAGAGGAGACAGATTTGGACACGGGTTCACCGGAGGAAGAACTTGAACCTGAAATGAGAAGAGGAGGCCGCAAACCATCTTAGCACGAGTTTAGTGCACTTTGCTGTAGAAAGAGCTACTCAAAGACAAGATACATAAGGATGATACAGTTTATTTTTGTATCCTCATTTATAGTGAACTCATAGTTGATAATAATTATAATTTAATTTATTATTGCATTATAATTTATATTTATAAATTTATTTTTTTATAATTTATTTTTTTATAATAATTTATTTTTGTATTATTTATTTATAATTTAATCATTCAGAACTCAACAACTTGAGTACCACAGGCTTATGTCCAAAACGGTTCCAATTCTAATTTCTGCAACAGTCCAAATGTACAGTAGCTAGCTAGATTATGTTTCACTTCAACATTTTAAAATTACACACTCTAATTTACGGTTATAATTTCAAATTATAAAAAGATTTATTACTGAAAATTATATAATATAATTATTTATTAACGAAAATCCTAAATAAATGCTGTAAATCACCCCGAAGACTTCTGCTACTGCAGCCATTGACAACAGGGTTAACAGCTAGATGGAAATTCGATGAGAACTACTATCCAAAAATTAGTTGCCGGGTTCGATTCCCGGGCTGGCAACCTGGCACATTTCAGTAGCAGACTTCTGCTACTGCAGCTATTGACAACAGGGTTAACAGCTAGATGGAAATTCGATGAGAACTACTATCCAAAAATTAGTTGCCAGCCCAGTAGTTCTCATCGAATTTCCATCTAGCTGTTAACCCTGTTGTCAATGGCTGCAGTAGCAGAAGTCTTCGGGGTGATTTACAGCATTTATTTAGGATTTTCGTTAATAAATAATTATATATTAATTAGCATTTGAATAAATGCATTCTCTATTTAATTCCATCTGTAAATTATAATATTATATCTCAATTATATCAATGGAGGGAGCATGTTCAAAGAATGTCAGCTGAAAGAATAGTCTATACCATGGTATAAGTCATACAGCCATAGTCTATAATTATCAACCAGTAGGCAAAAGAGATTTTGGCAGACCACGCAAGCGGTGGCAATAATAAGATTATTATGTTTATTTGAATAATTGGATAGATATCAGTCAGGACAGGTTAAAGCTGTGCAAAGGCTAAAAATAAACTTTCTACTCGTGATATTTTTCAAAAATTTTCAAATTGTATACCATCAAGCTATCAAAATGAAAAAGTTTTCTCAGGAAAATTTTTTTTTCTGATCATTACTTTTTGAGATATTAGCGCCTGAAGTTAAAATTTTTGAGACAGAAAATTTCAATTTCGGTAAGAGATGAATCCATGACATTTAGAGAATAGATTCTTGATATTGTTGATCTAGTAAAACAAAAATTTTCTGAAAATATCAATTTTCAATATAGTTATTAAATTTACTAAAAATAACTTTCAGTTGAGTTATTTTTGGTAAATTGAATAACTTTTTCAAAAATGTATATTTTTACAAAATTTTTGCTTTACTAGATCAACAATACCAAGAAGAATTTTTTTTCGGTACTTCTTCAGAAGTATCTTTTTAAAATGTAAATATTACCCATTTTATTTATAATAATGTGAAATATTTCTTTTATGTTTGATTTTCAAGCATCTAAATTTGGAAATCTACTTCTTAAAAATATTCAAGGACTGAAAATTTTTTGTAGAGAAGAACAAACTACAAGACTTAACGTAACTCGGACATTGTGTAACCTTATCTAAATTGGGGAGAGGAATAGCACAAGGTTACCTTATTTTTCCTCTTCCTATCGTTATGATAAGGTACTTATTGTATGAATTGATGAATAAAGAGTCTTTGAATTGAATTGAATTGAATCCATCCTCTAAATCTCATGGATTTATATCTTATTGAATTTGAAATGTTCTGTCTCAAAAATTCAAATTTCAGGCGCTCATATCTCAAAAAGTAATGATTGGGAAAAAATGTTTTCTTGAGAAAACTTTTTTATTTTGATAGCTTGATGATATACAAATCACAAAATTTTGAAAAATATCACCAGTAGAAAGTTTATTTTTAGCCTTTGCACAGCCTTAAAGCTTAATACTTGTTTGTAAGAAGAAGATTATGTCTGAAAATTAGCAGAATGTTTTGGTCATAAGCATTCAAATTTTGATCTCAGTTCCCAAGTATAGTGGAAAATAGAAGATAAAGAACAAAGTTTTATAAAATTGAGAAGTATTATTCAGCTATATTATTTTCATAACATCGTGGAGTGGTGTTAGCTTCTGTAGAGTAAAATGGATAAATGTTTATAGCGTCATAGCGTTGTGTTCTGTTTGGGGAAAAACTGTATGAAGTAGATCATCCTTATCTTGAATCATAATTTTCATTAGTCGTAAAATTGATAACGACTCATATTCATTACATACTGATTTCACAGAATATAATCATAATTCTAGTTGCATGATCAAACCATAGTTTATCAGTTTTCTGATGGGGAAATTAAGCCTCGCACACACACATCGATTTTTGTTCATACGATATTTTGCCGTCCTTATGAATTCTATCTGATTAAACGGACATCATCTGTTTGAAATCAACTGTTTAATCTAATGGAATTTATAAGGACGGAAAAATACCGTACGAACAAAAATCTATGTGTGTGTAGCTAAACTTAGGGTCCTTATAATTTAAAAAAAAGGAGAATAAGTTGAAAGTTGTTGTCAAACTTACTACTGTAGGCTACTCCTGCAAATCAAAGTTTTGGTTCCTTACCTGCAACAAAAGAAGCAAAATTGTAAAAAATTAAAGAAATAATTATTTGGTAAGGCTAGGCACACACCAATTAGTCAAGACAAGACACGATTAGTCAAGACAAGACAAGACATGATCAGACACGTTTAGTCACAATACATCACATAGTCGCTTATGAAGACATGTCTAATTGCAATGACTAATTAGTGTGAGTGACGTCGTAAGCAACTATGTGAAGTATTGTGACTAAACGTGTCTGATCATCTCTTGTCTTGTCTTGACTAACTGGTATGTGCCTAGCCTCACCAAAGGTAAGAAAAGTACTGCTTTCCGAAAAAAATAAGGTTCCACCAGTTTCTAAATTTCTATACGTTTCAAGGTTTTTACTCTGATATTTTGTACTGCTGTTTCAGACTATTTATAGTGAGGTCCACGTTATAATGACAGTGAATAAAGATAGAAGAATAGCTATGCCGATTCTCTGCATTAATTAATCATATTTCTACACTGTCAAAAACATAATTGGCACCGTTGTGGTCCTAGAAAAGGATAGTACCTAAGTGTCTAAAGATAGACATGGATAGCAAAACCAAAGTTGATCTAAAGCTGCGTACACATATTCGTGCTTCCAACCCGCACCGAGCACGCTCCTCCCTCGTACCGCCCTCGTACCACCATCGAACCACAGTCGCACCGCCCACGCACACCCATCATGAACGTTACGGAAGATGTTAGATCTTCTTGCGTTTCCCGGTCGAACCACTGTTGCTCCCCGGTCGATCATCAATCGCTCTGCTGGAGTGACGTTCGGTTGCGGAGCAGAGCGACAGTCTGTACGCACCAAAATACTGTCATTATAACGTGGACCTCACTATAGAACATCCTGCTGAAGTTCCAAGAGACATCATTTGTCGACAATTTCCAAGAACGAACCCTTCCATTTGATTTGCTGAGGGACAATGAGCTAGACCTAACAAACCGTTATGAAAGTGACATTTCCTTAGCAGCCACCCAGCCATAGGCCATCCACACTGAAATATAATACAAATATGTGCACAGTTCATAGAACTATAGCTATAGTTGTAAAATAGCTTCAGCTATAGTTATAGTTGTAGGCTTTTATAATGTATAGAAATGTGCTTCGAAACCATCTCAACTGTCAACTATACCCTCATGATTGTCTTACAAAGACTAATGGAAATATCCAGGAAAGCCAACATATGATAAAAGACAGAAAACTACTAAAGAAAAAGGAGTGGATGGAAGAAGAAGAAGAAGAAGAAGAAGAAGAAGAAGAAGAAGAAGAAGACGACGACGACGACGTAGGAGAAGGAGAAGGAGGAGAAGAAGAAGAAGAAGAAGAAGAAGAAGAAGAAAGAAGAAGAAGAAGAAGAAGAAGAAGAAGAAGAAGAGAAGAAGAAGAAGAAGAAAGACACTGAAAAAACAGAGAAGATGAACAACCATTTGTGCAGATTTTCAGAAATATTGTGACTTGTCCTCATTCCCTATTTCCAATAGAAAACGGTTGGGTTGACAGGAACTTCCCTTCTACCTGGATGACAACAGAATAAAATGGACAAGAGTGGAATTAACCTATCAACTTGTCAATCATCATTTCTGCTAGAATGACAATTCATCCCCATTAAACTGACATTTTTATGCCCTTTATAATACCCTAAAAATCCGGCTCAGCTCTTCCCACTAGTAAAAAAATTCCCACTTGAAACTTAAAACTTCCCAATATTAGATCTTCCGTTAGACCTGAGATGTCCTACTAATGATGTTCAACATTTCTGTACAAAAATTCTAATTGATTTTGGAGAAAGTAGGAAAGAAAATACTGAAACACCCACACAAAAAATAATATTGTATCCACAAATAAATAAATAAATAAAAATCTGGTGTAGCACACTCACACAACTTTCCTTGCCGTTCTGAAAATTCATCACCTGACGCTAGTGTTCACGCGCATCTCAAGTCTACTACCTGTTCAAAGATCCAAGTCAGCTGGTGACAGGACAATAACGCTGGAGACACACGAAATCAAGGATAATATAAGAGGAAAAAGGAGCCTCCTTCATACGCCAATATTGGATTAAAAATATGGTGTGGCTCAATCACACAACTTCCCTTGCCGTTATGAAAATTTATCACCTGACGCTAGTGTTGTCGCGCATCTCAAGTCTACTTATAAACAAAGATCTGAGCCAGCTGGTGACAGGACAATAATGCTGGACACACACGAGGTCTGCTATCTCTTCATAGTGAATGATTTAATAGAATCAACAGTTGCCAATAGTTTGCAATTGAAATAATAACATTTTCTCGAACTTCGAGCTTATTTCCATTTTTAGGTAAAAATGTCACTGAACATTAACTGTAGAGATTTTCATGCTCAAACCTTTCAACTTGAAATTTTTTGTTTAAATTGTATCTGAAGACTGATAATTGGGAATCTAAAATCAAACTTTGCATAGGTGGGGCGGAGCTCCTGTAATATTCACAGATATGGGACTAGTGACAATTGATAGAGCTTATCAATGACTATTTTAGGTATCAAATTGATCAAAATCGTTGAAGCAGTTTTTGAGAAAATCGCAAAAAAACCCTTTTTTGACAACATTTTTGCCATTTTAGCCGCCATCTTGAATTGTATTAGATCGAAATTGTTCGTGTCGGATCCTTATATTGTAAGGACCTAAAGTTCTAAATTTCAAGTCATTCTGTTAATTGGGTGATGAGATATCGTGTACACAGACGCACATACACTCATACACACACACACACACACACACACACACACTCATACAGACCAATACCCAAATACCACTTTTTTGGACTCAGGGGACCTCGCAACATATAGAAATTTGGAAATTGGGGTACCTTATAATTTTTTCGGAAAGCAATACTTTCCTTACCTTTGGTAATAGGGCAAGGAAAAGTAAAAATCGTCTACTGAACCATACACAAAGTGGAGCAGATACTAGAAAACGTTGGATTCTTCATTGATAGACAATAATAATTATATAGATCATTTCAAAAATGATAGCTGGGAAAATCAGTATATGAAGTTTTCAATATGTCAGGAACCTATTTTCATTGTTTTTAACATTGTTCAGTTGTCATTCAATACACTAACTATAGTGAGGTCCACGTTATAATGGCAGTGGAGAAAGATAGGAGACCAACGTTGCCGATCCTCTGTCTTCTCAATGTCTTCTATAGATAGTAGCTGATACAGGTTTATTGATGTAATATTAACTGTTTGTTCATTCTTGTTTAAAATAATCGATTATATTTTATTTTGAAAGATTTTTTTTTTCAATGAATTTTCATAATTAGGATGAAATATTTTATTATTAAATCTAGATTATTAAAAAACGATCTGGCAATAGAGCAAAGCGAGAAAGAGATAGCGCTATCCGCTCTGGTGAATGACAGACAAGGATAGCATTACCAATGTTAATCAACTACTGCCATTATCAGTACATTCATCACAATATATTTATTCAATTCCTAAGCATCGTGAAGCATTTACATTATTCAACACAAGGCCCGGTTGCACTAAAGCCTGTTAAATTTTAATCATAGTTAAATGCCACATGCAACAATCAGAGAAGGCTTCTTGAAAATAAAGGATCCCTAATTGATTATCATGGCATTTAATCACTGTTAAAATTTAACAGATTTTTGAGCTATCCAGCCATCCAATTTTGCATAATTCGACCATTTTGAGCTATCGAAGGCTATGCCATAGTGAAGTAGGTTAATGCCCCATCAACACTATATTATGGTTGTATAGAATACAATATTATAAAGTTGAATATAGTATCAATTTTATTGACCGAGCGAAGTGAGGTCCAAAGGTCTAAGATTTACGCGCCGCGAATATGAGCAATTCACTTTTTATCAGCTGATGCCAAGCTTTTTATAACTATCTTATCGTTTCTGTAAAAATACAGATATAATCAGCTGATTAAAAGTGAATTGCTCATGTTGGCGGCGCGTATATCTGTACGCACCTTTAGATTCAAGTCGACGGTTTGGCATTTCTCTTAATGTTTAAATGTTGCGCATTTACGGCGAAACGCGGTAGTAGATTTTCATGAAATTTGACAGGTATGTTCCTTTTTTAATTGCGCGTCGACGTATATACAAGGTTTTTGGAAATTTTGCATTTCAAGGATAATATAAAAGGGAGAAGGAGCCTCCTTCATACGCCAATATTAGAGTAAAAATCAGACTATGGAATTATTCATCAATAAATCAGCTGACAAGTGATTGCACAGATGTGTGGAGAAGTCAGTCTATTGCTGTATTTCCATAAGGTCTATAGTTTCAATCAGGTACTTTTGGATGAGAATACTGCGTGAGTTCTACTGTTCACATTACTACTAGTATTATAGGCCTTTGGCAGTTCTGAATAGATATTCAGAGTTTTGGTATCTAAAGAGCTTCTACTTACCTTAGACTTACCGGTAATAGATTTTCATGATATTTGACAGGTATGTTCCTTTTTCACGGTTTTCGGAAATTTTGCATTTCAAGGATAATATAAAAGGGAGAAGGAGCCTCCTTCATACGCCAATATTAGAGTAAAAATCAGACTATGGAATTATTCATCAATAAATCAGCTGACAAGTGATTACACAGATGTGTGGAGAAGTCAGTCTATTGCTGTATTTCCATAAGGTCTATAGTTTCAATCAGGTACTTGTGGATGAGAATATTGCGTGAGGTCTACTGTTCACAGAACTACTAGTCAATCAAAGAATGCTTTTTTGAAAAGAAGGCTCCTCTGTTTCGATATCGTGGCATCATGATTAAAATTTAACAAGGCTTCTTTGATTAGTTTTCGTGGCATTTAATCAGAAGGCTGTATTTCCATAAAGTCTATAGTTTCAATCAGGTACTTGTGGATGAGAATATTGCGTGAGGTCTACTGTTCACAGAACTAATAGTCATGAATTACCAATATTCATCAAGTGAAAATCGTTTGAAAGTATCACCTCTCCGACCAATGAAAATTACAGGAATATGATTACTAAATTCCTGCCTTAAGGTAGACATAAATCAACATAAAAATGTTTTTATGAGTATGAATAAATGAGCTCATAATCGTGATGTGTTCCGAATCTTTTGTTCAGTAAGGAACCATGCGTAGAATAAGCATTACATCATCCCAATAGCTGACATCATAGTCCAGTTTACAAAAAGGAGAAAATAGAACGCAGTAACGTTTTGTTTAGCATGTAATCAGATGAGACTTTTCACAGAGAAGAGAGGTGTAGGTTGATTCAATACTGTAACATTCATTATTAATCGTTATATAGGACATATTAAATGAGAACGACTTATTTTTAAAACCACTATGGTATTGCTATCATTGTTCATCAGTCAACAGAGCGGATAGCGCTATCTCTTTCTCGCTTTGCTCTATTGCCAGATCGTCTTTTAACAATGTAGAATTAATAATTAATTAACAAAATATTTCATGATAATTATGAAAATTCATCATGAGATTATTGAAAAGTATAATTTATTGCTTAGTAAAATGTAATCGACTATTTTAAACGATAATGGACCGTTAATATTACATCAATAAACCTGTATCAGCTACCGTCTATAGAAGGCGTTGACAAGACAGAGGATCGGCAACGTTTTTTTTCTATCTTTCTCCACTGCCATTATAACGTGGACCTCACTATAGTTTTGTTTGCCACACCATTATCAATCTCTAGTCAACTGGAAGCCTAAACATTTTAGTAGCAGAATATATCAAGTGAAGAAGCAGAGTGTGATTACATAACCTCAAACTTTGGACAACATTAACAACTTTTTATCAAAATTTTTGGAGAGAAATAGTACAGGCTCAGCCTATTGTTTCCTCCAATGTCATAATTATATTATGATTGTAGTGTTTTGCACAATAAAAAAAATAAGCAAATATAGTGTAGATGAGGACCTACGATTGGTCATTAGCTGTTGACGAATGAAGGCTGAACTCTACTGCCATTGGTCGAGACCAGTCAGAGGGACAGAGCTCAACGTTATTTGGTCACCAGCTATAAGCCAATTGTAGAGCTTCATCCACACTTTAATAATATTCTGCTCCTTAACATTCAAGCTTTCAGTTTACTAAAGATTGATAATGAAGTAGCATCCGAGGCTAGTGTCTCAAATTATCTTGAGAAATCAGTAGTTTTAACAATATCAAGTTGTTTTCATTCAATATGGATATCTATCAACTGGATAGATCACAAAATCAACTTTAAAACAAAGGAAAATTATACAACATATCAATTCTACATTTTACATCAAGAATTACTTACTATCAGAGAAAATTTCTATAACAATTATGAAATTACACTAAAGTAAACAAAAAGAACTTGAAACTACAAGTAGCCAACAGCAGACAAATAGATGAATTACGTCACCACTAAACAATGTATATCAATCTCCTATTAGCAAATTACGGAAATTCTGCTGTAAAACAATACAAATGCATGTGAAATGAGAACAAAACACTCAAATTTAGTCCAGAATTGCACTTGATTTCTGTAGTGAAATTCACTTGAAAGTCAGCATTCCTTATATGAATAACATTGATGATTCCTATTCAAACAATACTCACAGTGGTTTAAAGTATCTAATTTAAGTAATCTTACACCCAGTTGTACAAGAGTCTGTTAACTTATAATAATCCAGATTAAATGCCACGAGAACCAATCAGAGAAAACCTTTCAAAATAACCTCTGAATGGTTCTCGTGAAATTTGATCAGGATTAAATTCTTAGTGCCAGTTGTACAAACGTCGGTCAAATTTTAATAGTGATTAAAATTCTACGAGAACCAATCATAGAAGCTGTCTTTTCAAAAAGGCCTTCTCTGATTGGTTCTTGTGAAATTAATCACGGTTAAAATTTAACCATCTTTTGAGCAACCAGGCCTCAGTCTTTGTGCAAGCGGGTCTCACTTTTTATATAGCATCTTTTTCATGTAAATTCTACATTTCAAAACAGTCACATGTTTCTTTCATCCCTTTTCAACTTTCAAGATCATCTGCTAATAACAACAACATTATCTAAGCGATTACCCCATTTTTTCCACCCGGTACACTCCACTACACCATACACATTTCACACCAACACAAAATACACAAATTTAACATAATTCAAGTAAATTTTCACAAAATTCCACAATCAAATCTATACTGATCAAAATCAACAGGTTTTCATAAAATTTACGCGTGTCTTGTGAACAAATTTAGTGACAAATGTTTACAAGGATGTAAACAAACCACCAGTAGTAGATTTTTACAAGGGGTTTGGACGGATGTGAACAAACTGAAATTTGGAGAATAAATAGTGGACTTTTGAATTGAATTAATGTAGATGTGAACAAACCAAAATTCAATAAACAAGTGGACTTTTACATCGAGTTGAAGTAGATGTGAAGAATCCAAACTTCAAAGAACAGTGATATACTTTTAAATCAAGTTGAAGTGGATGTGAACAAACCAAATTACAACGAGGAAGAAGACCTTTTTAACGAGTTTAGGTGCATGTGAACGAACTAACAGGAGGTAAACTTTACTTTTATTAATCTTTACAAAGTTCTCGTGTATGAGAAAAACCTGACAGATTCGAAAACAAGACCAAAAATGTTCATGTCAGCTGCCCAAAACAGTATCACAGTGAGAACAGATCGCATAATCGACAAACTGCTGAAAGTGCAAAACGTTTACAACCCTCTGGTGAGTCTGAGTAGTGATGACATCACCTTTCTCTGTCTGACAGTGAGGGAGATACTTCTCAACGAACCCAGTCTGCTGGAGATATCTCCTCCCGTCAAGATATGTGGAGATATCCATGGACAGTATCCTGACCTTGTGAACTGGTTCAATGTAGCTGGGTTCCCCCCTACAACGAGATATCTCTTTTTGGGAGATTATGTCGATCGCGGCCGGCAGAGTATTGAAGTTATGTCGCTGTTATTCGCGTTCAAGATAAGGTAAGTCCAGTTAAAATTATTTATAGTTAATTAATGAACTAGTAGTTCTGTGAACAGTAGACCTCGCGCTCAGTGACTTCCATTGACCTGTTGTTATGTTATCTCAAAAATTAATAAATAATTTATCAATTAAAAATGTCTAGAAAAAATCCTAAATAAACATAGAGCTTTCTGTTCTATATCGTACCGTGACGTGTCGTCCCGGAATGTGAGTGTGAGCGCTGTTCAGGTCTGCCTGCAACTGTCTACAACGTTGATGGAAAGATACAATCATAGAGAAACAATAGCGTAAGTAGATATCCCATGGTATAGGGAATTTATGTCGCAACTTTTACTGTTATCTCAAGCCTATTACTGTCGATTATTGTCAATTTTAACTGTTTTGTTGGGGTGATAGTGTATGAATGGTACAATTTGAGAGACTACCAGCGTCACGCAGCTGCATAGGAAAGAACTATGTGAACTATCGACTTGGGATAACAGTAAAAGTTGCGACATAAACGCCCTTATACCATGGGACATCTACTTATGCTATCGTTTCTCTATGATACAATTTTCAAGATGTTCGATGTTTTTAAACGGGTAGTATTATAGTCAACTGTCTACTAACGTTAATGGAAATATACATTTTCAAGATGTTCGATGATTTTGAACAGGTAGTATTATAGTCCACTAGACAGCTGATTTATGATGAATAATAAATTCTATAGTCTGATTTTTACGGTAATATTGGCGTATGAAGGAGGCTCTTTTTTCCTTTTATATTATCCTTGAAATGCAAAATTTCCAAAAACCTTGTATATAAACGTCGACGTGCAATTTAAAAAGGAACATACCTGTCAAATTTCATGAAAATCTATTAGACTATCGCGTTTTGCCGTAAATGCGCAACATAAAAACATAAACATTTAAACATTAAGAGAAATGCCAAACCTTCGACTAGAATTTTAGACCTCACTTCGCTCGGTCAATAATTATTATTTAGAGCTGATATCCATATGTGCCTACTCAGTGGAGGAATATAAAGATATTCACATACCTCAAGATGGAGATTTGAGAAGATAGATAACATGTTACTGTTTGGTTAATGACAAATTCACATATCCTTATACCCCTTTTACGGGTGGTCGGTAGATGAAATAATAATAATGATAAACTTGAATTTTAAAAAACTTTTGAAGTGAAAATGCACTTACTTTTGTATAGTGACGATCGTTTCGACCTGTTGTTGGTCATCATCAGACTGTGTGATGCGATGACCAACAACAGGTCGAAACGATCGTCACTATACAAATTAAGTGCATTTTCTCTTCAAAAGTTTTTTTAAAATTCAAGTTTAATTTTAACAGTGAAAAAGTATGGATATACAACAGAGTAATAATAATAGTTAAATCTAGTTTTATTTCTGGTTTTACATTTTTATTTTTGAACTAGCATGTAACCCGTGCTGAAAAAAGATGGAAGCAACTGATTTCTGATCAGTTATAAGAGTGAAGTGTCTACCAATATTAGATTATGCCTCTACTTTCGCAAAGATACCACAATATTGCATTTTCCAATGACGAGTGACCTTGTTAAAGTTAAAACTATGCAAGGGTCCAATTAAACCTACTAAAAAAACTTGACCTACTAAAACCCTGAATAATTTAAAATAGGCCTTTAACTATCCTCAGTAAAAAATAAGGCCCGCCGCAAAGTAGACCCACGCCAATTCACAAAAAGCAACCCACGCTGTGGCATGTATTTTAAACAATTGCTTCAATCAATCAGCTGACAAGTGGATTATTCATTGCATGTATCACACAGATATCTGGAGAAGCCTAGAAATGGTTTACAAAACATTCCACGGCGTGGGTTGCTTTTCGTGGATTAGCGTGGGTCTACTTTGCGGCGGGCCTCAAGAATCTATTTGCAAAATTTCAAGTTAATCAGTTCAGTAGTTCGTACGAGATTTTGCGTCATTTGTAAATTTCCTGTACCGTACGTGTATAAGCCAACTCTTAACTTCATTATAATGAGATAATCCTGTTGCAATAGGCTGTAAATGACGTTTGACTATTAATGTTACTTGAAAATTATCCTTGCTGAGTATGATTATAGTCAATAATAGATTTGCGGTATAGTTTTAATTTGGATTATTTGTTGAACGAGCGAAGTGAGGTCTTAGATTCTAAGATATGCTGTAATGAGAATCATATGTTTATTTGTTCTATAATCAGCTGTTTACCGGCTTGATTGACCGAGCGAAGTGAGGTTTAAGATTGAAGTCGACGGTTTGGCATTTCTCTTAATGTTTATATGTTTTTATGTTGCACATTTACGGCGAAACGCGGTAATAGATTTTCATGAAATTTGACAGGTATGTTCCTTTTTAAATTGCGCGTCGACGAATATACCACGTTTTTGAAAATTTTGCATATCAAGGATAATATAAGAGGAAAAAGGAGCCTCCTTCATACGCCAATATTAGAGTAAAAATCAGACTATAGAATTATTCATCATAAATCAGCTGACAAGTGATTACACAGAATGATGTGTGGAGAAGCCAGTCTATTGCTGTATTTCCATAAGGTCTATAGTTTCAATCAGGTACTTGTGGATGAGAATACTGCGTAAGGTCTACTGTTCACAGAACTACTAGTATTGTAGGCCTATAGCAGTTCTGAATAGATATTCAGAGTTTTGGTATCTAAAGAGCTTCTACTTACCTTTAGAAGTTATCCTCTCTTCATTCACGCGAATTGAAACTTTGGATATTTGTTGAAATTTTCTTTGTAGAGTTTATAGAATTCCCCTATGAAAATAATTCTACGAAGTCTATAGAGACTATACCTAATTGACATACTTTTCAGGATTATGAGAAGCATTATGTCGCCTATTACAATACTACTAGACTGATACAAAATAAGTCTGCGACAAATAACAGATACCGGTAGCACTATATCAATTCAAGGAGGAATTACTTCTGAATATGTGTAATGAATATTTCTTCCTATTTATAGTTCTTAAGCTTATAATAAAATTTCACGGGGAAAATTCAATACATGAGCGTAAACTCTTATTCAAAATTAGTTCCACTTGTTTATTTTTCCACGGTAGAATATGAAATTCAATATTTTGTCACGTTATTTTTGTAGTGAAGAATTGTTAAATGTGTAAACGTGATTTCTAAACAAAATCATGAATCACAATTTTCGTAGTGAAGAATATTGTTAAATGTGTGATCGTGATTTCTAAACAAAATCATGAAAATTGTGTTAAATCACATGGAATGGTGGATTAAGAATCAAAAATTTTAAAGTAATAAGCTTTGTTACTGTAGTCTATTCAAATTCATAGTGAAGAAATGAACCTTATAAAAGCCGTTACTTGAGACACCAATTTCAGTATTCATGTGTCTTGAATCAAGTATTCATGTAAAAACTTCAGCATGAGTCTCTTGAATAAAATAAAATAACAAATTGAATAAGGAAGCTGGCCATCCTTTCAGAAAATGGTCAAAGGCCCAGTTGCACAACAGCCGGTTAAATTTCAACCGTGATTAATTCCACGAGAACCAATCAGAGGAGCCGTCTTTTGTACAACCGGTACATAGTGTTATAAACTGAAGATTATTAACAGTGATTGTCGATAAGGTTCTATAATACTTCAAAGAATATCTACTTTTAAATGCATTAAAAAGTTATCAACGAACATACAAAATCAGAAACTGACAACAACTGAGGCCTCAAGTCAAAAGTAGGAAGAGGTTGTGACAATTTTACAAAAAAATAAATACGGCACATATTACAACTTCCACTCTCGTTTTGAATCAATCCGCTTCAAAATTGAACTAGTATTAGGGCCAAGCCACATGAAGCGTCTTTTCAGACGTTTTTGCGGTGGACGAGTCGGCAGGGGAGAAAGCTCTCCGATTGGCTGATTATCAGCTGATTCCCGAACGCCAAACCAATCAGCTGACAATTAGCCAATCGGAGATCTTCCAGCCCTGCCGAATAGTCCAATGTCAGTGCAAAAACGCTTCCTGTGGTTTGGCCCTAGGTATTCATAGCTGGGGCCTATTGCATGAGATGATACAAACTAAAAATATCAAACGCTTACTAGTCAGCTAGTTATTAGAATAGGGTATTACTAAAATATTAGCTTGATTTTCTAATGAGAAGCCCTGGTGTTCAAAAGTCTTCACACCTGGCAAATTATTATTGTGCAAGAAATGCTGAGCCGTTTTTTTTTTTAATTTTAGGACACCCGGTATATTCAGGTGCATGAAGTCGCAGCTATGCACCATGAACACGTTCAAAGATCGTGGGGTATTCCTTTTAATTCACACAATTTTTGAGCAGATTGATGAAGCTCACATTAGTCTCATTATTTTGCTGTTTGTCAGAAGTTTATAATTCTCTCTCAAAGTGATACCGTAATTGAGTCAGGAATCTTGTTCAATGGTTGTGTCCATAACCAATCATTTTTATTAATTTGTATGCATTGAACCTTCCTTTAATTCCCATTTCTCTAATAACTGTTCTTTCCATATTCCTATATCCCCAATACACAAATTAACCTACAATATTATAGGTACTGGTGGAAAACATGGTAAGTTCTTTCTTTTGTTCATTCTTGTGCATAAGCAAACTTCATTCCATTCGATTATTTTAAACCCCCCTAAAATTTATACAGTCCACTTTTGGATTATTCATAATCCAACCAGAACATCTTTCTCATCAGCTGATTGTATCTGTATTTGTACAGTAACAGTAAGATACAGATATAATACGTTCGGCATCAGCTGATGAAAAGTGGAATGCTTGATGTGTTCGTGGCGCATACTTCTGGTGCGTACCTTTTGATACACGAAAAATAATGCATTATTTATTTGGATACAAGAGCTGTCAGATCTAACTAGTGTAAAGCGAGGCAACCACAATGCAAAAATAATACTTTATTCATTTATAAGAGTTTTTCTGATACCAGATACAAGAGCAGTATCTACCTAGTATCAACCATACAAAAATGATGAATTATTTATTTGGAAACGTTCTTCTGTGTCCAGATACAAGAGCAGCATATACTTGGTACGAGGCAACCACGAGTCAGCGAGCGTGAACAAGGTGTACGGCTTCTATGACGAGTGTAAACGACGCTACAGCGTCAAACTGTGGAAGAGCTTCGTCGACTGCTTCAACTGTCTGCCGGTGGCTGCCATTGTGGAACACAAGATATTCTGCTGTCACGGCGGTATCAGTCCTTCGCTCAAGGATTTGCAACAGGTAACTCGGGGTTTCTTCTAATTCATTTCTAATCAAAAACGATGGCTTGTTCTAGAGGTATCAGTCCATCGCGCCGATTTGCAACAGATATTTTGAGATTGGTTATGGAAAATGTAGGAATCTAAATGTAGACTATGTTCTCGTATTTTTTGTTGATTTCACGATACAAGAGAGCTGATAAGCTCCCTTCACTCGACTATGGTCCTTTAGTTACTTAAGGCTGATTGATTTTTCGTCGGCCGATAGTTCCCAAAAAGATGGAGAATGTTCTTTCAAACATGTGAGTCTTCAAACTGTGAACTGTGATAGAAAAATTTTGCTAGAAAATAGAGGCTGTCCTATTTTCAGAGGAGAGCGATAGTAACGGCGCAAATGCTTCTGTATACAAACGTTCACTCTGGTAGAAGTCAAGCACAGACAAGCAATATAGCTTATGCTTATCCTTTATCCTCAAGTCACTGCAACCCATCCTCCACGCCTTTCGGAGGGTCACTAGCCTTTGTTTGCCTGCTTATTGTTTCCCTATATAAAAAAAAATCCAATTGTTTATTTCGTGATATTTAATTTTTTCGAAATATTATAATAATCTATTCGGCTCACTGAGTCCCTAGAAGTATGATTTTTGTTTCTACGACCAAAAATAATAATATTTTTTGTAAAATAATCAAAAAGTTGCTGGATCAAATAATCAACAATGTGAAGACTCAAAGCGATTTCTCCTATTTCACAGTTATTAGCATATCATTCCGGTTCGTTGCCGACGATTATTTTTCGACTAGTCTGTCCGCGCCCTAAGCAGAGAAAACTTATACAAATTGTTTATTCTATCATTGTTTATTCATTGTGAACTCTCCCATAGAAACCAATGATTAATTTATTTAGTATTCCAAATAATTAAAAAAATAATGTATTTCCAAATGAATAAATAAAAAAGTCTCATATTTTTCAAACTGTCTATGAGTGAACTCTCCCATAAGAACAAATGATTAATATTTAGTATTCCAATTACTTCTTATACTTTCCATATAAAGCATTTAGTGCAATCCACAAAGGCGCCTAAGTTTCTAATAGATTTCTGTTCTATCTCTATCTTCTTCTTCTCTATACTTATAAAAGGCTAAGCCCCGACAGAGTGAAATCACACCACAGCCCAAACTACTGAGCCTAAAAACTTGAAATTTTGCACGATTGTTTATGGTAGCCTGAAAACATCCACTAAGAAAGGATTTTCAGAAATTTGACCCCCTGAGGGAGCTGGGGCCCCCCCAAAATATTGTACTTTTTAACCGTTCATTGCACATCAAAGTCATGAGGAACATTTTTGTTCAGCTACGAAAAAAAATAGTTCTATGCAGAAAAAATTCGATCAGGAACACAAGGGGGTCCAGGAGAGGGCATTTTTCGAAAATTTTGATGTAAAATCACACTACAGCTCAAACTAATTGTCCTACAGACTTGAAACTTTGCACAAATATTCTTCAAACATGCTAGACGCGCACTAAGAACGGATTTTGAGATATTTTGCCTTTAAGGGTTTCAAAGGATGAAAAAGGATCCTATTAAGTAAGGTTATGAACATGGTAAGGTGAGTGCCATAATGTAAATGAGATAATTTATTTATTGACATGTGATATTCTAACATATGTTGTAATCATTGGAAATAACAAAATAATATGATAGAAATTCAAAAAGAACATCTGGTCTGTTATTGCTTTCTACCTGATTCCACTAACCTCAATAATATTGTTCTGATAATTGATAAATATGTTTAATAATATTATTATTAATATAATAAAAGTATTGTTTTGATACTTAATTATTATCATTAATATAATAATAGTATTGTTTTGGTAATCAATAAAAATATTTTTATTTTCACAAACTCTGTATAATTTATAATGTTGAATGTGAAACAGCTGCATCAAAGAAATTATCTCAAAAACATATGCTTAGGAAAACCATAGTTTTGAACTTCGTTTTCCTGATGCAATGTATAAGCCTACACGTGGCATGTATTATCAATTTTTTTGCTATAGTGAAGTCAACGTTATAATGGCAGTGGATAAAGATAGAAGAATAGCGATGCCGATTCTCTGTATTAATTCAAGTCCACAAGGAACAAACAAACACACAAACAGACATTCATTATTTTATAAGTAGATTTCCATTCGGCTCAAACAAAAGCCTCTCTAAATGAAGGTACAATGATAAGGATTCAGTTCTGTTGTTTTAACATTTTTTCAAATCACTTTCAAAAAGTTCATGTTGTACCTACTATTGTATTTGAGACACTTCTGGCGCTATCATAGTTTCACCACTATTCTGTTCCACAGTCCTATCTCTTGCAGTCGTTAACTATATCTATAATAATTATATAAAGTAAAGAGCTGGCTTATGCACGTACGGGATAGGAAAATTATGTATGGCGCATCATCACGTCTGAACTACTGGACTAATTAACTTGAAATTTTGCTTATAGATTCTTAATTAACCAAGAATGGTTATAGGCCTATTCTCAATTCTTTAAAATTTCATTACGTCAAGTTTTCATTTTCTCAAGTTTTAAAATAGATCCTTGCGAAGCACGGGTTCTTGCTAGTAATTTATATTTTTCAAACTGTCTATGAGTGAACTCTCCCATAAGAACCAATGATTAATATTTAGTATTCCAATTACTTCTTATACTTGTCATACTCCTGTCATACTATCATTTCTGTTCTGCAAAGATGATTTAGAAGCCGTGAAATCCCTTTTAATCTTAATCTTAATCTTAATCTTTATGGTGGTATTCATCACACATTTTCAGTCTGCCTATATGTGAACATGCCATAAGAATCAATGTTTAGTACATGATTTTTTGCAGATAAAAGACATAGTACGACCAACAACAGTGCCGGACAAGGGAGTGATGTGCGACCTGCTATGGGCTGACCCCAGTAGCCTGGTGGATGGGTGGGCTCCCAATGACAGGGGGGTGTCCTATACCTTTGGGGCCAATGCGGTCTACGAGTTCCTATTCAAGTAAGTGCCCATGTCTAGTCAAATAAAGTATTACAGCGTAGAACTAGTCTATTACAAAATTGATAAATCAATATAGTGTATTATAAAAAAATTATATCGTGAAGCAAATTTTCACAATGAAGGGAAGTTGGAAATAGTTATTTGTGCAACTAGTGCACAAAGTGACAGTTTGCTGCACCGAAAGAAACGTTTACAGGCGAGGGCGGAATGGTTTCTTGAGTGCAGCAGAGGAACTTTGGGCACGTATTTCACATTAAATTTTTCCTACAGTTACCATTTAATATGAAAAGTGGGTAATTATGGGTAACATTCGCTGAAATCCATCAAATGTTTTTCTGTGTAATTTTATTATTAATAAATAAAATTCAATAATAATTTAGTAGTAAATGAATGAAGAGCGGCTGTCACTCATGTCGCTGTCCTCGTTGTCCTTAATATTATTATAACATGGACCTCACTATACCACAGTCAGTGCAGTTACCAACTTAATTTTGATTTTGCTGCACTGGTGCTCCATATAACCTTCTAACTATTTTGCGTTGCCATGTTGCAAATCTGGAGTGCAGAAAAACTTTTTTCGCCCCACTTGGATGTAATGAGCTGGTTTACGTGCGTCATATGGAGGCCGAAAGTGATTGTTTTCTGGCCAGGCCGGTAAAATTTTAAAAATATTTTTAAAATTTACGGCCCTAGGGCTGTAAAATAACCTTGAAGTCAGCTGATTCTGATTTGATGTGAAGGTGTTTACAAAATAGTTTATGAAACGGAATAAGTTTATGCTTCTAGAATTGAATAAAGTATTTTGCAATAAGATACTATCATTTTATTTGGATGAATGAAATACAAATGAGATATTATAAACTATTCAAATTCAATTTTCAGAGTATAATAGAATCTAGCCTCAAACCTCCTAGTACTGCGTTTATCACGGAACATAGTGGATAAACAGAATCATTTTATGCTTCTAGAATTCAATAAAGTATTCTGCAATAATATACTATCATTCTATTTGGATGAATAAAATACAGATAAGATATATATTATATAAACTATTCAAATAATTCGATTTTCAGAGTAGGATAGAACTTCTAACCTGAACTTCCATTGACATTCAGATTGGCCAAATTTCAAGTGTGCTAAAACAGCTGATCAAAAACTTTTCATTATTTGTGTTTATCATTCAATAATTAAAACATTTATAATAATATCATCTTATTGTCATTTGGAAGAATAAAAAGTTTAAACTCAACCTCTTACATAATTGAACATAATCTTTTAGGTTATTTAGACAAATCAGAATAAAAAATAAAAATACTTGGACAATTTCCTGATATTCAGATTACCTCAGAATTGCTAGAGCTATGACCTTCCACTTTTGCTTTTGGAAGTGCTTATAATAGACAATAAATTATTTTCATATATATATTGTTTATTTTTCTGTGTGGCGAAAAATAACGTTCTCACCATGGGCAAAAATGTTTTTCCGGCTCTCAATCTTTTCTAGTCCTCGGCCTACGGCCTCGGACTTGAAAACCGATTTCGAGCCAGAAAAGTCTCATTTTCGGCCCTAGGTGCGAAATATACTATTCCGCACTAGAGCGGAAAAGTGATTTTTTGCGTTCTGTAATCAGTGCAGGAATGGCCACTTTTCAAAGTAACTGTAGGAAAAATATATTTCTATGAATGTGGATGGGAGAAATGTTTTGTATTTTGTCTTTGTCACAGATATAAACTACTCTTCTCTCTCGTGGAAATTGTGACCCTCTGTTAGGCCAATAGTGAGATCCACGTTATAATGGTAGTCTTTGATTAGCAATGGTATTGCTATCCTTGTTTATCATTCAACAAAGCGAATAGCGCTATCTCTTTCTCGCTTTGCTCTGTTGCCAGATCTTCATCTAACAATGTAGAATTAATAATTAATTAACAAAATATTTCATCTTAGAGATGAAAATTCATTATGAAATTATTGAAAAATATAATTTCTTGCTTAATAAAATATAATTGATTATTTTAAACGAGGATGAACAATTAATATTGTATTAATAAACTTGTATCAGCTACCAAAAAGAAGGCATTGACAAGACAGTGAGGATCGGCAACGTTGTTCTCCATCTTTCTCCACTGCCATTATAACGTGGACCTCACTATAGGAGAGAACGAGTTACACTTTAGCCTATACAAACACAAGTTTGGCAACACTAAATCTCCAGTCAAAAGTTATTTCACACTAAGTACCAAATTAACCAAAACGAAAACTTGGTCTGAGCGCCACTTGATTCTAAATAAACAAAAAATCATAATATGTTTTTAATAAGTGTTCAACTAATCGCCACCAGATTGCGCTACCATCGCATTGAATGCAACAATCTTGAACATGAACCTACTTTCGTAGTTTACCATATTTTTCTCCCAAATCAAAATTATATTAAGCGTGCAATTTCTGTATATCTGTTTATATTTTTATAGCTGGTTATTTATGTTCAACGGATCTCGAAAACAGCTCTAACGATTTTCACGAAATTTGGAACATAGTAGGTTTATTGACCGAGCGAAGTGAGGTCTAAGATTTGTCGACGGTTTGGCATTTCTCTTAATGTTTAAATGTTTATATTTGGAAATTTTGGATTTCAAGGATAATATACAAGGAAAAATGAGCCTCCTTCATACGCCAATATTGGATTAAAAATCAGACTTATTCATCATAAATCAGCTGACAAGTGATTACACAGATGTGTGGAGAAGCCAGTCTATAGCTGTATTTCCATAAGGTCTATAGTTTCAATCAGGTACTAGTGGATGAGAATACTGCGTGAGGTCTACTGTTCACAGAACTACTAGTGATATAAAAACTCGATTGCACTAGGTCTCATCCTATCTCAAAGGATAATATTCATTCTTGGAGACACAGATGATAATTTCGTCGTCTGTCGATAACAGAAGATGCGTGTGCCTGTGTGGGAGATCAGCTGTGTAATCAAATAGCTTACCGTATCTCGCAAGAAATCTAGAACTTTTAATTGACTCCATCAAAATAATCTGATTTGTTGACATGAGATGATATATCATAATAATCAAAGTTGATCATTATTTTACAGTTCTTAGTGATTGGTGAATTCTATTTTGTTATTCAATTTGGTTTGTAAACAATGTGAATTAGAACTTATATGTTTACAAATCTTTGGACTGAAAATTTGACCTGAATTCAAATGTATGGAACAGAACCTACTTTTTGGAATATTTATAATGTATAAATCCAAATTCGGAGAAGAACCAATTTTGGGATGTGACTGTTAGTCCTTCCCCAATAATTTTGAAGAATTGAGTTCTGTTTATCAATAAATATAACGAGCGAAGCTCGGTGCCCCGATATTCAAAATTATTACAAAACAAATTCAAAATCATCTGACTTAAGGTGCGTACCGATATACGCGCCGCGAACATGAACGATTCACTTTTAATCAGCTGATGCCAAGCTTTTTATACATATGTATCTTACCGTTTCTGTAAAAATACAGATATAATCAGATGATTAAAAGTGAATTGCTCATGTTCGAGGCGCGTATATCTGTACGCACCTTTAGAATTAACTGCCGCTCAAACCTAGTTTTCGTTTTAGGTGAAATTGGGCCTTACTATTTTGCAGATTCGACCTCTTCTATGCAATAAATTCCATAATTTGAATCACCAAAACAACTGCATGGAATTGATATTTTTTCTCAAATTTGCAGGTTTGATTTGGAACTGATCTGTCGCGCCCACCAAGTGGTGGAAGACGGCTACGAGTTCTTCGCCAACCAATCACTGGTGACCATTTTCTCGGCGCCCAACTACTGCGGCGAATTCGACAACGCCGGCGCACTGATGGCCGTCGACGAGAACTTGGTCTGCTCGTTTGTGCTGGTCAAGAGCAGCACTGACAAGGAGAACAGGAGCCACAAGAAGGAGATGAAGACCGAGTCGAAGACAATGTGGAGCGACCAGTTCAAAAATGTTGACGATTTCGAGTGAAACAGGAAGAAGGACCGAGAACGATATTGATACAAGAGGAGGAGAAGAAGAAGGAGGAAATGAAGGAGAAGAAGATGAAGAAGAAGGGGAGAAGTAAAGGAAGATGAAGAATAAGAAAGGAGTAGTTGAAGACAGAATCCAAGAAAATTTGGAGTGAAAATTTCTAAAATGTTGACGATTTCAAGTGGAAGAGGAAGGACAGAGAAGGAGATGGAGAAAAGAGGAAGAGAAAACTGGAGGAGAAGAAGAAAATGGAAATAAAGGAGAAGAGGATGTAGAAGAAGAAGAAGAAGAATGAGAAGAGGAGAAGTAGAGGAGAAGAAGAACAAATAAGGAGGAGTTGAAGACAGAATACAAGAAAATTTGGAGTGAACAGTTGTAGAATGTAAACGATTTCGAGGAAAGACCGAAAAGAAGATAGAGAAAAGAGAAGAGAGGGGATGAAGAAGAAGAAGAAGAAGGAGACCAAGAAGTAGGAGAAGAAGTAGAGGAAGATGGAGAATAAGAAAGGAGGAGTTGAAGCCAAAAAAATACCAAAAAAATTTGGAGCGATCAGTTCAAAAATGTTGACGATTTCGAGTGAAAGAGGAAGAAGGACCGAGAACGATATCGAGACAAGAGGAAGAGAAGAAGAAGGAGAAATGAAGGAGAAGAATAAGGTGTATGAGAAGAATAAGAAGAAGCGGAGGAAGAAGGAGAATAAGAAGAAGAATAAGAAAGAAGGAGTAGTTGAAGACAGAATGCAAGAAAATTTGGAGTGAACAGATCTAAAATGTTGACAATTTCGAGTGAAAGAGGAGACGAAAGAAAAGAAAAATAGAAAAAGGAGAAGTAGGGGGAGAAGAAGAAGAAGAGGAATAAGAATAAGAAAGAAGTAGTTGAAGACAGAATCCACGAAAATTTTGAGTGAACAGATCTAAAATGTTGACGATTTCGAGTGATAGAGGAGACGAAAGAAGAGAAAAATAGAAAAAAGGAGTAGAGGAAGTAGGGGAAGAAGAGGAGGATGAAGAAGAATGAGAAGAAAAATAAGAAGGGGTAGAAAGACAGAAACCAAGAAAATTTGAAGTGAACAGATCTAAAATGTTGACGATTTCGAGTGAAAGAGGAAGAAGGACCGAGAAGGAGATGAAGAAAAGAGGAGGAGAAGAAGAAAGAGGGAATGAAGGAAAAGAATGAGATGTAGAAGAAGAAGAGGAAGAAGAAGGAGAAGAAGAAGAAGAAGAAGTGGAGGAAGATGAAGAATAAGAAAGAAGGAGGAGTTGAAGACAGAATCCAACAAAATTTGGAGTGAACAGTTCTAAAATGTTGACGATTCCGAGTGAAAGAGGAAGAAGGACCGAGAAGGAGATGGAGAAAAGAGGAGGAGAAAAAGAAAGAGGGAATGAAGAAGAAGAATAAGATGTAGAAGAAGAAGGAGAAGAAGTAAAGGAAGATGAAGAATAAGAAAGAAGAAGGAGTTGAAGACATAATCCAAGAAAATTTGGAGTGAACAGTTCTAAAATGTTGATGATTTCAAGATAAAGAGGACGGACCGAAAAGGAGATGGAGAAAAGAGAAGAAGAAGAAGAAGTAGTAGTAGTAGTAGTAGAGGAAGAAGAAGGAGAAGAACAAGAAGAAAGAAGGATGAGTTGAAGACATAATCCAAGAAAATTTGGAGTGATCAGTTCTGAAATGTTGCCAATTTCAGTGAATGAGGATCGAGATGAAGATGGAGACAAGAGAAGGGAGAGGAGAAGAAGAGGAAGAAGAGAGAAAGAGAGAGATTGGATGATTAAGAAGATAAAGAAACAGAAAAATAAGCAAGAGCTTATTTAAGGTGAAGAGATGCGGAGTGAACAGTTCTAGAATGTTGACGATTTGGAGAGAAGGGGATAAAGATGAAGATAGAGGAAAGCGAAGGGAGAGAGAGAGGAAGAAGAACAGAAGGGAGATTTATTTATTCATTCTGACTGTTCGATTCATGATATTGATAATATGAATAGGAAGATGGAGAAAAAGTAAAATTAGCAAAAGATAACTAAAACGAAAAGATGGAAAACGACAAACACGATTCTTATGATATTGAGAATATGAATAGAGAGATTGAGAAAAAGAAAAATTAGCAAAAGATAACTAAAACGAAAAGATGGAAAGCGACGAACACGGTTTTCATGATATTGAGAATATGAATAGGAAGAAATAGAAAAAGAAAAATTAGCAAAAGATAACTAAAACAAAAAAGATGTAAAGCGACAAACACGATTTGAAGTGAAATATTATGAAAGAGTAATCACACTTTACCTAGGCCTATTACACACTAAAATAACACGAAATACTTCATTAAAAACTCACAAAAAATTATTGAATTTCATTTCATATTTTAATATAAACTTAGAACTCTGTAGGATACTCTATCTTTTAAGGCCTCAACTTCAAAACTTGATACAAAAATCTGGATAAAGCTATAATGTAAGGTATGGTATGCGAGATGTAAGGTGGATAAAATACATAAACATTCTTATTGAAATGCATGCTAAATAGAATACTGTAAGAACATTCACACGTTGTGTGTTATTGAAAGAAAGAATTTCCATCTTATTTTTACATAAAATTAGTTTTATCAAAAAACTTAATACAGTGAACAGCATATTCCTAAATTACAAGGTCTATTGTAAACAAAAACGAAAATTCAATTGTTGACCGAGCGAAGTGAGGTCAAAAGTCGACGGTTTGGCATTTCTCTTAATGTTTAAATGTTTAAATGTTGTGCATTTTCGGCGAAACGCGGTAATAGATTTTCATGAAATTTGACAGGTATGTTCCTTTTTTAATTTCGCGTCGACGTATATACAAGGTTTTTGGAAATTTTGCATTTCAAGGATAATATAAAAGGAAAAAGGAAATATTAGAGTAAAAATCAGACTAGAATTATTCATCATAAATCAGCTGACAAGTGATTACACAGATGTGTGGAGAAGCCAGTCTATTGCTGTATTTCCATAAGGTCTGTAGTTTCAATCAGGTACTTGTGGATGAGAATACTGCGTGAGGTCTACTGTTCACAGAACTACCAGTATAAATGAAAATATAAATCTGAGAACCCTTTTGAATTATTTTGTCACGACATGTTTCGGCTACTAATGCCATTTTCAATTTTCATTTATACGAAAATTATATCATACGAAATTTATATTTTCAATCCTTGGTAACGATAAAACAGAGAATGAAGTAACAACAATGTGAAATGGTACCTGCACAGTTGTTTGGGATACAACGTACTGAAATATTCAAAACACAATCCGTCATCAATGAGCACTGCACTGCATGTAACTGAATCGAGTTAACAAGGGATAAAGTTCTCAATAGCATTATTCATTCAACATTTTTGATAATATTAATTAGCTAATAGCACCTTATCATTGAACCAACAATACTCACTGCACGAAAACGTGACATAACCACAAAATTGCGGACCACAACAGACATGTGATTTTGAACACAGATGCTGCTACTGGTGGCGAAATTTGGAACTAGGATGCCGGTGTTGCCACTAAAAACAGTCATGATTGATTGAATAGGTAGCATCGATGTTAATCATGAGGAATTAACATTAATAATAATTAATATTATCAAATGTTGAATGAATAATGCTATTGAGAACTTTATCCCTTGTTATTTTGGTTTGGTTTTATGTAGTGCAGTGCTCATTGATGACGGATTCTGTTTTGAATATTCTAGTCCGTTGTATCCCAAATAACTTTGCAGGTACCATTTTACAGTGTAAAGTGATTATCACTATCATTATGTAGTTTTCGATATACTGAGGTCCACGTTATAATGACAGTATTTGATTAAAAAAGGTGTTGCTATGCTTGTCTTTCTGCAGACAAAGCAGATTCTCAATTATTATTAATTACGGTATAATTCAGTATTTAACCATTGAAATAGTTATTTGTGCAACTAGTGCGCAAAGTGACAGTTTGCTGCACCGAAAGAAACGTTTACGCCCGAGCCGTAGGCGAGGGCGGAATGGTTTGTTGAGTGCAGCAGAGGAACTTTGCGCACGTATTTCACATTAAGTTTTTCCTACAGTTACCATTGAATATGTTGCGCACGTATTTCACATTAAGTTTTTCCTACAGTTACCATTGAATATGAAAGTAGGTATTTATGGGTAAAATTGCCTGAAATGCATCAAATGTTTTTCTGTGTAATTTTATTATTAATAAAAACCTTAATTTATTGTCAAATTGAATAATAATGTATGTGTGTTTGAATGGTGGGGGGGGGCGGCTGTCATCCACCGCCTCAATATTCCTATAACGTGCACCACACGTTACCAACTTCATTTTGATTTTGCTGCACTGGTGCTCCATATAACCTACTAACTATTTTGTGTTGCCATGTTGCAAATCTGGAGTGCAGGAAAAATTTTTGCCGCACTAGAGCGGAAAAGTGATTCTTTGCGTTCTGTAATCAGTGCAGCAATGGCCACTTTTCAACGTAACTGTAGGAAAACAAAATTTTCTTGACGAATAAAGCATTTTAAACAAGAATGAACCGTTAATATTACATCAGCTATCCTCTATAGAAGGCAGTGGCAAGGCAGAGAATCGACAACGCTGTTCTCCTTTCTTCCTCCACTGCCATTATAACGTGGACCTACTAAAGAGAGAATTAATTTATACTGTTAGTATCCCTTTAACAGCATAGGTCCCCATTCATAAATTCTGACATTTCAAAGTAAACATCACTTTGCTTCACTATCTAAAATATTATAATAAAGGAAAGATTTGGCTATACACGTACGGGGTAGGAGATACATGAAAGACGCATCATCACGTCTCAACTACTCAACTGATTAACTTTGCTTATAATTCTTTATTTACCCAGGATGGTTATAGGCCTATTTTCAATTCTTCAAGATTTCATTACGTCAAGTTTTCAGTTTTTAAAGTATTTAACTAGCCCGATGCGAGGCACGGGTTACCTGCTAGTCTTTATTATTATTATTATTAACAGATATTATTATTTAATATAATGTAAAACTTGACTCCTCCAGTCAAACCTTCTTTAGAAGGTTTTGGAGAATTTATAATTCGTCTGATTTATAATATTTGAAATGTTCTACTGAAAGGGAATCTTCTTAGTTTTTGTCATTCTTGCTTTTTTTTATTATTCTTCATTTGTTTTGTTTGTAAGATTTCTTTTTCTAAGTGTATTTTTCATTTTTGTTTGTTATATTTTCTATAATAAACTCCCTTCTTCTGGGGGTACCAGGACGAAGGAAAAAGGAAAAAGGAAAGGAAGGAAATAATAATAAAAGTAATAATAAAGGAAAGATTTGGTTTATACACGTACAGGATAGAAAATTACTAAATTACTAAACTACAGGACTGATAAACTTGAAATTTTGCATGAAGATTCTTAATTTTACCGAGGATGGTTATAGGCCTATTTTCAATTCTTCAAGATTTCATTACGTCAAGTTTTCATTCAGACCCAAGCCGAGCACGGGTTACCTGCTACTGCATAATTATAGAAGATAAACCATAGCTTTTCCCAGTGGGTAGTTCATAAATAATACTCTTGACAGTAAAGTAATAGAAGTTTTTTCAGTTTTTCAAGTCTTTAACTAGTCCGTTGCGAAGCACGGGTTAACTGCTAGTCTCTAATGTAATAAAGGAAAGATTTGGCTTATACGCGTAAAGGATAGAAAATTCACAAATGACGCATCATCACGTCTGAACTACTGGACTGATAAACTTGAAATTTTGCATGAAGATTCTTAATTTACCGAGGATGGTTGTAGGCCTATTTTCAATTCACCAAGTTTTCAGTTTGTCAAATTTTCATTTAGATCATTGCCGAGCACGGGTTACCTACTAATGCATAATAGAAGATGAGCCATAGATTTTCTCAGTGGTAGTTCATAAAATACTGTTGACAGTACAGTAATAGAAGTGCAAGTCCAGTCTCGGTACAAAGACTTTAAAATAGTGACCGCTTAATTAAGTTTAAAAAAGCGCTGGCTTGCTTAATCAAGATCAATCTAGATCAGGGTCAATTAGTTCTTTACTCCACGTTCCGATTTATTAACAACAGCGCCAGCAGGACAAGGAAAAGGAAGAAGAAGAAAGAAGAAGAAGAGAAGAGAAGAAGAAGAAGAAGAAGAAGAGAAGAAGAAGAAGAGGAAGAAGAAGAACAAGAAGAAGATGAGGATCTTAATCACAAGTAATTACTATTGTGATAGATGCAGTCTCCTAATTAATGTTCGTGAATTATGAAATTTAAATTGGGATTTAATACTGAGTGCAGTTAACTAAGGATTCACTATTTATAACGATGCAGTTTCAATACTTGATTGAAGATTGAGGACCTTTTTTATAGAACATATATAAGACCAAAAATAGTCGAACATAGTCAGAGAGTACAGTATGTAAGAGTACAGAAAATATAGTACTTTCTATACTTTTTCTAGCCCTTCTTATTTTCCTTATTAATTACTGTATTTACTTTCTCGGCCACTTTTATAATCATTGTAAATAAGTGCAATATTTCTCAGTATTTTTATCCATTGTGATACATTTAGGGCCGGTTTCCGAGCTCGGGAATTAGCTAAGTCCTAGACTTTAAACAGCTGGAGTCAGAAAATTGGTTTTCCAAAACGGGGCGTAGTCGCAGTCATTGTCATAGTCACGTTTGAATAATTTCGAAAAACTAGAAAATTGAACACAAAATAAAATAAAGAGAAAATAGTGTAAAGTTTCAGCTATTTTAAATTATTTAGGAATGTCTAATTTCGTCAAGGAAAAACGTTTCCAATTATAGAAATGAGAAAATAAAAGCTACAACTACTGTTATAAAAGCTGCGACTACGCCCCGTTTTGGAAAGCCAATTTTCTGACTCCAGCTGTTTAAAGTCTAGGACTTAGCTACATCCCGAG
Source organism: Nilaparvata lugens (assembly GCF_014356525.2). Classification (NCBI taxonomy): domain Eukaryota; kingdom Metazoa; phylum Arthropoda; class Insecta; order Hemiptera; family Delphacidae; genus Nilaparvata; species Nilaparvata lugens. Next base: position 39,636,220 of record NC_052514.1, read on the forward strand.
CTCGGAAACCGGCCCTTAAAGTATTATATCAACCTTCAAAATTAAAAATCTTGAAATTATTACCCTAAGATCAAAAATCAAGTGAAGAAGCAGTGTGTGATATCATAACGTCGAACATTAACTTTTTATCAAAATTTTTGGAGAGAAATAATACAGGCTCAGCCTAGTTTTTCCTTCAATGTCATAATTATACTATGATTGTAGTATTTTGTACAATAAATGAATAGATAAATGAATTGCCAAATCACTCAACAAATCAAAACAAACTAAAAGAGAAAAAAGTAACGAAAAAAGGGACACAATAATAACAAGTTCTATCAATCTTTCCATTTCTGAAGAAGATAACGATTGGAACGAATGAAACTTATAAAATCAAGTGGAGTAGGCTAAGCTTCTCAAACACTATTTGTATTCATCATTACGTTGATAGCAGTCATTTAACGCAAAGAAATGGCGGACCAATCACCTATTGAGTACCATATTGAGAACTACTAGGACACACCTCCAAGCTCCGCCTTCTCGCTTCTGATTGGCCGACAGTTACAAGTGACTGTTTTCGGATTCGGCCGCCAGATAGTACCTGCTGCTAGGTTGTGTTCACGTCAATTCCATTCTGCTCTCTTTATAGTAAATTAAATTATACTCCAAACTTGATAAGAGTAAATTGGCAGAAGTTTTTCTACCAGAGAATGAATAATGTTTTATAAAATTGAGAATAAGTTGATCAATGTGATGATGATGAAGAAGCTGGAGAAAAGAAGAAGAAGAAACAGGATGAGAAAAAGGAGAAGAAGAATCAGAAGAAGAAAAAAAGAAGAGGAAGAGGAACAGGAAGATGTAAAAGGCGAAGAAAAAGCAGAAAAAGAAGAGGATGAAGTAGAAGAAGATGAGAAGAGGAAGATGAAGGAGCTGAGAAAGAGGTAGAAGAGGAGTAAGAAGAAGAAGAAGAAAGGATGAGGAGCTGGAAATGAGGGAGAAAAGAAGAAGAAGGAGAGGAAAAAGAAGAAGAATAACTAGAAGAAGAATAACTAGGAGAAAAAGAAGAAGAGGAGAAGGAGGAGCAGAAGAAGAGGAACAGGTGGAGAAAAAGGAGATGAAGCACAGGAGAAGAAAAAGAAAAAAAGAATCTGAGGAAGAAAAAGAAAAAGAAGAAGAAGAAGAAGAAGAAGAATATGAAGAAGAAGAAGAAGAAGAAGAAGAAGAAGAAGAAGAAGAAGATGAAGCAGAAGGAGAAGGAGAAGAAGAAGTAGCAGAAGGAGAAGAAGAAGATGAAGAAGAAGCAGGAGAAGAAGAAGAGGAAGAAAAAGATGAAGCAGAAGAAGACGAATAATAATATGATGAAGAAGAAGAAGAAGAAGATGAAACAGAAGGAGAAGGAGAAGAAGAAGTAGCAGAAGGAGAAGAAGAAGATGAAGAAGAAGCAGGAGAAGAAGAAGAGGAAGAAAAAGATGAAGCAGAAGAAGACGAATAATAATATGATGAAGAAGAAGATGAAGCAGAAGAAGACATATAATAATATGATGAAGAAGAAGAAGAAGAAGAAGAAGAAGAAGAAGAAGAAGAAGAAGAATGAGAAGCAGAAAAAAGAATGAGTGAAGACAAAGTGAAGCCTGGATCGTAAATTAGGTGCATGAATAATTACACAGCAGACACAAAACAGACATGAATCTCGTCCGAAGGCAGAAGAATGAAATGCGAGAGAAATGAATTAAACTGGCAGAGAGGAAACAGAACCGTATTAGGCCTACCTTTGTGTTGTTGCGTTGCATTTCAACACTGAATCTCTCCACGACATTAGTCAAGGTCTTCATCTCCTCCTTTCTACAAGCAATCCAATTCACGTCAAACCGACAGCATTCCTTCTGAATAACATCGGAGAAATTGATATTTACTTCATTCCTCTATAATGAAACAAATGGTCGAAAGAAATCAGCAACACCCAAACCAAATTCATATCCACAGAGTGTAGGAGGAACAACAACAATTTGAAACCTAGTTCATAATTGAGAGTTGATATCATGGCTCCACAGACGACCGAGCAAGGAGATATTCTTCGATAATCCATTTCGCTATTAGCTATCGATGATGATGATCATGATCATGATCATGATGATAAAGATAGTGATGATGATGATGAAGATAGTGATGATGATGGAAGACATTGACCTCAGTGGAGCAAGGCGGTCGCAAGAAGTGATGTTTTGTTTTGGCTCAGATTCGGTTGGCCGTGGCACTGTGGTCCATTAACAAACAGATGAGAAAGAGAGAGTAGAATAGATGAAGAATTAGAAGAAGGGAGATAAGTGTAAGAGGAAGATGTAGACGGAAATATGTGTAACTTGATGAAGTATGAGAAGAAAACGGTAAATAATAGAAAGGAGAACGAAATGATTGAAAGAAGGAGGAAGAGAGGAAGAGGGAGGACACAGATGAGAAAGAAGAAGGATATGGAGAGAGGGATAAAGGAGGAAGAGAAGTGTTAGAAACGGTTGAAGACAAGAATAATTGATGAGTAAATTGATAAAGTATAAGAAGAAAGCAGAAATAATAAAAAAACGAAGAAGAACGAATTGGAAAAAGAAGGAGAAAGAGAAAAAGGTCGGAAGGGATTAGGAAAAGCAGTGAAAGGTGGAGGAGGGAAAAAAGAACAGGAGAAAGGAGGAGGATTAGGAGAAAAAGGAGAGAAAAGAAGAACAGGTAAAAGAAGGAGGAAGAGAAATGGAGAAGCAGAGAAAGGGGAAGAAGAAGGACAGAAAGAAGAACAGGTAGAAGAAGGAGGAGGAAGATAAAAAGGAGTAGCGGAGAAAGTAGAGGGGTGAAAGGAGAAGGATGAGAAGAATAAAAGGAAGAAGGGGGAGGAGGAAAAGAAGAGGGAGAAGCATAGAAAGTGGATGTGGAAGTAGGGGAGAAGAAAGAGAGAAGAATAGAAGGAGAAAGAGGGAGGAGGAGAAGAAGGAAGAGAAGAAGGGAAGGTCCAAATTATTCTTTTCTCACCGCCTCTTCCAAGTCGGCATTGTAGAGTGTAATTAAAAATGAAATAGGTATGACTAAGTTAGTGGTTCTTTTCTTACTTGCTCGAATCTGGTCACAGATGGTGCGTCGCTAATTTTTATTTTCTCTCTCTTCCAATGTTCCTCTTGCTTTCCCATTGCTTCTCCTTCTTCTTTTTCTTCTTCTTCTTCTTTTGCCTCTCCTGGGACGTAGTATAGACTCATTCGACTTCATCATGGAGAAATTATAGCACAAGAAGATAAAGGGTGTTTATGTTTCAATTTTCAATGTTAACTCAAGTGGATAGGCCTATAGTGAGGTCACGTTATAATGACAGTGGATAAAGATAGAAGAATAGCGATGCCGATTCTCTACATTAATTAATATATTTCTATACCGTCAAAAACATAATTGGTATCGTTGTGGACCTGGAAAGGATAGTTACCACCGGCTTTGTTGGAAGTACAAAAAAGCAAAACCAAAGTTGATCAAATACTGTCATTATAACGTGGACCTCACTATAGTATTATTTTACTTTCCTTGCCCTATTACCATAGGTAAGGAAAGTATTGCTTTCCGAAAAAAATAAGGTACCCCAATTTGTAAATTTCTATACGTTTTGAGGTCCCTGAGTCCAAAAAGTGGTTTTTGGGTATTGGTCTGTATGTGTGTATGTGTGGTGTGTGTGTGTGGTGTGTGTGGGTGTGGGTGTTGTGTGGTGTGTGTGTGTGTGTGGTGTGTGTGGTGTGTGTATGAGTGTATGTGCGTTTGTGTACACGATATCTCCTCTTCCAATCAACGGAATGACTTGAAATTGGAACGTGAGGTCCTTACAAATAAGGATCCGTCACGAACAATTTCGATCAAATGCGATTCAAGATTCAATTCAATTCATTTTATTCAAAAATTTATACATTACATAGTAGTAAAAACAAAGTAAAGACGATACATTAGTTTGTAACATTAATATGAAAAACAAGTAAAAAGTAAATGAATAAACTCCATGCTTGGACGACAAGTCTGTGTAAAAGATGGCGGCTAAAATGGCGAAA
>NC_052514.1:39640362-39701670 GCF_014356525.2 Nilaparvata lugens
CTTCGATAATCCATTCGCTATTAGCTATCGATGATGATGATCATGATCATGATCATGATGATAAAGATAGTGATGATGATGATGAAGATAGTGATGATGATGGAAGACATTGACCTCAGTGGAGCAAGGCGGTCGCAAGAAGTGATGTTTTGTTTTGGCTCAGATTCGGTTGGCCGTGGCACTGTGGTCCATTAACAAACAGATGAGAAAGAGAGAGTAGAATAGATGAAGAATTTAGAAGAAGGGAGATAAGTGTAAGAGGAAGATGTAGACGGAAATATGTGTAACTTGATGAAGTATGAGAAGAAAACGGTAAATAATAGAAAGGAGAACGAAATGATTGAAAGAAGGAGGAAGAGAGGAAGAGGGAGGACACAGATGAGAAAGAAGAAGGATATGGAGAGAGGGATAAAGGAGGAAGAGAAGTGTTAGAAACGGTTGAAGACAAGAATAATTGATGAGTAAATTGATAAAGTATAAGAAGAAAGCAGAAATAATAAAAAAACGAAGAAGAACGAATTGGAAAAAGAAGGAGAAAGAGAAAAAGGTCGGAAGGGATTAGGAAAAGCAGTGAAAGTTGGAGGAGGGAAAAAGAACAGGAGAAAGGAGGAGGATTAGGAGAAAAAGGAGAGAAAAGAAGAACAGGTAAAAGAAGGAGGAAGAGAAATGGAGAAGCAGAGAAAGGGGAAGAAGAAGGACAGAAAGAAGAACAGGTAGAAGAAGGAGGAGGAAGATAAAAAGGAGTAGCGGAGAAAGTAGAGGGGTGAAAGGAGAAGGATGAGAAGAATAAAAGGAAGAAGGGGGAGGAGAAGAAGAGGGAGAAGCATAGAAAGTGGAATGTGGAAGTAGGGGAGAAGAAAGAGAGAAGAATAGAAGGAGAAAGAGGGAGGAGGAGAAGAAGGAAGAGAAGAAGGGAAGGTCCAAATTATTCTTTTCTCACCGCCTCTTCCAAGTCGGCATTGTAGAGTGTAATTAAAAATGAAATAGGTATCACTAAGTTAGTGGTTCTTTTCTTACTTGCTCGAATCTGGTCACAGATGGTGCGTCGCTAATTTTTATTTTCTCTCTCTTCTTCATGGTTCCTCTTGCTTTCCCATTGCTTCTCCTTCTTCTTTTTCTTCTTCTTCTTCTTTTGCCTCTCCTGGACGTAGTATATATACTCATTCGACTATCATCATGGAGAAATTATAGCACAAGAAGATAAAGGGTGTTTATGTTTCAATTTTCAATGTTAACTCAAGTTGATAGGCCTATAGTGAGGTCCACGTTATAATGACAGTGGATAAAGATAGAAGAATAGCGATGCCGATTCTCTACATTAATTAATTATATTTCTATACCGTCAAAAACATAATTGGTATCGTTGTGGACCTGGAAAAGGATAGTACCACCGGCTTTGTTGGAAGATAGACAAAAAAGCAAAACCAAAGTTGATCAAATACTGTCATTATAACGTGGACCTCACTATAGTACTTATTTTACTTTCCTTGCCCTATTACCATAGGTAAGGAAAGTATTGCTTTCCGACAAAAAAATTAAGGTACCCCAATTTGTAAATTTCTATACGTTTTGAGGTCCCCTGAGTCCAAAAAAGTGGTTTTTGGGTATTGGTCTGTATGTGTGTATGTGTTTGGTGTGTGTGTGTGTGTGTGTGTGTGTGTGGTGTGTGTTTGTGTGTGGTGTGTGTGTGTGTGTGTGTGTGTGTGTATGAGTGTATGTGCGTTTGTGTACACGATATCTCATCTTCCAATCAACGGAATGACTTGAAATTTGGAACGTGAGGTCCTTACAATATAAGGATCCGTCACGAACAATTTCGATCAAATGCGATTCAAGATTCAATTCAATTCATTTTATTCAAAAACTTTATACATTACATAGTATGTAAAAACAAAGTAAAGACGATACATTAGTTTGTAACATTAATATGAAAAACAAGTAAAAAGTAAATGAATAACTCCATGCTTGGACGACAAGTCTGTGTAAAAGATGGCGGCTAAAATGGCGAAAATGGATCCAACGATTTTGATTAAAGTTATACCTGAAATAGTCATCGATAAGCTCTATCAACTGCCACTGTTGCCACAAGTCCCATATCTGTAAAAATTTCAGGAGCACCGTCCATCTATGCAAAGTTTCATTTTAGATTCCCAATTAACAGGCTTCAGATACAATTTAAACAAAAAAAATCGAGAGGAAAAGATTGAGCATGAAAATCTCTACAATTAATGTTCATCATCTAATGTTCATTAACATTTTCACCTAAAATTAAAAATAAGCTCGAAATACGAGAAAATTTGATTATTCAATTGCAAACTGTTGGCAACTGTTGATTCTATTAAATGATTCACTATGAAGAGATAGCAGACTTCGTGTGTCTCCAGCGTTATTGTCCTGTCAGCAGCTGGGTCAAATTTTTGAATAGTAGACTTGAGATGCGCGAGAACACTAGCGTCAGGTGATCAATTTTTATAACAGCAAGGAAAGTTGTGTGAGTGCGCCACACCAGATTTTTTCTTCATAGTACTACTATGCTACTATAGTACTGCTACCATAGAACGAGCATAGTGTATGGTTCCTCTACGCCACTATAAAATTTAACCGGCTTTTGTGCAACCGGCACTTAGCATCTTATTTACTCAAAATTCAACCATATTTCCACACCATACTTTTGATTATTTCATACAATATGTTGAATAACTAGTAGTTCTGTGATGAACAGTAGACCTCGCGCTCACTGAGTTACATTGACCTGTTGTTATGTTTTCTCAAAAATTAATAAATAATTTATCAATTAAAAATGTCTAGAAAGATCCTAAATAAACATACAGCTTTCTGTCCTATCGTACCGGACGTGTCGTCCCGGAATGTGGTGTGAGCGCTGTTATCAGGTTCTGGCTGCAACTGTCTACAACGTTGATGGAAAGATACAATATTTTCAAGATGTTCGATGTTTTTGAACGGGTAGTATTCTAGTCAACTGTCTACTAACGTTAATGGAAAGATACATTCTCAAGATGTTCGATGTTTTTTGAACGGGTAGTATTATAGTCCACTAGACAGCTGATTTATGATGAATAATTCTATAGTCTGATCTTTACGGTAATATTGACGTATGAAGGAGGCTCCTTTTTCCTTTTATATTATCCTTGAAATACAAAATTTCTAAAAACCTTGTATATACGTCGACGCGCAATTTAAAAAGGAACATACCTGTCAAATTTCATGAAAATCTATTACCGCGTTTCGCCGTAAATGCGCAACATATAAACATTTAAACATTAAGAGAAATGCCAAACCGTCGACTTGAATATTAGACCTCACTTCGCTCGGTCAATGATGAATCATAACGTAGTGTTTGAGAAACAAAGGGTAAACGAACAGGGAAGGACAAAGGAATTAAAAACAGATACTCTCATAAAAAAACGAGTGGGAGGTACAGTACACAGACTATCACTCTCTCTTTTCACTGCTTTCTCACAGTTCTCTCTCTCTCTCTTTTTCCGTCTTCCTTCCTTGTATGGCGAACTTAAACCAGTTGAAAATGAACGTGGAGAATAGGCTGCAGCTGCCCACACATATTAGAAGAATGGAGAAGCGAACGGTCCAAAGTAAATTGTACGCCAAGTAATGGAGGTGTGTAGGTGGTAAATGAGGAGACGATGATGAAGAAAAAGAAGAAGGAGAAGGTGAAAAAAAGAAGGATATGAAGAGGAGGAACAAATGAAGAGAAGAAAAAAGAAAGAGGAGGAAGAATAAAGAAGATTAAGAAGATGGCGAAGAAGAAGAAAAAGAAGAAGAAGAAAAATAAGAAGAAGGAGAAGAAGAGGAAGAGGAGGAAGAAGAACAAGGAGGAGGAGAAGAAGAAAGAAGAAAGAAGAAGAAAAAGAAGGAGGAGGAGGAGGAGAAGAAGAAAGTAGAAGGAGAAGAAGAAAAAATCAAAATGAGCATGAAAGGCAAAGGCAATAAGATCAGGAAAAAAAGAAAGAGAGAAAGAAAGAGAAGAACTCTTCAAAATTTGATCAGCCTCTGTCCACAAAGTTCCTACCTCTTCGAAATGTATTTCTATACTTGTGTCAAATAATCCATTTTTTGTCAACTATCGTTGAATAAAACGAGCCCTAACTACGTGTATAATTTCACAAAAAAATAGATTATTCCAATTCGTTTAAAAGCTTTTCTTGTCATAATATAGTCTAATGGTAACTTAAAGCTGCTTCTACACCAAAGTTATTAACAATATATTAATAACTTAATCCTTAAAGATTCTATTAGATTGAACATAACTTATCATACACATGATGATCATATGTGTTTGTCAAATATCGTTCAATCTAATAGAATCTATGAGGATTGAGTTATTAACATTTTGTTAATAACTTTGATGTAAACGCATCTTAATAGATTGGATTTAACATTGGAAGAAAAGACATACTCCAGCGTAGCATATGGCATATGGCATTCTTTAATCTGATGAATCTTCTGAAACAAGGGCAAAAAAGGATACTAACATATTTTGATTTGAAGTACAAAATTAATTTCTATAGATTTTGGAGATTTGATGACTGATGAGAACCAACTCCCAAACCACATAATTATAATACGCCAAAATGATTTGAAAATGGCATGTTGTGACAAAATAATCTAAAAGGCTACTGAGATTTATATTTTTATTTATAATTATGAGTTTATAACAGATTTATAAGTTTCTTCCAGACTTATAAGCTTATAACAGAGCAACAACAGCATTATAGCAGAACAGCTTATAACTTTATAGCAAAATAACGGATGAGGAGAACTGCCCAATCACGACCAAGATCCAAATTGAAACCACAAAGCTCCGCCTACTCTCATTCCTGATTTTGCCAACAAAGTGTTTATGAAATCTGCCGGTAGATAGCAGCACTAACTTGGTTAGTATTAACTTATTGGGTTTCCCCTTTCCACCAACAAGCCATGCCTCCTAAGTGAGCTCCGCCTACTCGTTTCTGATTGGTCAACGATCTCTAAATTCTGCTGGTAGGTGGCAGCATATACAGAAACGTGACAACTTGTCAAATAAAGCAGAAGTAAGTTTGTAGTGCTTATGTTATTTTTGTTCAATTAGCCACCTTCTCATTTTATTTATTTATACATTGATAGATACAATATAATTCTCAACTATGAATGATTGGGAGAGGAACAACAGGCTTAAAGCCCAAAACTGTTCCTTTCCCAAATTTGGATAGTAATTGTCCAAAAATAGGTTATGTTTATTATTATCAAATACGTTTTAAATTAATATTCAAAACTCAAATAGATATGAATGATTGATGTATCTAACTTCGATGACAAATGAAGAATACATTTGTATTGTATTAAATATGTAAGCATTGTGTTTTGTACTCATGTTTTAAATTGACTTGAATATTCCTAAATCCAAGAATATAATTATTAGGTTATTAAGTACTACCATAGAGAAACAATAGCTTGAGTAGATATTCCATGGTATAGGGCGTTCATGTCGCAACTTTTACTGTTATCTCAAGCTGTATATCTTTCCCAAAAAGCTGTGTGACACTGGTAGTCTCTCATATTGTGCCGTTCATATATTCACCCAGCCAAAACAGTAAAAATCTACAATAATCAACAGTAATCGGCTTGAGATAACTGTAAAAGTTACGACATGAACGTCCTGTACCATGGAATATCTACTCAAGCTATTGTTTTTCTATGGTAGTACCCTGAACGCTAGTATACTGAAACACACTTCAACCTATTTTTATGGAGACGTTTTATATCAATATCAAATTTGATTGGCAAGATATGATTATTGCCATAATAAAGGCAGTTAAATCAATCATAAAAAAATCAATCAATATTTGGGATAGAATAGTTTTGTACTTTGAAAGTGCCTGTACATTCCTGGTCATATTCATATGATTTGTAATTGTATTAACAAATGAATAAATATATAAACTGTTAGCATTGGTTGTAATGGAAGCATTGACATTAGGCTACAAAAAGCCTATGAATAAAATAAATGAAACAAATAAAATAAATAGAAAAATAAAAAAAATGAAATGAATAAAATAAAATAAATAAATGTTTATTTCCCGAAAAAAAATAAAACTACTTCATCAATTACAGGAAATATTAGATTAATATACTAGTAGTTCTGTGAACAGTAGACCTCACGCAGTATTCTCATCCACAAGTACCTGATTGAAACTATAGACCTTATGGAAATACAGCAATAGACTGGCTTCTCCACACATCTGTATAATCACTTGTCAGCTGATTTATGATGAATAGTTCTATAGTCTGATTTTTACTCTAATATTGGCGTATGAAGGAGGCTCCTTTTCTTTTTTATATTATCCTTGAAATGCAAAATTTCCAAAAACCTTGTATATACGTCGACGCGCAATTATAAAAGGAACATACCTGTCAAATTTCATGAGAATCTATTACCGAGTTTCGCCGTAAATGCGCAACATATAAACATTTAAACATTAAGAGAAATGCCAAACCGTGACTTGAATCTTAGACCTCACTTCTCTCGGTCAATAAAATAAACAAAATAAAAAAAATCAATGTTAATTTTCCAAGAAAACTAAAACTACTACATCAATTACAGAAAATATGAGATAAATATATTATTTATTTCGGAACATATACCTCTCAAAATGTTCTCCTCCATAAATTTATAAGCAGTCATCAGGTCAAGAAATACAAAACACTTCAAACAATTTACAAAATTAATTCAAACAGAAAACTAATCTTTAACCACCAACTTACATGCGATTACTTTCAACAATCTACTCTTACACCTGTCCCCCTCTCTGTCTAACAGAACAAATCATAATTAACATGATCCTGTAATTACAAACTTCACCAACCATTCATTTTTCATTTTTTTTAACCTTGGGAACCATCATACCCACCAATCTAAATAACGTTACACATGACCGCAAGTAGTATAATTGTTTCTTCTAATTAGAATGTTAATGGCACATTAAACTCAGACATACGCTGTGGGAATTGGTTTGTTCTTCATTCGAGTTCTCTCTCACACTCTCTTTTACCAACTCTCTGTCTCTCTTTCTCAACACCTTTCCCACACTCCCTCTCACTCTCTCTTGCTCTCTACCTATCCCTGTCACTCACTCACTCTCACACTCTCTTTCACTTCCCAAAGAATGGACATTGATATGTCAAAAGCTCCGCCAATTTATGTAGATGCATAACAATATGATTATTATCTATAGTTATTATATTACAAATTTCTTTTTCATATCATATACAGTTCAATAGTTATTTTCTTAGTCTATATTATGTAAATTCATCTATAATTTTGCTGTATTGTAAGCTATTGTATATAAGTGTATAAGCCAGTATATATTGTAATATACATAAAGTACTCAATCAATCTCTCTCTCTCTACCTGTCCCTATCACTCACTCACTCTCTCACACTCTCTTTTACTAACTCTTTGTCTCTCTCACACTATATCTCTCTCTCTACCTGTCCCTATCACTCACTCACTCTCTCACACTCTCTTTTACTAACTCTCTGTCTCTCTTTCTCAACACCTTTTTCTCTCTCACACTATATCTCTCTCTCTACCTGTCCCTATCACTCACTCACTCTCTCACACTCTCTTTTACCAACTCTCTGTCTCTCTTTCTCAATACCATTTTCTATCACACTCTCTCTCTCACACTATATCTCTCTCTCTACCTGTCCCTATCACTCACTCACTCTCTCACACTCTCTTTTACTAACTCTCTGTCTCTCTTTCTCAACACCTTTTTCTCACACACACTATCTCTCTCCCTCACACCATCACTCACACACTCTCTCTCTCTTCCTCTGTATTTCACACAGTCACTCTATATCCTCTCTCTCTCACACACACACACACACACACTCACTCTCTCACTCTCTGTATTTCACACAGTCACTCTATATCTATCTCTCTCACTGCTCTGATAGCTTTCAAGTGTTATCTTACCGCCATATCCCGTATACAGGTAATTACGAAGACATATATACAGACACTACATGTGTAGTATACACAAACCGTATACATATTCACATACAAGTACATACAGATACAATCATATAATATAAACATAGTTCATTTGAGAGTGTGTGTAGATTGGCCGTAATAAATAACAAACGTTTGGAATATCCCAAAAGGAATTCACTTTGAATTCTTGTCTACAACTGGTATCAAAACACAGTTTTTCATTTTCTAGATTGGTGTTCTATTTGAAAAATGTTGTCTTGGAAACATTTTTTTTCCTACAGTTACGTTGAAAGTGGCCATTCTGCTGCACTGATTACAGAACGCAAAGAATCACTTTTCCGCTCTAGTGCGGGAAAAATTTTTCTGCACTCCAGATTGCAACATGGCAACGCAAAATACTTAGTAGGTTATATGGAGCAACAGGCAGCAAAATCAAAATGAAGTTGGTAACAGTGACTGCTGTGGCTGCTATAGTGAGCAGAGGTGCAACCAAGCACAACGCGCTAATTATTAGTATTATATATTATAAACAAGGACAACGAGGACTTTAGGATTTTAGGATTAAGGTTTTTATCAATAATAAAATTACACAGAAAACCATTTGATGCATTTCAGCAATTTTACCCATGATTACCCACTTTTCATATCAATGGTAACTGTAGGAAAAACTTAATGTGAAATACGTGCGCAAAGTTCCTCTGCTGCACTCAACAACCATTCCGGGCGTAAACGTTTCTTTCGGTGCAGCAAACTGTCACTTTGCGCACTAGTTGCACAAATAACTATTTCATATTTAGTGAGAAAACCTGGTGATGTTTTACGATCATTGCTTCTTTCATAGTGTGTAAAGCAACAGAATCGTACAGTTGTTTTTGAAGAAATTAATTATTTCTTTGGATTACGTGTGATGCATTATAAATATTATCGTTATTTGTCATCAACAAATTTTAGCTATAATCTTTAAATTATGAGTATAAGAACTTCACTATAACTGGCTAAAATAAGGTAAAATAGGAGAACTCCTTCAACACGCTAAGCTAGAAGATTTCCAGAAAAGCGTATTCACTGAACAGTTGAGTGGGGAATCAGAAAAGATGGTAAGTTCTATTCACATATTTATAATATTGTCTGTATAAAGACTTGAAGAAACTATCCGTGTTGTAAAATTGTGCTAAATTTAAATCTTTTCATGCAAGTCTATATTATGTGATCAATATTCGACATCACAGTCCATGCAAAACTGTCAATTTATATCCAGTCATACATGGGCTCGCTTGAAAGATTGAAATTTGGCAACAAGGATTTTATAAGTAAAATATTATTTTATAGAAAATAATTGTACTAGTAGTTTTGTGAACAGTAGACCTCACGCAGTTTTCTCATCCATAAGTATCTGATGTCACCTGTTCTAGTTGATTCAGTTGAATCATAATTTACTCTAGTAAACTGTTATTTGTTTTCTCCAAGATCAAAAACTCACTTATGTTTATAAACTCAGTTCACGTTTGAATCTTTATCCCATATGACAATTTATCCAGTTCCGTGATAATTTTTCCATCCGATAAAAATATTTCTCAAATATTTTTGAATTTTTTTTTCAATCGAGAATATTATAAATTTCTTCAGCATTATTTAGTTCATTTAATCATTTTTATTCTATTTTCAATCACCTATTAAATTATTTTGTTGTTCAAATGAGAATATTAATACTGATGGGCAAGCATCATTAAAAATTATATTGAAACCCTACCTTATAGAAATAGACACGGTCAAATATCTGTGTAATGCATGCAATAAATAATCCACTTGTCAGCTAATTGATTATGAATAATTCTATAGTCTGATTGATCCTATCTTCAAAGTAGATGATATGTATATAGTGATATCAGAGTATGGAGGAATTCCTTTTCTTTTCATATTATCCTTAAAATGCAAAATTTCAAAAAACCTTGTGTATACATCGACGCGCAGTTTAAAAAGGAATATTCTTGCCAAATCTCATCAAATTCTATCAACGCGTTTGGCCGTAATCGCGTTACATACAAATAGACGAAAGAAAATCCGAGTTAAAACATAGACCTCACTACGTTCGGTCAATAATTTATCTTAATAGAATAGAATAAATTATTCCATTTCTCATGGATCTTTTATGTCAACATTCCTAGATCCTAAGCTTAGTTATTTACGAATCTGGCCACGCATTTTTCAAACAAGAACTCTATTTCTTCTTCTTCTTCTCCTTTTCCACCTTTTTCTTTTTCTTTCCATTCTATTTCTTCTTTGGTTAGTCAGCGTAGTTGACGAAATTTATCACTTTTTTCATTAGCGAAAAACTTTTGAATGACTCACACACCATAAGCTTGGATAGGAATATTAAATCTTAGCTCATAGAGCGCCGCTAAAATAATATTTAATCAACCCACGGGCAAAAAAGAGAAGCGAATTTTGAGGAGCAGTCGAATAAGGAGTGGAATAAACAAAGAAGAAGTAGAAGAACAGGAGGAGGAAGAGGAGGAGGAGTAGAAAAAGAAGAAGGGAAGACGAATAAGAAGAGGAATAAAAAAAGAAGAAGTAAAAGAGCAGGAGGAGAAGGAGAAGAAGAAGAGGAAGAAGAAGAAGAAGAAAAGAAGAAGACGTAGAAGCAGAATAAGGTGCAGAAGAAGAGGAAGAAGAAGAAGAAGAAGAAGAAGAAGAAGAAAAGAAGAAGAAGAAGAAGAAGAAGAAAAGAAGAAGATAAAGAAAAAGAAGAGCAAGAGGAGGAAGAGGAGGAGGATGTGAAGAAGGGAAAGGAAGAGGAAGAAGGAGGATGAGGAGGAGTTAGAAAACGAGAATAAAAATAAAAAGATAAAGGAGAAGACTAAAATTAGATTAAAAGAAGAATAAGAACAATAAAAGATGGAGGAATAAAAGGAAGATGAGGACGAAGAGAAGGAAAATGAGGAGAAAGAGAAGGAAGATGAGGAGAAATAGAAGGAAGATTAGGGGAAAGAGAAGGAAAGAAAGGAAGAGGTGATAGAGGAGAAGCAGGAGAAGGAATAGAAGAGAAAATAATAGAAGGAGGAGAAAGAGGAGTAGGTAAGAAGAAGAGGAGGGAAAGGAGAAGAAGAGGTTGATGAAAAGTAAAAGTAGAATAGGGACAAGAAGAGATGGAGAAGGAAGAGGAGAAGAAGAAGAAGTGGAATAAATTGAGAAAAATTAGCTTATCAAGAATAAGGTGAGAAAAACAACTATAGTGAGGTCCACGTTATAATGACAGTATTTGATCAACTTTGGTTTTGCTATCCTTGTCTATCATTCGACAAAGCCGGTGGTACTATCCTTTTCTAGGTCCACAACGATGACAATTATATTTTTGACAGTGTAGAAATATGATTAATTAATTCAGAGAATCGGCATCGCTATTCTTCTATCTTTATCCACTGTCATTATAACGTGGACCTCACTATAGGGAAACGAATAGAGTAGACTTTTTATATGTTTACCCCCTTACTACCCTCAACAGAACTATGGGATCAAAAATTGTTTTTTCCTACAGTTACGTTGAAAAGTGGCCATTGCTGCACTGATTACAGAACGCAAAGAATCACTTTTCCGCTCTAGTGCGGGAAAAATTTTTCTGCACTCCAGATTTGCAACATGGCAACGCAAAATACTTAGTAGGTTATATGGAGCAACAGTGCAGCAAAATCATAATGAAGTTGGTAACAGTGACTGCTGTGGCTGCTATAGTGAGCAGAGGTGCAACCAAGCACAACGCGCTAATTATTATTCATTATATATTATAACCAAGGACAACGAGGACTTTAGGATTTTAGGATTAAGGTTTTTATCAATAATAAAATTACACAGAAAAACATTTGATGCATTTCAGGCAATTTTACCCATAATTACCCACTTTTCATATTCAATGGTAACTGTAGGAAAAACTTAATGTGAAATACGTGCGCAAAGTTCCTCTGCTGCACTCAAGAAACCATTCCGCCCTCGCCTACGGCTCGGGCGTAAACGTTTCTTTCGGTGCAGCAAACTGTCACTTTGCGCACTAGTTGCACAAATAACTATTGTCGTAGTCATTCAGTTTCAGCTGTTTTACTTCCATATCAAACCGGTAAACAGCTGATTGTAGAACAAATAAACATATGATTCTCATTACAGAATACTATACTGTAAAAAAATCATATGTTTTCTTCTTAGACCAGTTATAGAATAGACACGGCTCATTGTATATTCATACTGAAAGTCGATGAAGCCAACATCTACTGCCAAATCCACCCATCTTGACGTCACAACAGTGACGTCACGCATCGTATGGAAATTATAGAAAACTTTTTTGAGTTTGTTGTGTAAGTGTTTAACTTACATTGTTGTTAAACTATGCATTGTTGTTAAACATAGCTTGTTTTCCATAGCAGATTGTTATTTATTTATGTAATTATTATTTATGAAAATGGTAATCTCCTGCGCAGCATATAGTTGTACTGAAATTTTTAGGAAAAAAAGTGGAATATCTTTTCATGCGTAAGTTGAAATTTATACACATAAATATATACATATATTTCAATATAATTTATTGAAATATATACACATAAATAATAAGTTGTAACTGTAATATATCCTTGGTTATGATGTAAGTGAACTCATAGTATGTGAGGAAAAAATGATGATGATATTGATTATGTAGAGGAAGAAGAAGAAGAAGAAGGAAGAAGAAGGAGTAGGAGGAGAAGAAGAATAAGAAGAAGTAGGAGGAGAAGAAGAAGAAAAAGAAGAAGAAGAAGAAGACGAAGAAGAAGAAGAAGAAGAAGAGAAGAAGAAGAAGAAGAAGAAGGAGAAAAATAAGAAGAAGAAGCAGAAGAAGAAGAAGGAGAAATTGAACGTTTCGAACGGAATGGAAGGAACAATGGCATGGCAGCAAAAACAGGTTGTTGGGTGGCTTGGCTTGGCGTATATAATATGGCAAGAAGGAAGGACTTCTAAGCAATGCACCTCAAAGTTCAGTCCTCACTAAACTCACACGAACAAAACACGGTCTACTCTCCGGTCACTGGACTCTCACACAGGCTAAAATCAGACTAAAATTATTTACTCAAATCTATAATATAATTTATAGATTTCTATAAATCTCACTATCTAGTTAGACCCACGTTATACTGGTAGTGGAGAATGATGTAGTGAGGTCCACATTATAATGACAGTATTTGATCAACTTTGGTTTTGCTATCCTTGTCTATCATTCGACAAATACGGTGGTACTATCCTTTTCTAGGTCCACAACGATGACAATTATGTTTTTGACAGTGTAAAAATATAATTAGTTAATGCAGAGAATCGGCATCGCTATTCTTTTATCTTTATTCACTTTATCCATTATAACGTGGACCACACTATAGGACAGCTGAAAAGCGTTTTCGATTTAACACATCAAAAGAAGAAAAAATCTGGTGTGGCGCACTCACACAACTTTCCTTGCCGTTATGTAAATTGATAAACTGACGCTAGTGTTCACGCGCATCTCAAGTCTATTATCCTAAGATCTGAGTCAGCTGGTGACAGGACAATAACGCTGGAAACACACGAAGTCTGCTATCTCTTCATAGTGAATGATTTAATAGAATCAACAGTTGCCAACAGTTTGCAATTGAATAATCACATTTTTCGAATTTTGAGCTTATTTTCAATTTTAGGTGAAAATGTTACTGGACATTAATTGTAGAGATTTTTATGCTCAATCTTTTCCACTTTAAATTTCTTGTTTAAATTGTATCTGAAGCCTGATAATTGGGAATCTAAAATCAAACTTTGCATAGATGGGGCGGTGCTCCTGAAATTTTTACAGATATGGGACTTGTGACAGTTGATAGAGCTTATCAATGACTATATTAGGTATGAATTTGATCAAAAACGTTGGAGCCGTTTTTGAGAAAATCGTGAAAAACCCTGTTTTTGAGAACATTTTTCTATTTTTGCCGCCATCTTGAATTGCATTGGAACGAAATTGTTCCTGTAGGATCCTTATACTGTAAGGACCTTAAGTTCCAAATTTCAAGTCATTCCGTTAATTGGGAGATGAGATATCGTGTAGACAGACGCACATACACTCATACACACACACACAGACCAATACCCAAAAACCACTTTTTTGGACTCAGGGGACCTCGAAACGTATAGAAATTTGGAAATTAAGGTACCTTAATTTTTTTCGAAAAGCAATACTTTCCTTACCTATGGTAATAGGGCAAGGAAAGTAAAAAACGGAAGCTAATTTCAAAGAGATAATGACCTTTCCAACACCTTGGAAATTGCGTTTTCATTTTTGCGTTTTATCTCTTGGATATAAGTTGATTCATAAAATTACTGTGTTTATCAGTTCCTTTTCAACTTTTTGTCATTAATCAGTTCATCAGAAGTAAGTAAACATTTGAAAAAAAATGAAATCTAATGCTAAATTCAAAGAGAGAATGACCTCTCCAACACCTTGGAAAATTGCGTATTTATTTTTCTATCAGTTTCCCAGAGAAATAATTATCAAGAGCAACAGGTCACCCAGATAAATGATTGATGTAAAGGCATTAGCAATAATTGATTTGATTTATTTTTCAATTGAATTACATTATCATCGTCATGTGACAATTGGTAATTTCAATTAGATGTCGAACTCCTGTAATCTCAGTTGATAAATTGAAGTTTCAATTGAAATACACATGATGGCCTTCTTATCGGGGTTACGCTGGCAAGAGTTAAGTGGTAAAGATAATCAATCATCTTTCTTGAAGTAATTAGAAAAAATCTGGTGTGGTACACTCACACAACTTTCCTTGCTCATTGATTTATAAGCCTCATTCTTAAACGAGGATAATCTAGGGGAATAACATTATGCCGATTGGCGGCTAAATAATTTTTCCTCCACCTATTGTCTAAAGTACTTACTTTACTCCCTGAAACCTAATACTAAAGTGTCACTTTTTCGCTCTCGGTAGTAAAAAACAGAAAAACTCCCTAGGGAGGAAAAGTGACTCCATTTAAATAACATGGGGAGCATCTCTATTTTGAAACTTACATTGTAATAGGTTAGAAGGTCTAAGCTCAGATGAGAAAGCATAATAGAGGTGTCTGTCATTGAGTCAACTGAATTCAATACCACAACCAGAAATTTGATCAACTCATTAAATATATGTTTGTATGATAATTATTATATTCTTAATATTAGTAGATGATAAAAATTTATACAATTTTTAAAATATTTTATTCTATTCAAAAATACCAGCCAACAAATATTTTTGATCTGCAATTCAAATCTGAACCGCGTGATCTGTAGTCAGCCATTTTTGGTAGCTGCTCAGCTGATATAATTGTTACAACTTTTGCGATAGATAGCGCAATCGGCAGTGCCAATCAGATGACCGGTTTTTAGGTTATGTTGTTAGGAATCATTGCCACCAATACGTAAGTTATTAGAATGATTTTATTTGCAGTTTCTATAAAAAAAATGTAGATGGAGGAAAAATGTTGTGTACATCACGAGCGAAAAATACTTTTTCTCCCTCAGGAAAATTACTGCCCTCGGCTTCGCCTCGAGCTTCAAAAATTTTCCCTCAGGGAGAAAAAGTCGTACTTTTCACTCTAGATATACAAATAACTATTATTATAACTACGATTATACTATTGTTATTGTTTTCAGAGTACATTTTCCTTTGTTTGAATTATGAAATTTGAGGATTTTTTAAAAGTTGTCAAAACAGCTGTTCTACAAATAAAATATCGACGTGTGTTCTTTTGAATAAACTGCTCTACCCACCTACCTCAAGCACGAGAAGGAGGTTACAAAGTCCATTTCTCAAGGATGGGGTGGGCCCCCCATTAGTTTCTTAGAAAGGATACTCATGCCAGTTGATACTATACAGGTATGAATTTGTAATGAATCAGTTAAGTCATTTTTTGAAAATCGTGAAAAACATGGTTTTTTAGTAATTATCCGCCATTTTTCTCAAGAATATTACGGAGCTCCTGCAATTTTCCCAGAAATGAGACTCATGTCAGTTGACAGGGCTTATAAATAGCTATCCATGGCATAAATTTGAAGAAAATCGTTAGTGCCGTTTTTGAGAAAATCGTGAAAAACATGGTTTTTTTAGTCATTATCCACCATTTTTCCCGCCATTTTGAATTTAATTTTATTGAATTTCTTATTGTCGGATACTCATGGTATAAGGACCTCAAGTTAAAAATTTCAAGTCAATCGGTAAATTAGGAATGGAGTTATTGTGTTCACAGACACACACACACACACACACCCACACACACACAGACCAACACGCAAAAATTATGTTTTTGGACTTAGGGGACATTGAAACGTATAGAAAACATGAAATTAGGGTACCTTAAATTTTTTTAGAAAGCAATACTTTCCTTACCTATGGTAATAGGGCAAGGAAAGTAAAAAGGATCACTAATTACCCAAAATAGATATAGCAAATTCTAGATTGGTAGGTACCTTATGGCTTGTACTCTACAAGAACAACAGGTTTGTAAGCTTGACAGTGTTTGATTAGCAATGGTATTGCTATCCTTGTCTATCATTCAACAAAGCGGATAGCGCTATCTCTTTCTCGCTTTGCTCTGTTGCCAAATCGTCTTCTAACAATGTAGAATTAATAATTAATTAACAAAATACACCTTAGTTATGAAAATTCATTATGAAATTATGGAAAAATATAATTTCTTGCTTAATAAAATATAATTGATTATTTTAAACAAGAATAAACTGTTAATATTAGACTACATCAATAAACCTGTATCATCCACCGTTTATAGAAGGCATTGACAAGACAGAGAATCGGCAACTTTTTTCTGCTATCTTTCTCCACTGCCATTATAACGTGGACCTCACTATAGTGGGACAGTATCCATTACATTGCCGACTGAGTGGTCTGAAGTCTGAAGCTTCGCAACTTCAACCTGTTTCCTTCCGTCACTGGTCGCGGGTTCGAATCCCGTCCGTAAGTAGGGATATTTCAGATCTTCTTACCCTATTACCAGAGAAAACTTCTGTAATTTTGCTGTATTCTGTGCTTATTACCCATGCACAAATAAGAGGGTATCATGCCATATCCACCATCGAGTTAAAACCAATATTCAACCCCCAAATCTTACAAGTATAAACATTTACATTACAATATAAGATGTTTTATATTATTAAACAATATCAGGGACCGAGCTTCGCTCTGGAGTACAAAAGAATAAAAAAATTATTACGAAAGAAATTATAACATTCATAGTTCATACAGAAATGTTCTATCTAATCACAGTAAATTGAGATTAATTCCCAGGGGAATGCAAAAATTTTTCTCACAAAGGCCCGGTTGCACAAAAGCCGGTCAAATTTTAATCCTGACTAATTTCACGTGAACCAAATCAGAGAAGACCATTTCAAAAAGATGGATCTACTGGAATTAATCAGGATTGAAAATTACCCGGCTTTTTTGCAACCGGCACTATCTGATTGAATGATTACAAAAGTTCAACAGCTGAGTCATAATTTTGACACAGTCTCACACACATGAACTCGCTCACTCACTTCCATCATCAACAGACGACGGAATAATATTATTATCAGCTCGTTTTCCAACGATGAATAATAATTATCCTTTTAATATCCTTCAGCGAGTTTTCCCAGGGATGAGCCATAGTGCAATCGAATTTTCATATCATAAACCTATGTTCTGAATTTCGTGAGAATCGTTAGAGCCGTTTTCGAGATCCGGTGAAATACAAACATATAAACATCTAAACATCCAAACATCTAAAAATATAAACAGAGAATGCTCGTTTAATAGTATAGGATAGAAGAGATATTAAAAGAAAATACAGTAATACATTCTACCAATTCAAAGCAATGCAGGAATATTATAATAACAGTATCTTACCTGTATCACTGCAATAATTGTAAGACGTTCATACAGTTTTTAGAAGAATATTTACTTCA
Source organism: Nilaparvata lugens (assembly GCF_014356525.2). Classification (NCBI taxonomy): domain Eukaryota; kingdom Metazoa; phylum Arthropoda; class Insecta; order Hemiptera; family Delphacidae; genus Nilaparvata; species Nilaparvata lugens. The sequence goes on from NC_052514.1 coordinate 39,658,359, forward strand.
ATTCCGTAAAACACTTGCACTAGATATATCACTGACACAGGGAAAACAATTTTTCAAACTCCAATAAACTGTATTATCTAAAACTATCTACGTTCCTAGTTTCACAAAAACACGAATTGAGGTGAGAAATCAAAATAATCACTGATCTAATGTTACAAATTGGCTTAAAAATGTTAAATGTTATAAAATTTGACTTGAAAATAGAGTTTTTTCAAGTTGTAAACATCTTTCAAGGAACCGGTGCAAACAAAAACTACACACGTGTGGGAATTGAAGACCGTTGCGGAATAAATTTCAAGTTTCAAGTCAATTTTTTTATACAAAACAAAACTATTCAAGTGAAGCACACACAAAACAGTTGAAGGAACAAGTGAAGTAGAAATTTAGTGAAGAAAATTGATGTAAATTCAATCAAGCCGGCTTCAAAAGTGAACTAATAACTGAATAACTCCGGAACATGGATGAACGAAAGACCTGAACTGTGAACTGAAAGAATAACTGGAAGACGGTAGGTAGACCGTCGAGATGTCTACGCTATGGAGAGTACGCTCTCAATGCAACGGAAGTTTCTTGTGTATCTTATTGATGGTGGAACAGAGATTATTAGATTTTTGGATTTCAAATTATTTTTTTTTAAATGAAAGTACCGTAAATTAACTAGTAGTTCTGTGAACAGTAGATCTCACGCAGTATTCTCATCCATAAGTACCTGATTGAAACTAGAGACCTCATGGAAATACAGCAATAGACTGGCTTCTCCACACATCTGTGTAATCACTTGTCAGCTGATTTATGATGAATAATTCTATAGACTGATTTTTACTCTAATATTGGCGTATGAAGAAGGCTTCTTTTTCCTTTTATATTATCCTTGAAATGCAAAATTTCCAAAAACCTTGTATATACGTCGACGCGCAATTAAAAAAGGAACATACCTGTCAAATTTCATGAAAATCTATTACCGCGTTTCGCCGTAAATGCGCAACATATAAACAGTTAAAAATTAAGAGAACATTCGAACATTTAAACATTCAAACATTTAAACATTCAAACATTCAACCATTCAAACATTCAAACATTTAAACATTTAAACATTCAAACATTTAAACATTTAAACATTCAAACATTTAAACATTTAAACATTCAAACTTTTAAACATAAAGAGAAATGCCAAACCGTCGACTTGAATCTTAGACCTCACTTCGCTCGGTCAATTATTCAGAAATGTTGTGATTTCGTTTTTTTACTAGAAAAAGATGTTAATGATACAAATTTTGCATTTTCACAATGACTTACAAATTAATAAACTTGACAATTGACCAAATAAGGTGAACCATAATTTACATAGGATGAAACAATGATAATTGGCCGAGCGAAGTGAGGTCTAAGATTCAAGTCGACGGTTTGGCATTTCTCTTTATGTTTAAATGTTTAAATATTTATATGTTGCGCATTTACGGCGAAACGCGGTAACACATTTTCATTAAATTTGACAGGTATGTTCCTTTTTAAATTGCGCGTCGACGTATACACAAGGTTTTTGGAAATTTTGCATTTCAAGGATAATAATATATAAAAGGAAAAAGGAGACTCCTTCATACGCCAATATAAGAGTACAAATCAGACTATAGAATTATTCATAAGCTGTCGAGTGGATTATAAATTGCATCAATATCTCAATGTAACTTGGTAAAAAATCAGCTGCTGTGTAGACTATTTATAGCATGCCTCATTGAATGCAATTTTTATGCACTATTAAATGAACTATTGATTGCGTGCAATAACGCATGCAATTAATAAGTCTCTCGATCTTTTTCTGCTTTGAACTCGGGCTGACCTGTTGCCAGTATGTCTGAAAAGAGATTAGCTTTTGATGTTAGCAATTTTGATACACCAACCCCAACAGCCATTAGCCGTTTTCACACCGATATCTCGCCGACACGACACACAGACAGAATTTACTCTGATGGACAGTATAAGAGGAGGCTGCGGTTTATAACTGCGCGAGGTCTACTGTTCACAGAACAACTAGTTAATTGAAATTTGTTAGAGAATATATATGGTTAAATTTAGCAAAATATTATGATTTGATTTCAGATTTAAAACAGACCAACTCTTACTTTCCGTCTTTCTTTCATGTTAATTCAAACCAATCCATATAGTCAGTCACTCACTGTTTAATGAATGAGATACTATATCAAAATTTATTCAAACACATATTTATCTCTTATTCGTGCCAGGTGTATCATCAAGCTTTGATAACTGTTTGATGAAAGAGGAAATGTGTCAAAATTTGGAAAACAATGAAATCTTATTATTTGAACTACCTAAAAACGAACTAATACTTTTTCATTTCCGTACAGATTGATGATACGGAATAATGACACATAAGACAGTGCTGCTTGATACACCTCATCATTCTGTATCAAGCATAAACTACACACGTTGCTCACACACACATGTGAGCCGCCTGTGTCTAACGCACCACACACACACGTCCTCAGGAATGCAGCAGGCAAGTTCCTCTGTCAATTCTTCACCCACTGATTTCATCTACTCTCTCACTCACACTCAAGCGGGCACCCATCACTCTGTCTCTGTCCCACACACACGATAAACTCTATTCTAAAATTCTGTGCTACTCATAATATAGCTTCCTTCCTTAGGCTCCTCTATATTATATAGCAGGAGGCGTGTGCTAAAGGCTCCAGAGGAAGGATAAAGGAAAGAAGAAGAAGAAGAAGAAGAAAAGGGAATTATTGTGCAGGTAGCAAACAGAATGGAAACAGATGTTGGCACACAAAAAGAAAAACGGTATTTTTGTTGACAAACCAGTATACCTGTTGAGTTGAATTGGGGAACTAAACATTTTGCAGGTCATTTGCTATTGTCATCCAAGTTTCAGCTGTCGAAAAAATCATCACTAGACCCCTGATTCGTCCAATTTCGTCCCCTTTTGTCATGCACTTCCAGGAGTTGGACAAATGGTATCAGCAGAATTTGGAAGATAGAGAAGTTTAAAAATAGAGATGAATGGAAAGAAGAAAGTTTACGAGGAATTTTTGGCACATGTCACATGTTTTTAGGAATGTTGCTGTGATTTAGTTCTTGAAATGTCACGTGTTTTTTGGGTATTTCATTAACGTGAAAATATTTAATAGTTTCAAATGTGAGATTTATAATGATCAGTTGATATTAGCTCATGAACTGTTGTATTGATCTCTGAGATCCGCAACTTGTAATTATACAGAGCTGGTGAGAATTATTAATTAACAGTTAATGGGCAAAACCACAGAATTATTAATAGCATTATTAATAGCATTATAAATTAAAATAGTTTTCTCTGGTAAAACCTATCTTGATGGGGGCATGGGACGGTCAAGCTAGAACAATACAACTGCGAGACCCTTTGGCAGGTAGATTTAGCACATTTTCGAGCCTTGTGCAATGAAGCGTATGCCCCCATCCTGTTAAGTTTAGTGACGTTATTCCATACTTAGACTTTTACTGCGGGATTCACATTTCCGTGTTCTGTACAGGTCCATCAAAGTTATAATTTCCAACTACAGTATTAGACAGTCTTTACTCTGTAGCTCTTGGTGTAACATGGAGTTCTTGCAGAGCTTATCAAGATGCGACAAAGATCTAAACCGTGAAGGCAGTTCTATACCAGTTTTTATTGATGTACAATCGAATTGCTAATCTAAGGATATTATGTTCGTCGTGTGGTGGGTGGCGCGACAGTCGAGACCGACGACATTTAAGGCCTACGACCGTAGAGGACTGTTTTACAGTCCTCTACGGTCGTAGGCCTCGACTGTCGGGAGTGTACGAAAATTGGAGTGGCCTCAACTATCGCCTAACGCAGGCGACATTTGAGGCCACTTTTTCAGGAGTCCTCTCCCGTCGTAGGTCTCGACTGTCGGGGCTGTACAAAAATTAGAGTGACCTCAACTGTCGCCTAACGCAGGAGACATTTGAGGCCTCTTTTTCAGGAGTCCTCTACCGTCGCTGGCCTCGAATGTCGCCGGTCTCTACCGTCGCTGGTCTCGACTGTCGCAGGACTCTTCTGTCGTTTGCCTTGTTTGACATCGACCCGTGTGGTGAAAACCAAAAATCCTGCAATTAAATGGTGTGTCTGATTATCAAAGAACTAATTTCCTTGTGCTAATTGATATTTTTTAAATGATACATATTATGTCGAGTTGTCAGTTTCGGACCAGAGTGGTGGATTTTGGAGTGGGTTATGAAAATATATTTTATGCTGCTAAACCTATTTGGATGGGGGCATTAAGAGAGCTATTGTTTGATATTGGTTGAGCATTGACATGGGTTGACAGTTATTGTTTCCCATTCAACCAGCGTTGAAGGAGGGGTATTGTTCTCTCTTGATCGTTCGATGCCCCCATCCAGATAGGTTTTACCCCAGTTAATATTACATCAATAAACTTGTATCTTATGTACCTTATCTTATGTTGAAGTGGAAAACATTGAAGTATTGAAAAGCTTGTATGAGGATAATGAAATGTACATCGAGTTGGAGCGAAGAGGAAGGAGTATTAGAGTGAGGAAAGGACTCAAGCAAGGATGTCCATTGTCACCAATCATCTTCAATTGCTGCTTGGACTATGCTTTTCGCCGTTTAAGTTGGGAGAGCAAAGGCTTGTGCATAAATGGCTATCAACTAACCAACTTAAGATTTGCAGATGATGTGATGTTAGTGGCAAAAAGTGCGGAAGAGATGACAGAAATGTTTGATGAACTTATAGAAGCCAGCAAGAAAATTGGTCTGTGTCTGAATGCAGGCAAAACAAGAGTAATGACGAACTCAGACACGGAAAGAATTGATGTTACAGGTGGTAGAATAGAATATGTGAATGAGTATGAGTACTTGGGCCAACTGCTTTCTTTTGAGAACCGAACGGGAAAGGACGTGAGTTTGAGGATAAACAAGGGTTGGAAAAAATATTGGGCACTGAAGAAGATATTCAAGGGCGACTTTTCGAAGCCAACGTGCTTCTGAAATGTGTTTATCCAGCTATATTATATGGGTGCTCAGACTTGGTCCCTGACGGTTCAATCAGACAAGAGACTGGAGACAACGCAGACGAAGATGATAAGGAGTATTTTGCAGACTGCGACTGCATCATAGAAGACGAAACACAGACTTACTGAAGCAGGTGAAGGTGAAATACCTTCAAAAAGAAGCTCACCTGATAAAATGGAGATGGGCCGGCCATGTGGCAAGGATGACAGCAGAGCGATGGGCGAAAATATGCACGGAGTGGATACCACGAGATCGGGCCAGAGGGAGAGGACGTCCAGCGTGCCGATGGAGAGACGAGCTCACCCAAAGAGTTGGAGATATGTGGCCGACAATAGCCAGGGACAGAAAGAGATGGGAGAAAATCGTCAAGAAATTGTAAATTTGTAAATAGTTATTAAAGTTACTGTCAAGCTGCCAGCACAAAATATCATTACCTCATATGAGAGGCTTTTGTTCTATTTAGAATGTCAATAAAGCTTTATTATTATTATTATTATATTATTATTATTATTATTATTATTAAACCTGTATCAGCTACCGTCTTTAGGAGGCATTGACAAGACAGAGGATCGGCAACGTTGTTCTACTATCCTTCTACACTGCCATTATAACGTGGACCTCACTATATTAAATTTCAATGCGATTAAATGATCACTCAATCAGAATTCAGAATCAATGGACAATTCAAACAATGTGATGACGTCATTCGACCCAGGATAAATTTAATAGAATTTCAGGAAATGTATGAGCAACCGTTCTGAGTGAATCACATCACTTTTTTCAAGTGATAAAATTTTCAAGTTTCAAGGTTTCATTTCTTTCAAGTTTTCTTTGAAAGTTCATCAAGAAGTCAGGCAGTTCCCAGCCTAGTTATAGAATGAAGCGTTCATCTTTTGTTCTGCGAGAAAATGAATTTAATAAGAGCTGCAAGAAAAAATGAATATTCTCAAGTTGAGGCTCAGCGGGACCAATGAAGAATGAATTATCATAATTCCATACCCTTTTTTCTGAACTTCAACTCTTGTTACTAAGTTTTACCGGCATTGTTTCTCACTCACTCATTCTCTCTCTCTCTCTCCTTTTTTTACTTTACTCAACATTACTATCATCGATTCACCACCGCTGCATAGCATCACCAATTATTATTATTCACATTATACTTCTTCTTCTTCTTCTTCTCCTACTTCTTCCTCTTCTTCTTCTTCTACTTTTCCTTCTCCTTGATCTTCTTATTTTATTCTCCTCCTCCTTCTCCTTCTACTCACCCTTCTTGTTCTTATTCTGCTTCTCTTAACTCACATTTTCTTCTATTTCATCTTCTTCTCCATCATCATCATCTTCTTCTTCTTCTTCTTTCTTCTTCTTCTTCTTCTCGTTCTCCTTTTTCAACTTATTCTTCATTTTCTCCTTTTTCTTTTTCTTCTTCATTTTCTGCTTCTATTTTCACTCCTATACCTGCTCCTCATCCTTCTTTTTCTCCTTTTCCTCCACCTCCTACTCCTCTTCCTTCTCTACCTCCTCCTGCTTCATCTCCTCTTCCTCCTCAATCTACTCCTCCTCCCCCACCTCTTCTTCTTCCTCCTCCACCTCCTACTCCTTCTCCTCCTCCTCCTCCATCGTTCTTATTTTTCTTCTTCTCCTCCTACTACTCCCCGTTCTTTTTATCCTTTTACTTCTCCTTCCTCTTCATCAACTACCTCTTCCTCCTTCATCTCTTTCTCATTCCTCTACTTCTCCTTCTTCTTGATCGTCTCTTACTTCTTCTTCGTCCTCTTCCGGTTCTTCTTCTTCTTCTTCACCATCTCAGTCCTCTTCCGGTTCTTCTTCCTCTCCTAATTCTTCTTCTACCTCTCCTCCTTCTCCTCTTCTTCTTTTTTTTGCACCCCTTTCTCCTTCTCCTTTCCTTTTTCCTTATCCTTTCTTCATCTTCTTCTCCATCTTCTTCTTCTCCTCCTCCACCCTATCATTCTCCTACCTCAACTTCCCCTTCTCCTTTCTCTTCTCCCATTCTAACCACTTTTCTTCTTCTTCTTCTCCTCCTCCTCCTCCTCTCCTCCTCCCATCTTTCTCTCTTCCTTTGTAGTTCTCGTTCTCCTCCAGCAATAAACCAGGGTACAACACTGAGTCGTTAGTATGTCGGCTAGAGCCGTGTCATAATCGTAATCTATTTTTTCGCTGCGTTTTTGTTTTCGTTAAGACCCAGCAGGGGTGTGAACATTTTTCTTTCTCAAGTTAAAGCGGCAGTTGTTGTAAAACTTTAAAGAAATACAAAACTTCTTGACCGCCGCTCTTCATTTGGAATCTTGTTATTTTCATCTCATTCCTTATTAGAATGAAACAACTTCAAATAATAGTCTCAACCACTCATTTATTTAAATACTAAAGTTATAGCATAGAGAAACAATAGCATAAGTAGATATCCCATGGTATAGGGCGTTTATGTCGCAACTTTTACTGTTATCTCAGGCCGATTACTGTTGATTGTTGTAGAATTTTACTGTTTTGTTGGGGCGAGAGTGTATGAGTGTACAAGAACATTTTTATCCATGCCATCTTTCTTGTTTTAGAAAGGCCTTCAAAATGATGTACCACACAATAGGTGTTTACATTTAAAATATTTGAGTTACAACCCCTCATTTCCTGAAAAACTAAATTTCAATCAGCCGCCATTTTGGATACAAGTAACACAGAAAATTTTAATTGATGTTATTTCTCTTGTTTTAAAAATAATGTACCACACAATTGGTCTTTTCGTTAAAAAAATTTGAGATACAACCCCTAAGTCACCCCCTTATGAGGGGTTGAAATTCAGTTATACGTCAAAAGGTAGAGTATTTCATCAATAACTTATCCTAAAAGTTACAGTATTATATCTGCAACAGTCTCCAATTTATTGAAGGGTTACCATACATATGACTCACTCTCTATATTATCATAGAGAAACAATAGCGTAAGTAGATATCCCATGGTATAGGGCGTTTATGTCGCAACTTTTACTGTTATCCCAAGCCGATAGTTCACGTAGTTCTTTCCTGTGAAGCTTTATGACGCTGGTAGTCTCTCAAATTGTGCCGTTCATACACTCTCACACCAACAAAACAGAAAAAATTGACCATGGTATAGAGCGTTTATGTCGTAACTTTTACTGTTATCTCAAGCTGATTACTATAGATTATTGTAGAATTTTACTGTTTTGTTGGGGTGAGAGTGTATGAACGGCACAATATGAGAGACTACCAGTGTCACACAGCTTCACGGGAAATAATTACATGAACTATCGGCTTGAGATAACAGTAAAAGTAGCGACATAAACGCCCTATACCATGGGATATCCACTTATGCTATTGTTTCTCTATGGTAATAGCTTCAGTTGCAACACTAGTAAACTGAGAACCAAAATATAGAGTAGCAGAATCTAAGCACCTTGAAGAGTGACATGTAGGTAGTTTCTAGTTTGTATATAGTAGAAAAAATATATACAGAGTCATATGTATGGGAACCCTTCAATTAGTTGGAGACTGTTGTAGATATAATTCTGTAACTTCCGGGATAAGTTATTGGTCGAATACTCATAAGTATTATGCTCAATAGCATAAGTGGATATCCCATGGTATAGGGCGTTTATGTCGCTACTTTTACTGTTATCTCAAGCCGATAGTTCATGTAATTATTTCCCGTGAAGCTGTGTGACACTGGTAGTCTCTCATATTGTGCCGTTCATACACTCTCACCCCAACAAAACAGTAAAATTCTACAATAATCTATAGTAATCAGCTTGAGATAACAGTAAAAGTTACGACATAAACGCTCTATACCATGGTCGATTTTTTCTGTTTTGTTGGTGTGAGAGTGTATGAACGGCACAATTTGAGAGACTACAACCGTCATTAAGCTTCACAGGAAAGAACTACGTGAACTATCGGCTTGGGATAACAGTAAAAGTTGCGACATAAACTTATCCTGGAAGTTACAGTATTATATCTACAACAGTCTCCAACTTATTGAAGGGTTCCCATACATAGGACTCATCACTTTGTATATGTAATAACATTTTTACTTTCCTTGCCCTATTACCATAGGTAAGGAAAGTATTGCTTTCCGAAAAAAATTAAGGTACCCCAATTTAAGATGGCGGCTAAAATGGCGAAAATGTTGTCAAAAACTGGGTTTTTCGCGATTTTCTCGAAAACGACTCCAACGATTTTGATCAAATTCATACCTAGAAAAGTCATTGATAAGCTCTATTAACTGCCACAAGTCCCATATCTGTAAAAATTTCAGGAGCTCCGCCCCATCAATGCAGATAGATTCCCAATTATCAGGCTTCAGATACAATTGAAACGAAAAAAATCAAGTGGAGTAGATTGAGCATGAAAATTTCTACAATTAATGTTCAGTAACATTTTCACCTAAAATTGTAAATAAGCTTTAAATTCGAGAAAATGTGATTATTCAATTGCAAATTATTGTTGATTATATTAAATCATTCACTATGAAGAGATAGCAGACCTCATGTGTGTCTCCAGCGTTATTGCCCTGTCACCAGCTGGCTCAAATCTTTGAATAGTAGACTTGAGATGCGCGGGAACACTAGCGTCAGGTGATCAATTTTCATAACGGCAAGGAAAGTTGTGTGAGTGCGCCACACCAGATTTTTCTGATTACATTCTTCATTCTCTAGCAAACCCCAACTTGAAAATTGGAATTTTGTTTGAAAAAGTTGAAATTGGAAGTTGAAAAAGTTATGAACCTAACAGATCATACTTTTCGACCAAGTAATGAATAAACCTTTCCTAACAAAACTCCTATAACGCAATACATATTTGTAACCCATATTTTTGTAACTCAACTCTCCGATAGTCGTCTTACAAAATCACTTTGAAAGCATCTCGAGTTACAGGGTTTCGTGATCGTCTCCATTGTTTTTTACAACACCGAAATAATTTATTCAAAAATGCGATCCAATTTTTTTCGAAAATTCAGGTATTCTGTAGCGTTACCATAGGTGCTATCAACACAGTATGAGACTCATTATAGTACCAGTATAGTAAAGTGAACAGTATAGTATAGTAACCAGTATAGTCCCAGCCTTCATTAGCTTATAGTGTCATTGACTTAATTGAGTACTTTTTTTGAAAACTTGGGTGGTCCTGGAAAGTTTTTTTAACAAAAAATCATGGAAAACAACAAAAAAATAATGTCCTAGCTACTAGTCTACTTAGATAAACCTTGAACTGTGTATAAAACATGCTAAAACCTTTCCCTTAACCTCTCTCAAAATTGAATGCCTAGATACTTCTCTTACAAACTTAGCCTACATTAGACAGAAAATTAGACCTACTTAGACTAAGTTTACTAAGTTACGTCTGGATATTTTTTTTAAACTAAATTAGACCTAGGTTTAATTTACTGTGTAATGTAGGCTTAGTGTGAAAAAAGTATCTAGGCATAACTTAGATACTACCAATAAACTTTGAACTGTTATAAGACATGCTAAAACTAAACTTTAAACTTTTTTCTCTCTAAAAATCATCTCCCAACTCGACGGAGAAGCACTCCCAACTTTGTCAAAATATTTAGGTTTGTGTTTAGAGTTCCTAAATTTGTATACTATGTTGAAAACCCAAATTGACCTACCGCGGTGTGATTTGAGGGCTGAAAATGCATCCAAAAAGTTTGTTTGTCGCTGTTTTTTGGACCACCTATTAAGTAAAGATTAGAATTTATTGGTTCTATCGAGTTAGAATATTTATTTGTTTACATCACTATTATATTTTATCATATTTATTTAGTCAGATTAGGTCTATATTTAGTGATACAGAGTATCGTCTTTATATTAGTAGATAAATATGGTGATGAAGATGAATCAAAATTTATTTTCGATATTTGATATTATTATGATTATTTTCGGAGTCTGGAATTTCTTTATGCATTACGAACCGCTATAATTATCTATATATATAAAAGCGAAATGGCACTCACTCACTCACTGACTCACTCACTCGCCGAACCAAAAATCTACCGGACCAAAAACGATCAAATTTGGTAGGTATGTTCAGTTGGCCCTTTAGAGGCACACTAAGAACGGATTTGAAAAAATCTCCAAAGATACGCCCAAAATCTGTGTTTTTCCAGCGTTTTTTTGCTTTTTCTCAGATTTATCGAGAACAAATGAACAGAAATTGTTCAAATTTAGTACAGAAGATCAGCTAGGGTGTAATAATGTTGTTATAAGGAATTTGAAATGACGCCAAAGATACGCCCAAAATTAGCGTTTTCTAACGTTTTATCATATTTATCGAGAACAAATGAACAGAAATTGTTCAAATTTAGTACAGAAGATCAGCTAGGGTGTAATATGTAATAATGTTGTATTAGAATGAATTTTCAATAACGTCAAAGATACGCAGATATTTAGCGTCTTTCCAGCGTTTTTTTTTTTTTTTGCTTTTTCTCAAATTTATCGAGAAACAAATGAACAGCAATTGTTGAAATTCAGTAAAGAAGCTATGCTAGGGTGTAATAATGTTGTGTTAGAAGGAATTTGAAATAACGCCAAAGATACAACCTAAATTAGCGTTTTCTTGCGTTTTCTCAGTTATTTCATCAAGTAAAAGAAAATTTTCAAATTTGGTACAGAGGTTTAGCTAGGGTCTAAAAGTTTTGTGATGAGGTGACTTCAATATTAAATATTACTTCAATATTATTACTTCAATATTATATATTACATCAATATTAAATATTACTTCAATATTATTATATTACATCAAAGATACGCCCAAAGTCAGCGTTTTTCTCAGCTTTTCTGCGTTTTGTCAGTACTTTGATTTTCTGATGGACTGAAGCATGCTCAAATGAAAAATGCAGGCGAACGAAGTGAGCCCGCTGATCTTATTTTTGGACGATCCATTCGGGGGTCCAGGGGGCAGAGCCCCCTGGCTAGTCGGATGTGGCGAGCGAAGCGAGCCTGACGGCTAGTATTAGTATATAAATATGGTGATGAAGATGAAACAGATATATTATTTTTGGAGTCTGGAATTTCTTCATGCATTACGAACTGCTATAATAATGTTCCATAAAGTTTAAGGATAGAGAATATTCACGAATGACACACCTTCACGTCTGAACTACTGGACTGATTAACTTGAAATTTTGCATATAAATTCTTAATTCCCCACGGATGGTCATAGGCTTATTTTCAATTCTTCGAGATTTCATTACGTCAAGTTGTCAGTTTGTCGAGTTTTTAATAAGACCCTTGCGCAGCACGGGTTACCTGCTAGTCCATGATATAATGAAGGAAAGAATTGGCTTATACACGTACGGGATAGAGGAAATTCACGAATGTCGCATTATCACGTCTCAAATACTCAACTGATTAACTTGAAATTTTGCATAAATAGATTCTTGATTTACCAAGGATGTTTATAGGCCTACTTTCAATTCTTCAAGATTTCATTACGTCAAGTTTTCAGTTTGTCAAGTTTTCAATTAGTCTCTTGCGTGTTCCCTGCTATAGTGTGGTCCACGTTATAATGGCAGGGATAAAGATAGAAGAATAGCGATGCCGATTCTCTGCATTAATAAATTATATTTCTACACTGTCAAAAACATAATTGTCATCGTTGTTGACCTAGAAAAGGATAGTACCACCCAAGGATAGTGTAAGCTATTCTTGATACTACATACTATTCTCGAGTACCACCGGCTTTGTCGAATGATAGACAAGCATAGCAAAACCAAAGTTGATGTCACTTTTTGTGTAGTTGAGAAGTTGATATTGTGGTAATTATTCATATTGAATGAAAAAGACTAAGAAATTGTCAAAAAACCACTGATTTATTGATAATTAGAAAGACCGGTTTTGCTTATTACACCATTTTCAATCTCTGATAAACTGTTTATTCAAACAATGGTGTAATAACAGAAACCGGTCTTTCTAATTTTTATTTATTTATTTTATTTATTTACAATGCAAATGACACTAATGTGATAACATTGAAAGATAAAATAATAAGATAGTCCTTGTGCTATTTTTCTTCCAAATTTATAGGTGAAAAAGTCCGAAATAAGGTTAGAATTTCACGTGTAAAATTTTGATAAAATTTCAGTCCAAAACAAAAATGGAAACTATAAATTTTGAATTTAGATGTCTTGAATTAATAAATTAATTAGAAATATTACACTCAATTACCACTTGTAACGAATAATATTGAGTTATTTAAGAAAATTTGGAACCATTCAAGCAACACAAACTCGTAAACACTGTTTATCAATAAATCAGTGGTTTTTTGACAATTTCTTAGTCTTTTCCATTCAAAGTTGATGTCATTATAACGTGGACCTCACTATAGTCTATAATGAAAAAACACATTTCAATCCTCCATTTTTATTAAAAGATTCAAACAATCAATCAATGGAGACCAATTGAAGCCAAACATCGTCCGAAAAAAAACCACACGTGTCTAAACTAAACATTCTTCGCATCCAATCTTAGAACGGACAATTTTATTATTAGAACGAAATTCTTTAGCAGGGCTTAGAGACACATGAGCAACAATACCGCTCAACCGTCAAATCTCATGTTCTCTCTCTCTCTCTCTCTCCTCCCCTCTCAGAGAGAGAGGACTTGAGGGGACTTAGGGGGACTTAGCCAGTGGCGCCTGTAAAGTGCTGCCAAGCACCCGGACTTGGCAGCTAAGTTGTAAGCATCTCGATGCTTACAGATAGCAAAGTCACAGCAAAGTAAACTACTTAGCACCCAGCAAAAAAACTAATAGCTTCCCATAGTTAGATTCATTTTAAATTGCCAGCAGTTGGTTGAATAAGAAGTTTTTGTGTAATACTGTATATAATTATTGCTGACGGTTTGGAGTGAATACTGAACACCACTACATCACTTCGAAATAAACGATAGAAAATTATAAGGTGGGATGTGGTCTCTCACAGGGTAATTCGGTAAATTACTTTTGGAAAAGTGGTGTACAGAAATTGACAAATTTTATTGCGGATAGGTTTTTTGTCATCACAGTAAATTGGCGCTCTATTTACTAAAGTGAGTCAGAGAATTGTAGAAGCATTCAGCTTGTAAGTCTGAAGCCGTGTTCACACTGCACAAATGTTCGACAAACATGTTTGTTGGGCAAATTTTATTATGTTTGACAAACAATGTTTGCCCGTGGCCAGTGTGGACGCGTCACCAAACAAATATTTGTAAAGCTGGGGTTTCGTTTGTGCGTGAATGCCGTCGTCGACCACGTCAGGGTGAGGATGTCAGGTTGGGTAGTTTTCAATTTCTCTAAATATCCTTAAAAATGATGTTCAATTATGTTTTAATGGGGGAGGTTCAGTTTATACTTTTTAATGGCAATATTTTGATATTATTAGAAATGTTTGATTCTTGAATAAATACAAATAATGAAAAGTTATTTGATGAGCTGTTTTAGCACACTTGAAATTTGGACAATATGAATGTCAACAATGCTTGTCGTCGTCAACTGCGTAAATTTACGCACAAACGGAAATATGGGGAGATCACGTTTTACGTTTTACAGTTGTTTTACAGCTGTCAACACTGAAAATGTTTGGAAAAACAGTAATTTTTTGTTTGACGAACAATGATTGTCCAAACTATTTAAAATGTTTGTCCTTGAGCTCCTCAACAAACATGTTTGCCGAACATGTATGTCGAACATTAAATGCTCGAACAAATGCTGAACAAATTTTCTTCAGTGTGGACATGGCTTAATATGTTTTTAGAAAATTGAGCAATTCATATAATACTTTTTTAAAAAACTGAATGAAATTGTCATCCAAGTTGATAAAAGTGCTGAAATGGGTGAAAAAAATTGAACATTTCTTAAATGAACTTAAAAAATAGGTACATTGAAATTGAATGAAATAGAGATTGAAGTTAAAAATAACACTCACCTTTGTGGGAGGCAAATAGAGGTAAGCAAGCATCATCAAGCTGTGACCTATAAACAAAAAAACAAATATAATCAAACTATATTTTAGATGAAACAGTAGATAAAACTGTAGATGGATTGAAAAATAGAAATCACAATAGAATCCCCAGTATTTCAAACCCGTGGGCAAAAGTTGCTGTTTTACTAATATGTTCCAGGGAGTAAGGTGAGTACTTTAAGCTGCGTTTAACCAAAGTTAATAACAAAATGTTAATAACTTAATCCTTATAGATTCTATTAGATTGAACATAGTTTATCATACACATGATTAACATATGTGTTTGTCAAGTTCCGTTCAATCTAATAGAATCTATAAAGATTAAGTTATTAACATTTTGTTAATAACTTTGGTGTAAACGCAGCTTAAGACTGTTGGTGGAAGAAGTAGTTATTTGTATATCTAGAGTGAAAAGTGCTGTTTTTTCTCCCTGAGGGAAAAGTTTGAAGCCCGTGGCGAAGCCGAGGGCAACAATTTTCCTGAGGGAGAAAAAACATTTTTCACTTGTGATATACACAAAATTTTTTCTCCACCTACATTTTTATAAAAACTGCACATGAAATAATTTTTAAAAACGTACGTGACCAAACAATGTGTTACAACATAATCTAAGAAGTAAACAGAAACAGCTGGCTTGTAATCACAGTTTTCCGCCGACACCGCTATCTGTCGGCAAAAGTTGTAACAACAATGGCCGCCACAACTCCAGCTATGATGAAGTTCCCGTTTCAAATTTGATTAGTTAATGAGGGAATATTCGTTGGCTGGTATTTTGAATAGCATGGAATATAAAAAATATTTATACATTTTTTTAGTATAGTGATATGAAGATTGTAATAATTTCAGCATATAAACATATATTTCATATGTTGATCAAATCTGGTTGAGGTATTGAAATTTAGTTGGCTCAATGACTGACTACTCTATATGCTTCCTCATCTGAGCTTAGACCTTCTTACCTATTACAATGTAAGTTTTTAAAATAGAGATGCTTCCCATGTTATTTGAATGGAGTCACTTTTCCTCCCTAGGGAGTTTTTCTGTTTTTTACTACCGAGAGCGAAAAAGTGACACTTTAGTATTATGTTTCAGGGAGTAAAGTACTTTAGACAGTAGGTGGAGGAAAACAAAGTTTACTACTACTCAGTTTATCTACAAAATTTTTACTACTCAGTTTTTATCTAAAACTAATTTTCTACTACTTATGATTCATGTGTCATAAACACAAAAAAGTGATGCCCACATGAGCTCTAGGTAGTCTTGTGCGTTGAATACAAATTGATACATTCAAAAGCAACTCCGTTGCTTGCTCCGAGCAACGCAACGACTTCCGTTGCCGACGGGTATCCTTTGCGTATCACCCACAGACACATTTCGGCCTGGAAAAGGAAATTCCTGAAGAAGTCCTTGAACGGAAGAGGCGCTTCCTCCCCATTACCTTTGCTCCTTTCAGCTGCACCTTGTCAAGTGAATCATTTCTGATTACAAAAATTCTAAATTTGGGTCTCGAAGAACAGTCACGTCATCGGCAATTGATTTAATTGAACATCCGCTTTTTTCAGTCGGGAATGTTGCAGAGATGTGTGGGCTCAACCGGCTCATTCAAAAGTTGTGAATTCTCATTGGTACAGTATTTGCCAAAAGGGAAACCGGATATTGTGACAGGAAAGATGGAAATGAATGAAAAAACAACAGGAAAAAATAGGAATATTTAGATGTGACGATTTCTAGTTTCCCATACTGTACAAGATAAAATTAATGTGGGAGTGAAAGGATAAATATATATATGTCATAATCATGACAATCAAGTAAGTGGCTAGGAATCCATATAAATTCCACAATATGAATATACAATCAACAATCATGAATCATACAGCATACAATCGCTGTATAATCAACTAGCCGTCAGGCTCGCTTCGCTCGCCATAGCCGTTTAGCCAGGGCGGACCCCCGACTGGGTCGTCCTCGCTTCGCTCGCCTGCATTTTTCATTTGAGCATTTTTATCATAATTATGTCAGAACGATCCATACGAGGGTCCAGACTAAACGGATATGGCGAGCGAAGCGAGCCTGACGGCTAGTAATATAATATTCCCAGGAATAGCTCTGATTAAAGTAGCAGTGCCCAATCAATTTTTCCGCGATAAATGCATTTCAATCTTCAACTTGGTGCCAACCTAACAAAGTCAACCCAACTTAATGCCAACCTGACAAAATTATTAATTTAGTTACCAGTTAACAACTGGTTCGAAGAAGTACTCTCTCTAGATTATAATTCTATATTAACATATGGTATGGACATTTTTCAATTATAAATTAAGAGAATAAGAAGAACATACATGCTAAAAGACGAACTTTAAACCCTTAAAAACCACCCTTGGAGTTGAAATATTGCCGAAAGATTTCTTAGTGCGCCTCTAAAGGGCCAACTGATCATACCTACCAAATTTGAACGTTTTTCAAATTTGTCATTTATCTTTAGAGCCGTTTTCGAGAAAACTGTGAAAAACATGCTTTTTTAATAATTATCTGCCATTTTTCTCAAGAATATTACGGAGCTCCTGCAATTTTCTCAGAAATGAGACTCATGGTATGAGCTATCCATGGTATAAATTTGAAGAAAACCATAAGAGCCGTTTTTGAGAAAATCGTGAAAAACATGGTTTTTCAGTGATTATCCGCCATTTTTCTCAAGAATATTACAGAGCTCCTGCAATTTTCCCAGAAATGAGACTTATGTCAGTTAATAGGGCTTATGAATAGCTACCCATGGTATAAGTTTGAAGAAAATCGTTAGAGCCGTTTTCGAGAAAATCGTGAAAAACATGGTTTTTTAGTAATTATCCGCCATTTTTTCCGCCATCTTGAATTGAATTTTATTGAATTTCTCATTGTCAGGTCCTCATGGTATAAGGACCTTAAGTTTAAAATTTCAAGTCAATCGGATAATTAGGAATGGAGTTATCGTGTTCACAGACATACACACACACACACACACACCACACACACACACACACACACACACACACACACACACACACACACACACACACTTCAACGACCCAAAAATCATGTTTTTGGACTCAGGGGATCTTGAAACGTATAAAAAACATGATATTACATGATATAAAACACATACACACACACACACACACACACACACACACAGACCAACACCCAAAAATCATGTTTTTGGACTCAGGGGATCTTGAAATGTATAGAATACATGATATTAGGGTACCTTAAATTTTTTTGGAAAGCAATACTTTCCTTACCTATGGTAATAGGGCAAGGAAAGTAAAAATCATGTTTTTGGACTCAGGCGACCTTGAAACGTATAGAAAACTTGAAATTGGGGTACCTTAATTTTTTTTTTGGAAAGCAATACTTTCCTATGGTAGTAAGGCAAGGAAAGTAAAAAAGGCAAGAGCAAATTTTTCTGTCCGATTACGAGATTTGGCAGAAATAGCTGAAAACTGGAAAATGAGCCGACAATACGAGGTTTTTGGGCCATTCTGTATCTAGCACAAGGAAAGTTTGCATGAAGAAACTGGGTTTGCACTTCTCTTATGTACCCAAATAATATATGAAAAAATCACAACTACAATATAAAATGCATGCACCAATGTGACTGGACTAATTCCATTTTTTCACATCTTCAACGACTTCCCTGGTGTCGTTGATCACTCGATCAAGTAGTACCACATCAAACACGATCCTCAAAGCGATCTTTAAAGTGATATTTGCACAGTGATACAATCCGTGTTATCTCGTTAATTATCGTCTGCTTTGGGTTCGTTCGCTACGCCTGCCCAATAATCCGGCAAAAAAGAGAAAACAGACAACGAAAAAAGTGGAAACTTGAAAACGAACTGAAATACGTGGTCACTTTGCTTCATCACTCCCTCCCTCTTGCTCCCGTTTGTCTCCCATGCGTTCGTCTCTATCTTTGTTGCTCTGCACTTATTTTGAGATGACGCTTAGCCTATAATCTTGAGCTTTGTCAAGGATGTCTGCATTCTCACTCACTCTCACACACACAATCACTCTATCTCACTCTCTCACCTTGATCTCTTCTGATTTCATCTCTTTCTGATTGCTAATGGCATACGTAATCGCCTTTAAATTTCGCCTAATAAAGGGGCCCGAGTCACCGCTACTAACCAACCACACAGTCTGCCTTTTTCTTCTTCGTCTTGTTTCATCTTCTTCTTGTTTCTTCTTCTTCTTCTTCTTCTTCTTCTTCTTCTTCTTCTTCTTCTTCTTCTTCTTCTCCTTCTACCCTTCTCCAACTACTTCTTCATCTTCTCCTTCCCCTTCTCCAACTCCTTCTTCTTCTTCTTCTCCTCCTTCCCCTTCTCCAACGCCTTATTCTTCTTCTTCTCCTTCCCCTTCTCCAACTCCTTCTTCTTCTGCTTTTTTTTCTTCTTCTTCTTCTTCTCCTCCTTCCCCTTCTCCAACTCCAACTTCCTCCTCTTCTTTCTCTTCCTCGTTTTCTTTTTCTTTTTTATTTTCTTCTTCTTCTTCGTCTTCTTCTTCTTCTTCTTCTTCTTCTTCTTCTTCTTCTTCTTCTTCTTCTTCTTCTCCTTGTTCTCCTCATGTTCCACTTCTTCTTATTTTTCTTCTTCTCTCTCTTTTCCAGCTCCTCATTCTATCTCCTCTCGGAAAAATTCTACTTCATTCTCTTCTTTTCCTGCTTCTTCTTCTTCTTACTGCTTTTCTACCTCTTTCTCAGCTCCTTCATCTTCCTCTTCTCATCTTCTTCTACTTCATCCTCTTCTTTTTCTGTTATTACTTCTTCTTCTTCTCCACTCCTTCTTCCCCTTCTTCTTCCTCATCTACCTCCTTCTTCTTCTTCTTTTCGAGAATTTCCTCTGCCTTCTTCTTCATCACATTGATCAACTTATTCTCAGTTTTCTAAAAAATATTCATTCACTGATAGAAAAACTCCTGCCAATTTACTCTTATTAAGTTTGGAGTAATCTTTTAATTTACTTTTATAATAATGTGAGTAGAATGGAATAATTGATGTAACACAACCCAGCAGCAGGTGCTACCTGGCGGCCGAATCTGAAAACAGTCACTTGGAACTATGGACCAATCAGTAGCGAGCAGGTGGAGCTTGGAGGCGTGTCCTTGTAGGTGTCAAAATATGGTACTCGCTTGTGATTGGTCCGCCATTACTACGCGTAAAATGTCAGCTATCAACATAATAATGAACACAAAGAGAGTTTGAAAAGCTTACTCTACTTGATTCTATACAGTTATTTGTCCAATCATTATCCTCTTCAGTATTGAAAAGAATTTATTGTTTTTCCTCTTCATCACTAGAGGGTTGAGGGTGTGCAAAGGCTAAAAATGAACTTTCTACTCGTGATATTTTTCAAAGTTTTTCGATTTGTATATCATCAAGCTATGAATATGAAAAAGTTTTTTCAGGAAAACATTTTTTTCACGATCATTATTTTTTGAGATGTGAGCGCCTGAAGTTTGAATTTTTGTGACAGAACGTTCCAAATTTGGTAAGAGATAAATCCATGATATTAAGAGGATAGATTCTTCATGGTTTTGTTGATCTAGTAAAACAAAAAAATTCTAAAAATATCAATTATGAAAAAGTTATTCAAAATAACTCAAAAGTTATTTTTGGTTATTTTTAGTAAATTGGATGATTAAAAATTGTTTTTTCAGAAAATTTTTGTTTTACTAGATTAACAACACCATGAAGGATCTATCCTCTAAATCTCATGGATTTGTCTCTTACCGAATTTGAAATGTTCTGTCCCAAAAATTCAAACTTTAGCCGCTAATATCTCAAAAAGTAATGATCGGAAAAAAATGTTTTCCTGAGAAAACTTTTTCATTTTGATAGCTTGGTCCACAAATCGAGAAACTTCGAAAAATATCACGAGTAGAAAGTTTATTTTTATCCTTTGCACAGCCCTAACCTATTTCGGACTATGTGTAACAACATAGCAGTTGTCAAAAATCATCAACTTCGTCTCCAGATAACCAAAGTCAAACTAGTGGAGAACGATTGATTATAGGTAGCATACCTGATAGCGGACTACCATTAGAAAAGGATAGATAATTTAATATCTATCAAGTTAAAGCAAGAGAGAGTGAGAGAGAGACGGTCAGTACAACATAGCAGTTCAGTCAAAAATCATCAATTTCGTCTCCAGATAACCAAAGTCAAACTAGTGGAGAACGATTGATTATAGGTAGCATACCTGATAGTGGTCTACCAATAGAAGAGGATAGATAATTTAATATATATTAAGGTCAAAAAGAGAGAGAGGGAGTGAGAGTGAGAGACATAGACAGAACACCGAGTTCCAACTGGAAGTTTTCGAGCCTCTCCAGTCACCAGTCTACACTAATGAAACGTACCTGTTCTAAAATCATGCCGCTAAAAGCCAATCCTAATTCCGTGCTGTCGTTAATAAGATCCGAATTTGAGAGCTTTGGTTATAGAGACAGCACACTGAAGTGGTCTAGGGGGCAAAAAAAGGCGATTTAGATAAAATCTAGACACCTGCCACAGATACAAAACCCGAATCAAAATATAAAAAATAGCGGAAGATTGTAGTTCAGGTTACCATGTATATTATATCTATATTGTATTGTATACTTGTGTTTCAGGAACCCAAACAGTTAAAAAAAAAATATATATATATATAACATCGGGCCAAGAATAAAACGCTTTCTCTGCATAGGGTTGACTTAACCTAGAAAAGGGAAGCTGTTGATGATCAAGTTATATAGATTAAGATTTTTTCTGATATATTTTTAGATATATATCTATGCTCTCCATTGAATTTTGAAGATGATAGCTGGTTCTTAGTAAGGCAAACTGTGTTAGATTGCATTAGAGGTGATAGCTGGGAATGGATCGAAATATTAAATGTAGGCACAGAATAGCACAGAAGGCTAGCGGTATAGGACTTTCTGTTCATGCGTAATCGAGGTAGTTCCTTTGCCAGATTGTAGACTGCGCGCAGAACCCTACTCCGGTCTCGCTCACCCCCCTTCCGCACTCCGTCCTCACAACAACTCTATCACCCACTCCACTGACAGGTAGTCGCCCCTCACTCCTTCACACTATCACACACACGCACACACACCACACAGATGCACACACACAGTCAACTCGGCACCAGACACCTGTCAACATGTGAAGCAATTATAGCAATTATAGGACTATTGTGATAATAATATTATTCAACCGCCTTCTGTTTTCTTTGCATTTCATCCAACATTCTCACAGCTGAATCATGACTGTATCATTTATATTACTCTGTGTTCTGTAAGAATGAGAATTCTATGTAAGAAGAAGTAAAGGAAGAAAAAGAGAAGAAGAAAAGATGAAGTTTTCAGTTCATCATCTTCTAAATATTTATTATTTTCTATCACTATTGTATAGTATATCTTCATCTTTCTTATCCTCTTCTCCTCCTTCATGATCCACTAATTCTTATTTCTCTCATATGCTACTCTTCTTCTTCTTTTTCTCTTCCTCCTCGTAGAAGAAGAAGAAGAAGAAGATTTCTTCCTTCTTCTTCCACTATCTAATCTTCTTCATGTTCTACCACTTCTTATTTCTATCTTGCTACTCCTTCCCATTCTCTCTTTCTTCAATGAAAGAAGAAAAGATAAAAAGAAGAAGAAGAAGAGGAAGAATAGAATGATGGAGAAGAGAAAAGAAAAGAAGAAGATGAGTAGAATAAGATAAAATGACGATTTTGAGTAGAAGAAGAAGAAAATAATAGAACATGATGACAAAAAGATAATAGTAAGAAGCAGAAGAAGGAGAAAAAGAAGAAGAGCTACAACATGATGATGAAGAAAATAATAGGAGGATGAGAGAATAAGATAACATGAGAAAAGAAGAAGAAGCTGATGTATTACTATTATTACATCATTCATTTAACTACATAAGTCACCCTATCCATAATATTTGGTGAAGCTGAATTTTTGCAGGATGTTAGTATACATAATTAATAGCCTGGAATCACAATATACTCATTTTTCTCTCACTTGCTCTATAAGGTCAACTTTTGTAAAGATATTCAATACTCCAGAATCATTACCCGGAAAATGTTGCGTTTTCGGAACTAATTATCAAAACTGCCCTTTTTCACTATCTCGTAACTGGACTATTATTAACTAATGAGCTGTTTAACATGCATTTGAACATGAAGATTCTGAATTTATCACTTTTATACCCTGGCCACCATGGGCGCCGACTTATCAAAATCTTTGGGTGGGCTCATTGGTAGGGGTCTGGGGAGGGTTTTTTCCATATAATTGATCAGAATTTTTTATGGACTCAGCCCCCCCAAAATATTTTTTGGGTGGGCTCCACAGCCTACCTACCTACCTACCTACCCAGACCTTATGGAGTCGGCATCAGTGCTGGTCACTTTTTTGAAAACTGAGTATCGTACCATTATAATAATAATGGAGAACTTCGTTTCTCTGATACCTTTTTGGCTATTGCATTTTGTGTTTCACACAGAAAGGACTTGTCACGGTTGATTATAAGAATCGTTCAATGGTGGGTGTTGAAAACACTGATGTCTCTCTTGAATGCTTGCTACCATCGGACTCCCCAATGCTTAATGCCCCCAAACAGAAAACTCTAACGGTGTAACATCCGGGTTGTGGGCATATTGTTCCATTCAATTAACCTTGGTAAACTCACACAGAAAACACACGCAATTCATTAGATGTCAATTAAGGAAGAAACTTTGTAATCAGAAATCAGACCCATGTTTCCATTTCGCCAATCAACATTCAATATCATTATTTTATAACAATAATAAACATCATCAACATAATGCAATGCTAATTTTAAGATCTGTTTACCAAGATTAATAATAAATTTGGAGACACATTAGAGCTCGTTTCACTTTCATTGCACTTAATAAAATTATTTATTTTATTGTTATAACATATTAATATTTATTATCACGTAATATCATGAAACTTGAGTAGTTTTTTTTTAGTTTATGAATTTCCTACTGGACTGACTGCTAAAAAAAGTATCAGAAAAGAAGAGAAATGAACATCATAACTTGATATTTGACCGAGCGAAGTGAGGTCTAAGATTCATGTCGACGGTTAGGCATTTCTCTTAATGTTTACATGTTAGAATGTTTACATGTTTAAATGTTCAAATGTTTATAAGTTGCGCATTTACGGCGAAACGCGGTAATAGATTTTCATGAAATTTGACAGGTATGTTCCTTTTTAATTGCACGTCGACGTATATACAAGGTTTTTGGAATTTTGCATTTCAAGGATAATATGAAAGGTAAAAGGAGCCTCCTTCATAAGTCGATATTACAGTAAAAGTCAGATTAAAGAATTATTCATTATAAATCAGCTGACAAGTGATTACACAGATGTGTGGAGAAGCCAGTCTATTGCTGTATTTCCATAAGGTCTATAGTTTCAATCAGGTGGATGAGAATACTGCGTGAGGTCTACTGTTCACAAAACTGCTAGTAGTTCTGTGAACAGTAGACCTCGCGCAGTTATACACCAACTATTCATTTGATCAGATCATGCTTACACAAGATTTATTATCATATAACGCTCTCCGGAATTTAGCGCGAGAAAACCAGAAGACATCTAGGCGCCCAGACGAGCTGTTATAAGTTCTTTGCATCCTATTTATTAGGATAAATGATCAAAACTGTTTTAAATAAGGAATGCCGATATCCAAAAGCACAACTTTTTACAGAATTTACAGTTTTAAATGTAAGGCAATTGTACATTAAATCTTTATTGATCTACATAAAAACTAATAAACTTAAAATTTTATCAGATATTTTACATACCTATCCTACACGGTATAGAGCTAACTTCGTTTTGCGACGCCGCAGGTGTTCATGGAGTGGAGCTGAGGACACCTTTTTATTTGGCTCAAATGGTCTATCGTAATTTGCCCGCTGAGATAAGAACTGATATGGATGAATGCAGTGTGGCTGCATTCAAGCGTAAGGTGGAGGGGTGGCTATACCGCCTGGGCTGGGAGTCGTCAGAAAGCCTGCTTCAGTCTGTTTATTGGCACTAAGATCATCTCTATTAATTTGATAGCTTTTCTTATACATACATAGATTTTTTTTCATTTTTGAGAGCTTATAAATTTTCATAACTTACCTTTCTTCTCTTTATATTTACCACATACTTTATTAATCGTTTATAGATTTACACATCTTCATTACTATATTCTTTTCAATAGTCACTGTGGAATCGGCTGGTTTCTGTTCCTCGGTAACTTTTTATATGAGAAGCTACTATTATTTTTTACAATAAGTATATACAAAATATATTCCACTCATGCAATCTCAAGAATTTATTCATATTCCAATTCTCGAATCTGTATAATATATATGTTACTCTTTTCAATCTTTTTCTGTTTATGAAATTTCGTCAATGTACAATGTAATAGGTAATTTTT
Source organism: Nilaparvata lugens (assembly GCF_014356525.2). NCBI lineage: Eukaryota > Metazoa > Arthropoda > Insecta > Hemiptera > Delphacidae > Nilaparvata > Nilaparvata lugens. Next base: position 39,683,843 of record NC_052514.1, read on the forward strand.
AATTTCATAATTATAATACAAACTATCTTATACTTACCTTCTTCTTGTTAAAGTCGGACATTCTATTACCTATATAATATTATGAATAGACTATTGGCTACCCACTGTAACAGGAACCCACCCCCTACACTCAGACGAATAGTCTTGTAGGGGTATTCCAGTAAAACATGCTCTGTATTACAATGTAATCTGTTTTTTGTATGGAGTAAAGAATATTTGAATTTGATAACACTCACATCATAAAAGCGTTATAAACTGAATAAATTGCAATTTTAAAAAATATCTTAAAATATGCCCAACTATTCTCTCCGATTATAGGAAAATAATGTGGAGTTTGGAAGAAATTGGAATTTACCACACATTATCCTGTTTTAAGTGTATGAGAGTTAAAATTCTAGAATAGAAATGCCCTCCGAGTTGGTTGAAGAGGTTGTCATCCTTTCGCAGTCTTTCAAACAGGCATTCAACCAATCCACTTGTCTTAGAGAATTATCATTTTTTCAGAAGGAATATATATATTGTAGGGTACTTATAGTATGAATTCATAATCATACATATACTTTTCAATTAATGATTCATTTTTATTAAATACATTATTATTGGATCATGAAGAGTTGGTTTTCCTTTTCACAAATAAAAAATAAGAATGAGAGTTTAACAATAAGAGAACAAGTATCATTTGAGAATTCCTCTCACAAATTATAAATGAGAAATATGTGTTTCACAATACGAGAGCAAGTATTCAATACAATTCTCAATAATTACTGAAAATTCCCCACGCGGTATGCATGCTTTAATATAATTATATTCACCCTTATATTTTGTTGTAGTTTCTAATTAGAGAGATTCAACCAGAAAACTATTTCCTGATCAAGTATATGGAAGCCATAATTTTTCTGAAAAAAGAGATTCTCCTCCTAATAATAGTTAACAATAGTTAACACTCACACTTCCTCCTACTCCATCACCTCCTTCTTCCCCTTCTTCTTCTTCTTCCCCTTCCTCTTCCTCTTCTTCTTATTCTTCTTCTTCTTCTCCTTCTCCTCCTCTTCCTTCAGCTCCTCCTCCTCCATTTTTATCTTCATTTTATTCATCTCCATCTTATTCTTCTTCTGCTATTTCTTCGTGTCTTCTTATTCTTCTAGGAGGAGGAAGAAGAGGAGGAGAAAAAGAAGAAACAAAGAAATAGCAGAAGAAGAATAAGGAGAAGAAGAAAATGAAGATGAGAATGGAGGAGGAAGAGGAAGAGAACGTGAAGAAGATGAAGAGCTGAGAATAATAGTGGAAGAAGAAGTGAGAAGAAGGATAATAATTATGAGAGGGAAAGAAAATGATCAGAAGTTCTTCTCTTTCTTCTCCTTATCTGTCATATCCCATCATCACTCCTCCTTCTCTTATATTATTATCATTATATCATCATTATCATCATCTCATCCTACTCTTTTCTACTCATGATCATCAAATAATATTTTCTTCTTATTTTTCTCATTATTCTTATCATCCTTTTCTTCTCCTTATCATATTAAAGAACTTATCATATCAACAGATTATAGAAAAATAGAAATTATATATATTCATAATTCAGCTCTAGTGTTGTCAGAGCAGAAAGCTACATGTCACAAAGGAATGAAATTGTTTGTCTTTTATAATAGGCCACTAATTGGCCTTTGGTTGTGCTTGCAATATTATTGTTGAGGCTCAGAAATGAGTTGAAAGCCTGGCAGGCTGCCAGATGCAGCTATAAAAAACCGGATCAAAAGACTGACACTCTCCTTCCATATTCCCATGCCAGCCCACTTTTCTCCTTCCACTCATTACAAGCCGTTACAAGCGACTGTTGACATGCTAATGCGATCTGGTGGGACAATGCAGAACTAACTTATGCTAACTTATGCGTGATATTATAAATGCACTACGTTGTTATTCTCATTATAGGAGTTTTCTCTGATGTAGGTAGTTTCTAGTTTGTATATAGTGGAAAAAATCTGGTGTGGCGCACTCACACAACTTTCCTTGCCGTTATGAAAATTGATCACCTGACGCTAGGGTAGTGTTCCCGCGCATCTCAAGTCTACTATTCAAAGATTAGAGCCAGCTGGTGACAGGGTAATAACGCTGGAGACATACGAGGTCTGCTATCTCTTCATAGTGAATCATTTAATAGAATCAACAGCTGCCAATAGTTTGCAATTGGATAATCACATTTTCTCGATTTTCGAGTTTATTTTTAATTTTAGGTGGAAATGTTACTGAACATTAATTGTAGAGATTCTCATGCTCAATCTATTCCACTCAATTTTTTTGTTTAAATTGTATCTGAAGCTTGATAATTGAGAATCTAAAATCAAACTTTGCATAGATTGGGCGGAACTCCTGAAATTTTTACAGATATGGGACTTGTGGCAGTTGATAGAGCTTATCGATGACTATTTCAGGTATAACTTTAATCAAAATCGTTGGAGCCGTTTTCGAGAAAATCGCGAAAAACCCTGTTTTTGACAACATTTTCTCCATTTTAGCCGCCATCTTGAATCGCTTTTGATCGAAATTGTTCGTGTCGGATTCTTATATTGTAAGGACCTTACGTTCCAAATTTCAAGTCCTTCGTTAATTGGGAGACGAGATATCGTGTACACAGACGCACAAACACTCATACACACACACATACAGACCAATACCCAAAAACCACTTTTTTGGACTCAGGGGACCTTGAAACGTATAGAAATTTAGAAATTGGGGTACCTTAATTTTTTTCGGAAAGCAATACTTTCCTTACCTATGGTAATAGGGCAAGGAAAGTAAAAATATATAGGCCTACAGAGTCATATATGGGAACCCTTCAATAAATAATTGGAGACTGTTGTAGATAAAATAATACTGTAACTTTCAGAATGAGTTTTTTATTGGTCAAGTACTTTACCTTTTGACGTACAACTGAATTTCAACCCCTCATAAGGGGGTGTGACTTAGGGGTTATAACTCGAATATTTTAAATGTAAACACCCATTGTGTGGTACATCATTTTAAAGGGCTTCTTGAAACAAAAAATATGGCATTGAAAAAAATGTTATATGATACTTGTATCAAAAATGGCGGCTGATTGAAGTTTTAGTTTTTAAAGAGATGACAGGTTGTAACTCAAATATTTTGAACGTAAACACCCATTGTGTGATACATCATTTTAAAGGTTTTCTTGAAACTAGAAAGATGACATCAATAAAAATGCTCTATGATACTTTTATATTTGATTCAGTTATTTTCAAATATTGATAAATGAATAAACTACTACTGAGAGTTTGAAGTTGAAAGTACACAAATGAACAGTAGAGTAAATTACGAAGTGCATACCCACATTCCAAGTTTTTCCCATCAAAGTTATTAAGAAATCTTAATCTACATTTAAACACGACTCTTCTCCATTTCCTGCCTATTTTCAAACTATTGTCTCATGTTCTCAACAAAGCTATATAATTCAGTTACAAGGTGCAGACAATTCATCGGCAGGTGAACTGGAATGTAGTTAATGTGAGATTCATTACACACTGGCAGCATAGCTTGAATGGGTAGCATTGGTTTTATTAATTGCGAACCCTGACATTTCAAAGTGGAATTTCCTATGAGTAAACCCACTTATTTGTGAATGGAGGCACGAGAAGATTCAACTAAAACTGTCACCATTGGGTTGAATGTGTAGCATTGGTTTTATTAATTGCGAACCCTGACAGTTCAAAGTGGAATTTCCTATGAGTAAACCCACTTATTTGTGAAGGGAGGCACGAGAAGATTCAACTACAACTGTCAGTATTGGTTTAATGGAAAGTATTGGTGTTATTAATTGCAAACCCTGACAGTTCAAAGTGGAATTTTCTATGAGTAAACCCACTTATTTGTGAAGGAAGGCACGAGAAGATTCAACTAGAACTGTCAGTATTGGTTTAATGGAAAGTAATGGTGTTATACATAAGGATTGCTGTCAGTATGAAGTGAATCTCGCTTCAGGTGAACCCCTATTTTATGAAGGGATGCAATTCGTCTTCGAAGGATAATTGGGAGGGTAGTTTTTCAAGACAAATGAAGGACCAAGCTGGAATTGTTTTAATGAGAAACGAGAGTTGAGAGTTGATTTAAAATTATATCCCTTTCTTTTTTTATTAGGTGCTAAGGGTGCACCAAAAACCACCTGTAGTTCCGCGACCGGAAACTGAATACAGGTAGGTAAGTTAATATTATTAGATAAGTACAAGGGAGAGATGCTTATCGTATTATCAAATTGATACTGTATAATGCACAGATACAAATACTAGCTGTATTACCTGATAATACCTTGTTTTTCTTGAATTTACCCTAAACTAGCCGTCAGGCTCGCTTCGCTCGCCGTATCCGTCTAGCCAGGACCCCCGACTGGACCCCCGACTGGATCGTCCGGGAATGAGATCAGCAGGCTCGCTTCGCTCGCCTGCATTTTTCATTTGAGCATTTTTATCATATGTTAGGACGATCCAGCCGGGGGTCCAGACTAAACGTCTGGCTAAACGGATATGCGGCGAGCGAAGCGAGCCTGACGGCTAATAATACAATATTCCCAGGAATAGCTCTGATCAAAGTAGCAGTGCCCAATCAATTTTTCCGCGATAAATGCATTTCAATCTTCAACTTGGTGCTAACCTAACAAAGTCAACTCAACTTAATGCCAAACTGACAAAATTATTAATTTAGTAACTGGCAATAACAACTGTTTCGAAGAGGTACTCTATCTAGATTATAGTTTTATAGTAACATATGATAAGGAAATTTCAATTATAATTAAGAGATTTGGGAGAAGAAGAATATACATGCTAAAAGACGAACTTTAAACCCTTAAAAATAACCCTTAGAGTTAAAATATTGCCAAAATATTTCTTAGTGCGCCTCTAAAGAGCCAACTGAACATACCTAACAAATTTGAACGTATTTAGTCGGGTAGATTAGTCAGTCTGTCAGTCAGTGAGTGAGTGCCATTTCGCTTTTATATAATTATATAGATATCGGGGCACCGAGCTTCGCTCGCTATTTTTTATTATTGATAAACAAAACACAAAATTCTCTAAAATGATCGTGTTTATATTTCACAGCTGGCTGGCTCTACGTCACTTATGAATTTTGGGGATGCGATATTTTGATTTTTCACATACTCACTTTTTTACTATCCACAGCTGTTTCAGCCAAGGATGAATTGTCATTTTAATGTCGTTCAGCGAGTTTTCCCAAGGATGAGACCTAGAGCAATCGAATCTTTATATCATAAACCTACTATGTTCCAAATTTCGTGAAAATCGTTAGAGCCGTTTTCGAGATCCGCTAAACATAAATAACCAGATATAAAAATAGCCAGATATAAAAATAACCAGATACAAAAAATAACCAGATATAAAAATAACTAGATATATAAATACAGAAATTGCTCGCTTAATATAATAGGATACTAGTAATTCTGTGAACAGAAGTGAACCTCTGTGAACCTCGCGCAGTTATCAACCATAGATAGTCTCCTCTAATACTGTCCATCGGAGTAAATTCTGTCCTGTCCTGTCGTGTCGGCGAGATATCGGTGTATAAACGACAAATTGGTGTTTGGGTTTTTGTATCGACAATGATAATAATTTTGTAAACAGCTATGCTATCATCAAAAGCTTACCGAGTTGAAAGCAGAGAAAAGTCGGGAGAAAATACTATCCTATTTCAAGTTATCAATTGCATGCGTCATTGCATGCAATTAATAATCCACCCGACAGCTGATTTATGATAAATAATTGGCCGAGCGAAGTGAGGTCTAAGATTCAAGTCGACAGTTTTGCATTTCTCTTTATGTTTATATGTTGCGCATTCACGGCGAAACGCTGTAATACATTGTCATGAAATTAATTTTGACAGGTATGTTCCTTTTTGAATTGCGCGTCGATTCATATACAACGTTTTTTGAAATTTTGCATTTTAAGGATAAGATAAAAGGAAAAGGAGCCTCCTTCATACGCCAATATTAGAGTAAAAATCAGACTATAGAATTATTCATCAATACTGAACTATACAGTGCATTCTATAGTCTGATTTTTACGGTAATATTGGCGTTCAAAGGAGACTCCTTTTCCTTTTGTATTATCCTTAAAATGCAAAATTTCAAAAAACCTCATGTATAATACGACGCGAAATTCAAAAAAGAAGATACCTATCAAATTTTATGAAAATCTATTGCTGCGTTTCGCCGTAAATGCGGAACATAAAAACATATAAACATAAAGAGAAATGCAAAACCGTCGACTTGAATCTTAGACCTTACTTCGCCCGGTCAATTATTGTGAAATTAATATAACTGAAACGTTCGTATTTTGTCCATACAAAGATCATAGACTACAGAACTCTAAATGCCTGACCACTCTGTGTTTGGGTTTGCACACATCCTAGGGCCCTAGGTGGTTGTAATGCTAAATGATATATTTGTTTGTTCTCAAGGAATAAACGGCGATTTATTGGTGTATCAAAATTACAGGAATAGAAACAAATAAATTTCAATGAGAAGCACTGATATAATTCATTTCATCAGTAGCAAGATTAGGCTTTACTTTTGGTCTGCATTCACTGAATAACGAAAATATCTCATAATCATTCTCAACAACTGTCTTGAAACACCTCTTCAAAAATTACTAAGCACCCACTTCTCTTTCTACCCATCACCTTGTTCTACTTCCATCTCTTTTTAACATCAAGAAAACTCAACCAGTTTTTTCAAATTCTTCTGCGCTTCTTGTCAAATTATGGTAAAGAGGGGAGAGAGGGACAGGATGACTATAAAATCTAATATAAGGGAGGGCTCTTAGGGGATTTCTCAAGTCATCCTTCCATCCTTTTCCTTTTTGTATTTTTTTCATCTTCTCCTTCACCACCTTCCACTTCTTCTTCTTCTTTTTGTTATTGTTCATCCCCATCTCAATCTCAAACTTCTCTTCATCTTCTCTTCCTCCTCCTCCACTTACTCCTCCTTCCTCTTCCTTTTCCTCTTCATTTTCCTCTTCCTCATCCCGTTTCTCATCCCCTTCCTCTTCCTCACCCCTTTCCTCTTCCTCTTCATCTTCATCTTCACCATCATATTCATCTAATACCTCATCTTTATCAGCTTATTCACTTTTCTCTTTTTCTTGTTCTTGTTCATCTCCATCTTCTCCTTATCCCTCTCTCCCTTCTCTACCCCTCCTCCTCCTACACCTTCTCCTTCCTCCTCCCCCTTCTTCTTCTTCTTCTTCCTCTTCTTCTCCTCCTCCTCCTCCTCCTCCTCCTTCTTCTTCTTCTCTTCTTCTTCTTCTTCTTCTCTTCCTCTTCTTCTCTTCTTCTCTTCTTCTTCTTCTTCTTCTTCTTCTTCTCCTCCTTCTTCTTCTTCTTCACCCCCTCCCTCTTATTCTCCTTCATCTCCTTCTCCTCCTCCTCCTTCTTCCTCTTCTTCTTCTTTTCTTCTTCTTCTTCTTCACCCCCTCCTTCTCATTCTCCTTCATCTCCTTCTCCTTCTCCTCCTTCTTCCTCTTCTTTTCTCTTCTTCTTCTTCATCTTTTTCTTCTTCTTCTTTTTCTTCTACTCCTACTTCTCCACCTTCTCCCCTTCCTCCTTCCCCAACTCCTTTCTCTTCTTCTCCCTTCACTTCCTCTTCTTCACCCTTCTCCCCTTCTTCCTTCCCCTCCTCCTCTTCTTCGTCTCCCTTCTCTTCTCCATCATCTTCTTCTCCTCCTTCGTCTTCTACTCCCTTCTTTTCCATTTCCTCTCCCTTCTCTTCTTCTTCTCCTTCCTATTATTCTTCTTCCCCCTTCTCTTCTTCTTTCTCATCCTTCTTCTCCACCTTCCTCTCCTCCTCCTTCTTAGTCCCACTCCTTTTCTCCTCCCCTAGAAAAAACCTAAACTAAAAACCAGTACACACCCTAAACGCGTTCACCGCGGCGCGCTTATAAAATTCTTACCTTCTCTTTTTTCGAAGTTGTATACACTCACACACCCAACACCATAATGAGATTCAAAACAACCTGTCAGCATTATTTTAATAGGCAGCCACATTGGTGTAGCTTATAATAAATGCTGACAGTGTATAAAGTGTATTTCACTGTAGTGCAGTAGTTGTAGTAGTCAATAAAAAGAGAGAAGAGTAAAAAAAAGAGAGGAACTCAGTATTTCTTCACGTCTCTTATTTCAGCGCCGTCATCATGCTGTATAACTTGATATATCCACGGGTAGCGGGTGAAATCAGTTGGGGTTTTTGTTGTACAGTTTCCTTTTTTTATGGGCTTGGAGTCCCTTTTTGTGGAAGGGCCCTTCTAAAATCAGTAAGTTACTAGACAGGCACTAAAAGGTACAAGTATCACACGCTTGCTGTTGCGTTGCCCTACGGTAGTAAAGTAGGGCAGAAGATCATTAGATTAATTTAATGGTTCACCAACACGTTATAGAATAGAATATTGTTTTAATTGTATACACATATCGGGGACCGAGCATCGCTCTGGAGTACAAAAACATAAAAAAATTATTACGAAAGAAGAAATTATAATAACATTCATACAGAAATGTTCTATACTAGTAGTTCTGTGAACAGTAGACCTCACGCAGTATTCTCATCTAGAAGTACCAGATGTCAACTGTTTAGAATGTTAACAAACTCAGTTCACGTTTGAATTTGTATTCCATATGATATAATTCATCCAGCTCCGTAATGATCTTTCTATCTGATGAAAATTAATTTTTTAGAATCAAAACTATTATAATTTCTCCAGCATTATTTAGTTTATTTGTTTATTTTTATTCACCTATTAAATTATTTTTTTCGAATTTGAGAATATTGATACTGATGGGCACGCATAATAATAACATGACTGCAAGACAAAATATTGAAACCTTGTTGAAATATTGAAAAGAGCTTGAAGCTGCGATTAGACCAAATTTATTTAAAAAATATTAATAACTTAATCCTTTTAGATTACATTAGTTTGGACATGACTTATCATACACATGAGGAACATATGTGTTTGTCAACTTCCGTTCAATCTAATAGAATCTATAAGGATTAAGTTATAACCATTTTGTTAATAACTTTGGTGTAAACCCAGCTTAAAGATGCTTACCTCTTTAATGCCTTTGATTGAAACTATAGACCTTATACACATACAGTAATTGACTGGCTTCTACACACATCTGTGTAATTACTTGTCAGTTGATTTATGATGAATAATTCTATAGTCTGATTTTTATTCTAATATTGGCGTATGAAGGAGGCTCCTTTTTCCTTTTATAATATTATCCTTGAAATGCAAAATTTCCAAAATCCTTGTATATACGTCGACGCGCAATTTAAAAAGAAACATACCTGTCAAATTTCATGAAAATCTATTACCGCGTTTCGCCGTAAATGCGCAACATATAAATAAATAAACATTTAAACATTAAGAGAAATGCCAAACCGTCGACTTGAATCTTAGACCTCACTTGGTTTGGTCAATAATAAAAGTAAATTGAGATTAATTCCCAGAGCAATGTAAAAATTTCCCTAACAAAGGTCCAGTTGTACAAAAGCCGGTTAAATTTTAATCCTGATTATCTCCACGTGAAGCAAATCAGAGAAGACCATTTCAAAAAGATGGATCTACTGGAATTAATCAGGATTGAAAATAACCCAGGATTAAGTAGGTACCTGATTGAATGATTACAAAAGTTCAACAGCTGAGTCATAATTTTGACACAGTCCCACACACATGAACTTGCTCACTCACTTCTATCACCAACAGACGACGAAATAATTATTATCAGCTGTTTTCCCAAGGATGAATAATAATTATCCTTTAAATGTCCTTCAGCGAGTTTTCCCAGGGATGAGACCTAGTGCAATCGAATCTTTATATTATAAACCTAATATGTTCTGAATTTCGTGAGAATCGTTAGAGCCGTTCTCGAGATCCGGTGAAATACAAACATATAAACATCTAAATATTTAAACATCCAAACATTTAAACATATAAACAGAAGTTGCTCGTTTAATACTATAGGATACAATATCATTATTTTTTATTCCATCATTTAACATAACACAACTTCCAGAAAATTACCACAAGCTTGAGCCCAAAACGGTTCCAATTATATTAAACATATTTTAAATATGTGAATATTTCGTATTTTAGTTATAATAATGTGAAATATGTCTTCTATGTTTATTTTGAAACATCTAAATTTGAAAATCTACTTTGTAGAAATTCTTGAGAGCTGACAATTTTGTGAATTGAAGAACTACAAGACTTGACCTATTTCGGACTATGTGTTATCTAGATTTGGGAGAGGAATAGCACAAGGTTACCTTATTTTTACGGTTTCAATATGGAATCAATCTTTCTCATCTTACTTTGGTCGTTTTAATACAAAAGTTTCATTTATTGAAGCATATTTTTTCAACCGATGACGATGTCGCCAATACAATAATTATTCTTGAAACAATATCAAAGACAAATAAATCTAGGAATAATTACAGTATTACTAAACGAAAATCCAAATTAAATGCTGTAATTCACCCCGAATACTTCTGCTACTGCAAATATTGACAACAGGGTAAACATCTAGATGGAAATTCGATAAGCGCTACAATTCAAAAATTATTTGTCAGCTCGGGAATCGAACCCAGTACCTCCTAATTCCGGTCAGGAATGCTTACCCTTACACCAAACTGACAATCTCTGGATAGCAGCGCTCATTTTATACGAAGCCATAGCGGCCAGCCTGTCTACAGATGGAAATTACTGATATATTGCAATAATTCAAATGCTAATGAATTAATAATTATTATTAAACGAAAATCCAAATTAAATGCTGTAATTCTATAATGAACATGCTAGGCTCAACTCACACTTACGCGACTCAGGTCGAGAATAGACTCGACTCTAGTCGAGAGCATGTGTTTCCAAATGGTGACACTCAGACCAGTCGCAGTGAAGATCGATGTCACTAATCAGTTATGTTTTTCAAGAAATTGACAACAAGTTGCCGAATTTTGTTGAAATCTCAGTTGACTACTCTCGTATATACAAAGCTTAAGGTAATTGAATGACCTTGTTACTATTGAAAGCATCTATTGCTATATGACTAAATAGGATAGGCTTATGACCGTGATGGCCTTTGATATTTAATGAACGTTTGGGTCTAAGTTTAGCATTCTATGTGCATTTAACTAATTTAGAAAAAAAGAGCCAAGCCACACGAAGCGTTTTTCCAGGCTTTTTCAGACGATTCATCAAGGCAGGAAGCTTTGCGATTGGCTGATTATCAGCTGATTGCCGAAAGCTAAACCTTTATTTATTTATTTATGCATTTATTCATAGGCTTCCATTTCACAAGTAGCAATCGCCTTTATTTCATTGTTTCAATTGAACACACGAACACAACAATTTAAAAAATGAGAAATCATTTGTGTGTTCGTCCATCAGCAACTTCCTTAGGCTTTAATTTAGAGGAGTTTATGTGTTTACAGAGATCTGAACTGGGTAGATCAAATTCTTCAAAACTCTTATAGAGTGAGAAACCAAGGGCCAAGCCTCACGAAGCGTTTTTTCAGGCGTTTTGATGAGTCGGCACTTCAGGAAGCTCTCCGATTGGCTGATTATCATAATCAGCTGATTCCCGAACGCGATTGGCTGATTACCATAATCAGCTGATTCCCGAACGCGATTGGCTGATTATCATAATCAACTGATTCCCGAACGCGATTGGCTGATTATTGACCGAGCGAAGTGAGGTCTATGATTCAAGTCGACGGTTTGGCATTTCTCTTAATGTTTGAATGTTGAAATGTTTATATGTTGCGCATTTACGGCGAAACGCGGTAATAGATTTTCATGGAATTTGACAGGTATGTTCCTTTTTCAATTGCGCGTCGACGTATATACAAGGTTTTTGGAATTTTTTTTCATTTCAAGGATAATATAAAAGGAGAAAGGAGCCTCTTCCATACGTCAATATTAGAGTAAAAATCAGACTATAGAATTATTCATGACTATAAATTGCATGCCATGACGCATGCAAATCAATATCTCAATGTAACTTGGTGAAAAATTAACAGCTGTGTAGACTATAAATTGCATGCCTCATTGAATGCAATTTTTATGCACTATTAAATAGGATGCAAAGAACAGCTCGTCTGGGCGCTTAGATGTCTTCTGGTTTTCTCGCGCTAAATTCCGGAAAGCGTTAGGTATATGATAATATTAAATCTTGTGTAAGCATGATCTGATCAAATAAATAGTTAGTATATCAGTGTGGATGTGCTTATGGTTTGGGACGTCGTTATAACTGCGCGAGGTGTTCACAGAACTACTAGTCATAATCAGCTGATTCCCGAACGCCAACCCAATCAGCCAATCGGAGAGCTTCCTGCTTCCTGCCCTGCCGACTCATCTAAAAACGCCTCGAGTGGCGTAGCCCTTGGTTTCTCACTCACAAAAGTCTTTAAGTATTATTTGAACACTTCAAGTCTCTGTAGACTCACATATAATAATAGATAGACTCATATATAACCTAATAATTTTCATTAAAAATAACATATAATAATAGATAGACTCATATATAACCTAATAATTTTCATTAAAAATAATAGACATCTTTTTCTTTTCCGTGATACAAATCTCAATTTGCGTCCTTCCAGAAAGAGATTTGGAAACATAAGAATGGATCTCAATGTTTGTAGAAGACAATACTTTTACATAGCAAATAAATTGATTAACAACATTCCAGATTACCGGAATAACATATCAATGGTAGATCCGATAAATTGTTCAAAAGAAGATCTATTGAATGGATAATAACCACTAGAATAGAGGATAAAATTTTTGATTAAATCATATTATCTTTCTCTATCAAGGTATGTTTTGCTGGCACTCTTACTTCTCTTTCTTTTTCTTTCTATTTCCCTTTCTCTTTCTTCTCACTTCTTCATCTCTTTCATTTAATACTATGATGTTGAATTTCTTATTATTTTTTGTTAATGTAATGTTGGCAACTCTCACCTGCGCACAGGATTTTCCTTGCAGGTGATTGGTTTCTTGTATTTTCGCTGTTCAAGTGAAATTTTTGAATGTATTGGTTTTGGAAGAAACATATACTCCTCTAGAAAGAACGTCCCATAGAAGTCATTCAATGTATGAGAAATTGGGCTCCAAAAAACTTCAAGGTGTTTACAGTGTTGTCTGGAGAGGAGGGGAGGTGTGATTCAACCCTCCCCCCCTGACCACTACACACCCCATCCATCCCACACACGTTAATCATTTTTGTCTGCATTTTTGATCTTCGCCCCCAGTAATAATACAGAGTGGTTTAGAGGGGTTCACGATGAACTGGCAGAGCATACTAATGGAAAACATTAAGATTTTCCATTCAACCACTACTGAAAGTTTGTGGTGAATTTTACTGGGTGAGATCAGTTTTCAACTGGCAGTGTTGTTAGGGTTTAACATCAATGCTTCCTCGTTTATACAACGCTGACAGATTATGGTGAACCACACAGCAGGCGCCACTTTTCACTGTATATGATGATTATGCTTCAACGCCTTCAGACAATCTTTGTTTTTCCCACTACAGTATTTATTCATTCATTCCTGGCCTGCTCTCGTTCTCTCTCTGTCTCTCTCGTGTGAGTCCGCCCACTCTGCTCTGAGATTTTGTTTCTTTTTCTCTGTCGGATAGATGGAGCAGGAATCCAAATTGGAAGACCGTGCGCCTCGTAAACTGAGTTTGGATGTGTTGTCTCTCACCCTGGTCTAATCCATGTCTGGTTAGGTAGAAGCACTGATGAGGCGGTTGGTGGAGGAGGAGGATGAGATAGATGAGTAGTGGAGGAGAAAGAGATGGAGGAGAATATTCAATCTCAATAATAATGAAAAATAAGTAGACTATTCTCGACGGATAAAATATTATTGATCATCATAATAAGAAAAGTCTGGTGTGGCGCACTCACACACTTTCCTAGCCGTTATAAAAATTGTTCAACTGACGCTAGTGTTCACGCGCATCTCAAGTCTACTATTCAAAGATCTGAGCCAGCTGGTGACAGGAGAATAACGCTGGAGACACACTAGGTCTGCTATCTCTTCATAGTGAATGATTTAATAGAATCAACAGTTGCCAAAAGTTTGCAATTTAATAATCTTATTTTCTCGGACTTTGAGCTTATTTTCAATTTAAGGTGAAAATGTTACTGAACATTAATTGTAGATATTTTTATGCTCAATCTTTTCCATTTGAAAAGTTTTGTTTAAATTGATCTGAAGCCTAATAATTGGGAATCTAATAGCCTATCAAACTTTGCATAGATGGGGCGGAGCTCCTGGAATTTGTACAGACATGGGACTTAAGGCAGTTGATAGAGCTTATCAATGACTTTTTTAAGTAAAAATTTGATCAAAATCGTTTGAGCCGTTTTCGATAAAATCGCGAAAACCCTGTTTTTGACAACATTTTCACCATTTTAGCCGCCATCTTGAATTTTATTGCATTTGATCAAAATTGTTCGTGTCGGATCCTTATATTGTTAGGACCTTAAGTTCCAAATTTCAAGTCATTTCGTTAATTGGGATATGAGATATCGTGTGTTACACAGTCGCACATACACACAATACCCAAAAACCACTTTTTTGGACTCAGGGGACCCTGAAACGTATAGAAATTTGGAAATTGGGGTACCTTAATTTTTTCCAAAAGCAATACTTGCTATTACCTATGTAATAGGGCAAGGAAAGTAAAAAACAGTTAATAATTACATCAGATAGCATGAGCTGCTCTGTAGAAGGCAGGGAATCAGCAACGCTGTTTTCCTATCTTTCTTCACTGTTATTTTATTTATTTATTTTTTATTATAACGTGGGCCTCACTATAGGCATGTTATATTGTAGGTGGTGAACAATAAACAATGGTATAGTTTGTGCTGAAGATTTATTAATCTATATGAAGGAAGATAAAATTCTATTTGAATTGGCTACAAATTATTCGATCATAAACATATTTAGAGCTCAATTTTTAGAAAAAAATAATTCTCTACAATTCATGTACAGTCACATTTTACTGTCATATCAATATCAATTATTATTTCATCATGAAAAAAGGTGTGCACCATTCCTGGTATAACAAATGATCAAATTACTACCTTATTATAGATTTTAACAATAAAATGTAATGAGAATAATTTATAGACAAATAAATGCTCTACAATTATTGTTCAGTAACATTTCACCATCAGATCAAGCCTAAAGTCACAAAATTGAGTTAAATGAGCCTAATACATCAGTCATGGTTATGGAAGCCAGAAACCAAGCTCTGAATCTTCCATCTCTCAAAAGCCGGCTGAGTTCAGGAATAACTCACTCACACTACCTAGCGGCAGAAAAGTGAACTACACTTTCAAATCTGCTCAAGCTCAAGATAATCTGACATTGCTTCAGTTTTTTGAGAATTGTGGTTTTATCGTTGATCTTATCGAAAAACGTCAGAGAAACTTTTTTGTAGAGCAGAAAACTGGCTACAACACACATTCTTTCAAATTTCTACAACTTCTAATTTAAGCTCAAAAAGTATGCTTGAAATAATGACAAATCTTATTTGAAGTCAGACTTGCAACTTCCTTCCAGTTTTTCTTCAATAACGATGTAATTGTGTAATCAATCAGAATAGGTCACAGAATCTTTCTTGTAGAGCATTTATTTATCTATAATTTGAGATGTATAACTTTTTGATTAGTTATTATATCCGGTCATACCTAACATGAAAAGTACAAATACGGTACAATGCTGTATCAGTAGCCTAATGTAGGCCAACAGGCAATATTTATGTTTATATTCTCGATAATAATAGTGAATATCAGTAATCATTGACTAATTGGGGTAAATAGATCATTTACATTCATATATCACCAACAGATCAAGCAGTTATCACAGAATTCTCATAATATAAGTTGATGAAGTCAAAAATGTTTAACGTTATAACAAAAACCTAATATTACATCTCTATTATCAATCTTATCAGTGAAACATGATAAATACTTTTTGTAGAGGATCCAAGGTTCTACAAATCATGTTCAATATTATTTCATCGACAAACCAATAATTAGACTACAAAATTGACAAAACTGTACTAACCTCAATAGGTAGTAAACCTTGAATTACAGCTTTCATATTGATTTCACCAAAAAATGTTACTGGACGTAATTTATAGATCACGGAATATTCAACAAATAAGTTGAGTCACAATTTACCGTCAGATTGATATTTTAGTCATAAAGTTGTGATGAAAATCAGGTACCGTCGCGTTACTTTTAGAAATAGTTATAAATCTAAAAGAAACTGAATGTGACTGAATCTTGTCTCTGCTTGCAAAGGACGGCAAAAGACCTCGTCCACGACACCTAGCGGCAGAAACTGTAAACTGAATTTGCAAAACTGCACCATGGCTTCAGATTTTTGCAATTTACAAGCTTATTTCTCATTATATCAAAATCGATCAGTAATAAAACTTGTAGATAATGAAACGCTTTGTAATTTTAGTACTTATTCAATTTGAATTTAATGAGATATTTAGCTATATTTTTGTAAAAAATGATCCCAGAAAGGTGATCGCTTTCACCAAGCTCATGTTCAATTTCTCAATTTTCCAATTTATGCCCAATCGAGTTGATTATAAAACCATTAATCCTGATTAATCAGTTCTTTCTCTACAAATTTCATACAGTAATTTTTTTCGATTGAATGAACGGTATGCTTGCAATTTTGAGAAAACTAAAGCAATGTACAAAAGAAGTCTGATGCTTATAGTAACTGGTTAGGAGCATTGGTGAGGAGGAGGACGAGGAGGAGGAGAATGAGATTAATGGGGAGTGGAGAAGGAACAAGAGAAGAAGAAGAAGAAGAAGAAAAAGAAGAAGAGAAAGGAGAAGTATAACAAGAACAAGAACCCAATTCAAATTATTATTGAACAAAGTAAATAATGATTCTCTAAAAATTCAAACATCTAATATTTAAAATAATATTGATCATTGAGACAAATTAAATTTCGAGAAGTGCACATCATTTACACAAACGCTACCAAAAAATTCTAGGGAGATACAGCAAGATGTCAGTTATATGTAAAAAATACAAGCCAATAGCATTCAAATTCATTTAGTGAGTTCTCTACGCATAAAAAGTACGGTACAGTATTTCAATAGTAAACATCGCTAAAATACTCAAGAACTTAATAATTAGCAGGAGGAGGAGAAGTGGATAGGACGTAAGAGAATTAGAAGAAGATGAAAAAGGAAAGGAAGAAGTAAAAGGAGAGAAAGAACTGGATGAGAAGGGGATCCGACATGTCTCACCCAGTTTATAAGCTTGTTTTGTAGACGCACGTTCTTAAAGCCGTCTACGTTTTTTTGAATTATCAAGTTCATTGCAACGACCTTGGCATTGTGAAGACTATGCTCTGTGCTATAACCTATAAGAATGTTCCACTCTGCTCTTTAAATAACAACATTCACTCCAAACTGTTGGCATACCTCCCAAATAACATCTACTCAAAGATTTTTAAATTTGTAATAGTTTTCTCAGCATTTCAAATACATAGAACTCGTGGCTGGAGCACAAGGCTTCTCTTATTCCAGCCACGCCAAAAATATTGTTTTAAATATTTGAAATATTTCCATTCCACCAATGCTAATAGTTATAGAAGGGTTTGAAAATCATTGACAACTGTTCATTGTTTATTTTCTCATGAAGTTTTATAGTACCGTAACTTCAATCAGACTATAGAATTATTCATAATCAATC
>NC_052514.1:39701770-39897674 GCF_014356525.2 Nilaparvata lugens
CTGTCGAATAGCACAGCACAGGTGAATAGCCAGCCCTAATCTAAAACCTGGTTTATTTTTATGTGGTTGTGGCAACATTTACAATTCTTTAGTTTCTTTTTTCGATCTGCCTTACACTAGGACAGGACAAATGTATGTTCACTGTTTCGGTATGTGGTTCGAGCACCAACAAAATATGTTGCCACACATCACAGTTGAAAATAAATTCGTTAGGCGTAAGGGAAAACCTACATACTTAGGCTATATGCCTGATACATAACGTAGAAATGTGATAGGTTCAGTAAAAGATCTAATATTAATCAATAGTTATTTGTGCAACTAGTGCGCAAAGTGACAGTTTGCTGCACCGAAAGAAACGTTTACGCCCGAGCCGTAGGCTCGGGTGGAATGGTTTCTTGAGTGCAGCAGAGGAACTTTGCGCACGTATTTCACATCAAGTTTTTCCTACAGTTACCATTGAATATGAAAAGTGAGTAATTATGGGTAAAATTGCCTGAAATTCATCAAATGTTTTTCTGTGTAATTTTATTATTGATAAAAACCTTAATCCTAAAATCCTAAAGTCCTCGTTGCCCTTGGTTATAATATATAATGAATAATAATTAGCGCGTTGTGCTTGGTTGCACCTCTGCTCACTATAGCAGCCACAGCAGTCACTGTTACCAACTTCATTTTGATTTTGCTGCACTGTTGCTCCATATAACCTACTAAGTATTTTGCGTTGCCATGTTGCAAATCTGGAGTGCAGAAAAATTTTTCCCGCACTAGAGCGGAAAAGTGATTCTTTGCGTTCTGTAATCAGTGCAGCAATGGCCACTTTTCAACGTAACTGTAGGAAAAATATATAATATATTAGTCTATCTTCAATTTTTGTATGTTATTGTCCGAGCGAAGTGAGGTCTAAAGGTGCGTACAGATATACGCGCCGTGAACATGAGCAATTCACTTCACGTGAACCTAAGTATGTAGGTTTTCCCTTACGTCTAACGAATTTATTTTCAATTCTGATGTGTGGCAACACATTATTTGGTGCAAAGTCACCCCAAGTTTAGTATACCACAGACCAAAATAATTTGTACTCCGATATCATAAGTCTTTTAGAAATACATTTTCTAATAGGAAGTTCTCCAACAACAAAATCACAAGATGAAGCAAACAGTTTGGTTTTATGTCGATAATTCAACTAATATATGGAGATTCGACAAGAGATATCGATTGTAGAACCTCGATAATGATCAGGGCTACGGATAACAATGTTGAACATCGATTTCGGATAACAGAGATCGGAGATAAACTGATTTGAATTATTTTTTTTATATTCTAATTGAAATATAATAAAAAGGCCAACATAATATGTACTCACCGATATCATAAGTCTTTTAGAAATAGATTTTCTAATAGGAAGTTCTCCAACAACAAAATCACAAGATGAAGCAAACAGTTTGGTTTTATGTCGATAATTCAACTAACTAGACAAGAGATATCGATTGTAGAGCATCGATAATGATCAGGGCTACGGATAACAATGTTGAAGATCGATTTCGGATAACAGAGATCGGAGATAAACTTATTTTGTATATTTTCCCGCGAAGTGGGACAAAGTCATCCCGGGGTAGACAAAGTCACCCCGGTCGACGGTACCTATTATTAGAATTGATAATTAGTGAGATTGATAATTAGTTAAATTGATAATTAGTGAAATTGAGATATTACTCACAATTAGGAAGATTTTTGTTTGGATTTGTATTTTTAAATTAATTAATCTGTTAAATTCAAAATTATTGTAGTACATACATTTTTGGGACTCAAAATAGTGTGTGAATTAAGTGATCATTTACATAACCTCTAGACCGTGTATTCCAAATTAAGGTTTATAGCAGTTTTGGGCGAATGCCTGTTGTTTTTACCTGCATTGTATCTATTGTCTATGAATAAATTAATGAATTTACCGGCATTGTATCTCCAATATTTTCGCCATTCTATGACTCAACCACTATTACTTTGTTCAGGTCTCTTCCAAAGTCCTTCATTTTTTTTAGCAAACAGGTATTCATCAGCCAGCTCTACCATTCCTCTTTCTGTTGGGAATTCGTGTCCTACCAACAAAAAAACCTGCATTATAAACGGTGGGATGACTTGTAAGATGTGGCCTCTCTATATTCCACAACAAAATTAAGACCAAATTTATTCAAATCGGATCATTGTAGCGAAATTCCTCCGCGTTGTTATTGGCTGAACCAGTGTTATGTGGCCTTACTGCAAAACTTCATGTAAACCAGTGTTATGTGGCCTTACTGCCAAAATATTCATGTAAACCAGTGTTATGTGACCTTACTGCCAAAATTCCCATGTAAACCAGTGTTATGTGACCTTACTGCCAAAATTCCAGTCTGTCTGTCACTCATCAACCATCCTAAAAATAGTCTTTTTTCTCTTTCACTCTCATATATTTATACCGTTTTCTCTTCTTTCTCATAGGGAGTCCTTTTCCATCCAATGTAACAAGCTCACATCATTTTGCTTGATTTAATATTATGTTTATACTCTGGTTCAGCATCATTTATTAGTTTTTTCCTCTTGTGAGATCTACGACAAACTTTACTTAATATACTGAATTTTCCTGTTAAGGAAAATCTATTTTATATTTGTATAAAGTATATTAATTTATTGATATTCCTTATAAATAAAACTTAAACTTCCTACTAAAACTAAATATTCCTTATAAATAGCATAAAAGCTTCCCAATCCAGTTGGAAAATGCTGATAATTTGCTTTAATCAATTATACACAAATTATTCAAATTATTTGAGTCTTATTATCATTTAATGTTATTTGATAATTACTGATGTCTTGAAGATACCGAAATGAATAATAGCCTATCACCAGAGAAAACTTCTATTCTATTTATTTATTTATCATTTACAATCAACTTAAGGACAAAGAAACAGACTATATACTTGTTTAAATAGATTGTTTATTCTATTACTTAATAGTATTGTCTGAATATTAGCATAGTTCAAAAGATATAATCTTCCAAACCCCGAGGAATAGCATCTACTTTTTTAAATGTAAAGGCTTCATATTTTTTCTAAATATCACGAATGCATAAAAATTCAGTAGCAGTCGAATTTCTATTATTAATTTTTTCTGGTACAATGATAATGATTCAATAACAATTAAAATTCAGTCTGGCGCTTTCATTAAACTACTATATCAATTATATGTGATCAACGAATTCAAAATAGCTTTAGGTGTTTAATGTTGTACTCAGGACTTACTATAGAAGCTAGATGCTAAACATGGTGATTCAATCAAATGAAGTATTGAATGTTTTCAATATAAGAAAGCTATAAACAATAATAATATTATCACTAATATAATTATGTATGTCAAATATATTATATTTGTATTTTTAATTTCACCTCAACTTTCGATTACATCATCTTAATTTTTTCCTTCCCCATCACCATCTTCATTTACATGATGTAAATCACCCTTTTATTTATTATTTATTTATTATTTATTAGATAGAGCGAACAATACAATAGTCGAAAAGAAAAAAAAACAGGCTATTGCCCAAAACTTCTTCCAACTTCTGATTTTGTCACAAATCGTCCAAATATTATGTAGGTTATGTTCACTTCAATTTCAACACCAAATCTTCAATCTTTTCAGTTTTCCTCCACTTCTTCCTTTCTTTGCATTGATTATACAAACGAATTTATCCAACGAGTAGGCCTGCATGAAATAAAAATAAATTTATTCTAAAACCTACAGCAATTGTTAAAATATTGTGTAAAGCTGAATAGCCCAAGACGCCAAGACCTACAAGGTCCGAAAATCACTTATCACCTTAACCTTCTATGACACAAAATATAGCCTAATATAGTCATAATAGTAGGTTATTTGAACAACAACTTGATTACATTGGAAGGAAATTTCATAACAAGTTACCTGGTTCTTTAAAAAGTATTGAGTAAAAGTAATATGACAAAATTCAAAAAATATTTTAAAAAGTATCTTGTTGATAAAGCCCTGTATAGTGTACACGAGCTCCTCTCAGACTCGAATTAGTGTTGACTTAGAATTCTTAGTTCTTGCTTTTGGAAAAAACGACTAGCAGTCAATTGCTTTTTTTCCAAAAGCAGAAAGTGATTTAATAATAGGCAGTTCGTGATGGAAAACAACATTGAAGAATTCTATTCTTAGTTTTCGTTGTTTTTTCAGTGAAAATGGACTAAATTTTAGAAAAGTGAAACCATAACTCTATCTAGGACTTTTAAAATTTTATCTAAATTTGGGAGAAAATTGGTACAAGGATTATCCTTAGTTTTTCTCTCCCAATCAGTGCTTATTTGTAAAAATTATAAATAAAAAAACAAAGTATAGAATTTATTGTATCATCTAACTATTGTATGGAGTTTTTACTTCCAATCTGACTTTGTCTTATATTCCATAACTGGAGTCTCCAAGACTTAATTGGAAAAAACTTTTTATAATAATATTGGTTAATAAAAATAATATCACTTCTCAGTTGATGATTCATTAAGCGTTACGGTTACATAAATATTGTACTTCAAAATTTTTAGATTCAATACAGCTGATAGTTGCAGTGATAGTAGTTTTAATTTTTCTGCTCAAAATTTTCAAGTTTATTTCAATATTATTGAAACTTTGGGATTGTTTAGTGTTATTTCCGGCTCTTATCAACCCTTCGAAATTCAAAATTCATCAGTCATATCTCGAATACGTATTCTCTGAGTGTTAATCTTTGGTGAAAACAGAAATTTTAAACTTAACCTCACTTTGGACTATTTATGTGCCAAAATCAAGGAATTGAAGAAGTTTTGGGCAATTGCCTGTTTCTCTTTCCAAATATCGTGTTTGTGACTGTTCTAATAAATAAATAAATAAATAAATAAAATTGGTAAAAAAACTTCACTCACATGGGCTCCTTTTTCAGTTAGGGTCGAAACTAGTTGTTGAACTATTTAAAAGTTTTAAAAAAATAAGGGGTAATTCAAGATTTTTATATTGTTTTCATTAATTTAATATTGGTTTATAAATTATTGTTAAAATATCACTGCTTGGGTGATGTTTCTTTAAGCGTTACGGCTACAATATTTTCTATTTCTTTCTTTAAAATTTCATTTTCTTGTTTCCTTGCATCTTCTTTTCTCACCTTTGCTTAGTTGATGATTCATTATCCGTTACAGTTACAATAATTTCAATTTATTTTTTATTTATTGTATAAAATACTATAATCATAATACAATTATGACATTGGAGGAAAAACTAGGCTGAGCCTGTACTATTTCTCTCCAAAAATTTTGATAAAATGTTAATGTTGTCCGAAAGATAAGGTTATGTAATCACACACTGCTTTGTCACTTGATTTTCGGTCCAAGAATGATGATTTATAATTTTGAAGGTTGATTTTATACTCTAAATAAATTACAAAATGTATCACAATAAATTTAAAAAATTTAGAAATAGTTTAGAAAATACCAAAAGATAAGGTTATGTAATCACACACTGCTTTGTCACTTGATTTCCGGTCCAAGAATGATGATTTAGAATTTTGAAGGTTGATTTTATACTCTAAATAAATTACAAAATGTATCACAATAAATTAAAAACTTTAGAAATATTGCACTTATTTGAAAAAGTTTCTTCAAATTTTATTTTGATGTTTCACTGCTTTCCCTTTTTCACTTCTGCTTCACCGCCTCCTCCTCCGTCTCCTTTGCACCCCTTCTCTGTCTCAGTTTTGCATCGGTGAACAACGAAGCGTATATTATTTTTCCTACAGTTACGTTGAAAAGTGGCCATTGCTGCACTGATTACAGAACGCAAAGAATCACTTTTCCGCTCTAGTGCGGGAAAAATTTTTTCTGCACTCCAGATTTGCAACATGGCAACGCAAAATACTTAGTAGGTTATATGGAGCAACAGTGCAGCAAAATCAAAATGAAGTTGGTAACAGTGACTGCTGTGGCTGCTATAGTGAGCAGAGGTGCAACCAAGCACAACGCGCTAATTATTATTCATTATATATTATAACCAAGGACAACGAGGACTTTAGGATTTTAGGATTAAGGTTTTTATCAATAATAAAATTACACAGAAAAACATTTGATGGATTTCAGGCAATTTTACCCATAATTACCCACTTTTCATATTCAATGGTAACTGTAGGAAAAACTTAATGTGAAATACGTGCGCAAAGTTCCTCTGCTGCACTCAAGAAACCATTCCGCCCTCGCCTACGGCTCGGGCGTAAACGTTTCTTTCGGTGCAGAAAACTGTCACTTTGCGCACTAGTTGCACAAATAACTAATTCCTATATCTACTTTCCAACTTAATTAAGCTCCCATTATACAGTCGCTACTTTATCACCAGAGCAAGACGCGTATGGGGAACCGGTCTTCAATCTTCACTTTAAACTGTCATCATTCCCTGTGTAAACAGCATCAACACTCCCATTTAACAGATACTGACATTTCAAAGTGAATCCGACCATGGCAGAGTGCAAGTTGAATTGTCAGTATATCCTGTAGTTATCACCGAAGCGTTTCTCATCTAACTAGTGGTGACAGATGTAAGTGAATCGCTCTGTATTTTATTCTTTTTTATCTCTTGTATATTCTTTGAGTTGTTGATAAGAGCAGAGCAGCCACTTTCGATCCATATAAGGGCAAACCTGGCTGGCAGGGTTTGGGCTGCCAGTTAATCTGCCAAGGGTTATTGAACTTTTTTAGACCGTTTAATTAAATGAAAATACCGTTCAACTTGGACATGTGCAGATGTTGTGTAATAAACATCAATGATACAGTAATATTGAAATCATATTAAGTATATTTTCATTTTTTTCAGAGATTTTTTCAGTAGAATCAAAGTTTCAAACGTTCTTTTTTTCAAAGTTCACGTTTTCATCAGTTTCATCAGTCTGTTTTGAAATTCTCATTCCTTTTCATATGTTGGTTAATTTCTAAGAGAAACTATAGTTGTTCATAGAAACTAAATACTATTACTTTCCTTGCCCTATATAAGGAAAGTATTCCATAGGTAAGGAAAGTATTGATTTCCGAAAAAATTAAGGTACCCCAATTTCTAAATTTCCATACGTTTCAAGGTCCCCTGAGTCCAAAAAAGTGGTTTTGGGTATTGGTCTGTATGTGTGTGTGTGTGTGTTTGTTTGTGTGTGTGTGTGTTGTGTGTGTGTGTGTGGTGTGTGTGTGTGTGTGTGTGTGTGTGTGTGTGTGTGGTGTGTGTGTGTGTGTGTGTGTGTGTGTGTGTGTGTGTGTTGTCACGTTATTATTTATAGTTAAATAACGATTAGCCTCCTGCTTGGCATCAATCGGTAGAGCATGAGAAATATTTCAATAATTATAAAATCTGATCGTGGTTTTACTAGGATATAGTCTCATAAAATCTTTATAGGCCCAGATATGAGCTTCCACAATAATACTGATAATTTATAAAAAAAATATATATATAAAGCTTATATCCTACAGTATTGAGGAATAAAAAATAAATCGTACACCATAAAAATTTGATACATATATTAACAAATATCTCAAAAATAAATCAAAGCAAAAATATATAGAGCGACAGAAATATATAATATAAGACAAAACAATAATCGAAATCAATAAAATATCAGGTTAATACTATTCTTTAACTTCTATAGCACGAAACGCTACCATGTGCTTTCATTTTATGATCATATGCATTTATTTGCATGTAGCTTCGATATCAGCTTGCTGATACTTGTCAACTTGGACGATTCTATTTAGAATCTAAATTTCTTAAATCAGCATGACAAATAGACAAACTAATAATCCAAATATAATAATTAAGATAAAAATTAAATATTTAATTCTTTGGTTTCCAATAGATTTCTTTATAATAAATATTTTTTATCTCAGGGTGCGAGATTCGGCACCTGACGGAATAGATAGATCAATTCATCTAGTGAATCAGAGCTACATTATATTATCGCAAATTATATTGCAGAAATTAATGATCATATGAATATTGTATTAACAGCCTAGAACTTAGTATTCTTTGATTGATGGATCTTTTGATATATGGATTGATTCGTTACTATCTAATAAAATACCTTTTATACTATCTTTACTTGCGCAAGTATTTTTACCAAATTCTTAATTTATAAAAAACCCTTTCGACGAGCTAGCTTTGATTCTTATTGCATTTCGAAGCACTGAGGGCGCCCAATCACTATTTCGAATACTTTTCACTCACGTGCTGAATTTTCTATGAGCTGCTGATGTCGATCCAAACTCCTGGTGGTCCTGGATTATTTGTAGCCGGAGTCGTCTCTTCCAAGGGGTTAAAAAATTATTTAAAATGACTTCTGCTTTACATTAGCATCACAAAGTCTTATGAAAAAATTTAGTAATTCAATTTACTTTTAACATAATACTAAAGTGTCACTTTTTCGCTCTAGGTAGTAAAAAACAGAAAAACTCCCTAGGGAGTAAAAGTGACTCCATTTAAATAACATGGGAAGCATCTCTATTTCAAAAACTTACATGGTAATAGGTTAGAAGGTCTAAGCTCAGATGAGAAAGCGTAATAGAGGTGTCTGTCATTGAGTCAACTGAATTTAATACCACAACCAGAAATTTGATCAACTCATGAAATATATGTTTGTATGATATCATATTCTTAATATTAGTAGACAATAAAAATTTATACAATTTTAAAAATATTTTATTCTATACAAAATACCAGCCAACAAATATTTTTGATCTGCATTCTGCAATTCAAATCTGAACCGCGTGATCTGGAGTCAGCCATTTTTAGTAGCCCAGCTGATATAATTGATACACTTGGCCGATAGATAGCGCAATCAGCAGTGCATATCAGATGACCGGTTTTTAGGTTTTAGATTTTAGGTTATGTTGTTAGGAAACATTGTCACCAATACGTAAGTTATTAGAATGATTTAATTTGCAGTTTCTATAAAAAAATGTAGATGGAGGAAAAATGTTGTGTACATCACGAGCGAAAAATACTTTTCACTCTAGATATACAAATAACTATTAAGTTATTAAAAGGTACAGTAAGATATTGTGCTCTATAATTTTTGGTGACCTCTCATGGTGGTGGTTGGCAGGCAAGTCGGGAAGTTCTCTTTTCTCAGTTACAATTTTCACTTCCGATTTCCAAATTTACATGAAATTTAAATATTCTGTTCCTCCGCCATTCATGGCTCAAATAGACCATACCAAACTATTAAACTATTACTTATGTTACATCTTTAATATTTTATTTGCCTTCGGGCCGTATCCAAAACATAAACTGCACAATAATAATTTATAAATTCTTATCATTTGTAGAAATATATACAAATATATTTGAATCAGCTCACTATTGCCGCCTATCAATTGCCACTATTTGATTGGTGCATGCAAATTATTATAGTATTCATGCGCCTAGTAACCCCCTACTTCCTTAATACATTTAATTATTTTTGTTTGGGTTTTTTAATATGCTTTTTACATGCAAAGTAATTTTTTACAGATTATACCTAAGTTGTTTCTTATATTACAACAATTAGCCACGTGGGACGTTTAGTTCCTCAAGTTGAATACTGTTTCGCCACAATAAGTTTCTGCCAAGGTGTTTGGTCAGATTCTACGTTGTGCGACTCAGTCGATCATTAGGTCGCCGATCAGTAGATGTTTTATGCCTAACCTCAAATTTTCAATATTTTATATAATATTATACAGTAGCAAAAACTATTTCCATTCCTATTCGGCTGTTGTACAATTTGGCCAGGATGCCTGATATTATCTAATCTTTAACGTTATCATCTTTGGCGATATTAGCCTATTATTTCACTTAGACCTATAAATCTTTCAAATAAGAATTTTTATTCATCCATTCGGATTTTTGAACATTACACAGTGTGTGTGTGTGTGTGTGTGTGTGTGTGTGTGTGTGTGTGTGTGTGTGTGTGTGTGTGTGTGTGTGTGTATATGAGTGTATGTGCGTCTGTGTACACGATATTTCATCTCCCAATATAATGGAATGACTTGAAATTTGGAACTTAAGGTCCTTACAATATAAGGATCTGACACGAAAATATTTCGATCAAATGCGATTCAAGATGGCGGCTAAAATGGCAAAAATGTTGTCTAGAACAGGGTTTTTCACGATTTTCTCGAAAACGGCTTCAACGATTTTGATTAAATTCATACCTAAAATGGTCATTGATAAGCTCTATCAACTGCCGCAAGTCCCATATCTGTAAAAATTTCAGGAGCTTTGCCCCATCTATGCAAAGTTTGATTTTAGATTCTCAATTATCAGGCTTTAGATACAATTTAAACAAAAAAAGATTGAGTATGAAAATCTCTACAATTAATGTTCAGTAACATTTTCATATAAAATTGAAAATAAGCTCGAAATTCGAGAAAATATGATTATTTCAATTGCAAACTGTTGAAAACTGTTGATTCTTTTTAATCATTCACTATGAAGAGATAGCAGACCTAGTATGTCTCCAGCGTTATCGTCCTGTCACCAGCTGGCTCAGATCTTTGTAAAAAATTAGACATGCGCGGGAACACTAGCGTCAGGGTGATCAATTTTCCATAACGGAAAGGAAAGTTGTGTGAGTGCGCCACACCAGATTTTTCAGGTTTTTTCAGGTAGATTCAAAGTTACAAACGTTCATTTTCTCGAAGTTCAAGTTTTAACAGTTTCATCAGTCTGCTCTGAAATTCTCATTTTGTTTTATATGTTGGTTAATTTCTAAGAGAAACTATAAGTTCTTCATAGAAACTAAATACTATTTTATGTTAACAATTAGCCTACAAAACCATAGACTGCAGTGCACCTTTTTATACCCACGTCATTACTTACCTTACATATTTCATTGATTGTGGATGCTTTTCAAGGCACTATCCACTGTAAACATAATTATAGTGGATTAAAACTATATTATAGGCTACTTCCTACTTGAGGCACGATACTGTTAAGGTGCGTACAGATTTACGCGCCGCGAACATGAGCAATTCACTTTTAATCAGCTGATGCCAAGCTTTTTATATCTGTATCTTACCGTTTCTGTAAAATACAGATATAATCAGCTGATTATCCAGTGATTTGATTAAAAGTGAATAATTGCTCATGTTCGCGGCTCGTATGTCTGTACGCAACTTAAAGTAACAAAGCACTCCCTGTATACTGAAGATGAGGCTCAGTGTCTTGAAACACGTACGAAATCTACAACAGTGATTATATTATACAGTGGAACCCCGATATAGTACAGTACATCTCAAAGGACCGCTCAAAAAATGTACTATAACGAGGTCTGTACTGAATTTGGGATGTACTGTAAAAAATGATCAGTGAATTTCCAAGTTACGCATTTTATTGTGAATGTTTTTTACTTGAGGAAATAAAATAAGCAGTGAATTTCTAAGTTACGCATTTTATTTCAAATGTTTTTTACTTGGAGAAATAAAATAATCTGTAAAAAATGATCAGTGAATTTCCAAGCTACGCATTTTATTGTGTATATTGTTACAACTTGAGGAAATAAAATTAATCTGTAAAAAAATTATCAGTGAATTTCCAAATTATGCATTTTTGAAATGTTTTTTACTTGAGGAAATAAAATTAATCTGTAAAAAATGATCAGTGAATTTCCAAGTTACGCATTTTATTGTGAATGTTTTTTACTTGAGGGAATTAAAATTAATCTGTAAAAAATGATCAGTGAATTTCCAAGTTACGCATTTTATTGTGAATGTTTTTTTTTTTACTTGAGGAAATAAAGTAATTTGTGAAAAATAATCAGTGAATTTCCAAGGTATACATTTTATTGTAAATGTTTTTTACTTGAGGAAATAAAATTAATCTGTAAAAATTATCAGTGAATTTCCAAGTTACGCATTTTATTGTAAATGTTTTTTACTTGAGGAAATAAAATTAATCTGTAAAAATGGATCAGTGAATTTCCAAGTTATGCATTTTATTGATAACGTTTTTTACTTGAGGAAATAAAATTAATCTGTAAAAAATGATCATTGAATTCCCAAGTTATGTATTTTATTGTAAATGTTTTTTACTTGAGAAAATAAAATTAATCTGTAAAAAATGATCAGTGAATTTCCAAGTTATGCATTTTATTGTGAATGTTTTTTACTTGAGAAAATAAAATTAATCTGTAAAAAATGATCAGTGAATTTCCAAGTTACGCATTTTATTGTGAACGTTTTTTACTTGAGGAAATAAAATTAATCTGTAAAAAATGATCAGTGAATTTCCAAGTTATGCATATTTTTCAAATGCTTTTTTACTGGAGGAGATAAAATTCATTTATTCATTCATTACGATATGGACATATGTGCTATTTTGACGTTTCAAGGGACTGTTGAAAAAATGTACTATAATGGGGTGTACCATATCGAGGTTCTGTCCTGTGATTATTACTCGTGAATAAAACGCATCTGAAATTATCACAACTCATAACCCCTCATTTCAAAGTACAAACATCACTATAAAATAAACAAATTTAGTTGTTTTGTTAAACATGTAGTCTACATCAACCGCTCCACCTTCACTGCAACACAACAATTGAGAAAGCAATACCGGGGACCGAGCTTCGGTCTGGAGTACAAAAGCATAAAAAAATTATTACGAAAGAAGAAATTATAATGACATTCATACAGAAATGTTCTATCTAATCACAGTAAATTGAGATTAATTCCCAGAGGAATGCAAAAATTTCCCTCACAAAGGCCAGTTGTACAAAAGCCGGTTAAATTTTAATCCTGATTAACTTCAAGTGAACCAAATCAGAGAAGACCATTTCAAAAAGATTGATCTACTGGAATCAATCAGGATTGAAAATAACCCGGCTTTTTTGCAACCGGCACTAAGTACCTGATTGAATGATTACAAAAGTTCAACAGCTGAGTCATAATTTTGACACAGTCCCACACACATGAACTCACTCACTCACTTCCAACACCACCAACCGACGACGAAATAATTATTATCAGCTGTTTTTCCAAGGATGAATGATGATTATCCTTTTAATGTCCTTCAGCGAGTTTTCCCAGGGATGAGACCTAGTGCGATCCAATCTTTATATTATAAACCAATATGTTCTGAATTTCGTGAGAATCGTTAGAGCCGTTTTCGAGATCCAGTGAAATACAAACATATAAACATCCAAACATCTGAACATATAAACAGAAGTGATGCTCGTTTAATAGTATAGGATGTAGACTATAGTAAGGTCCACGTTATAATGACAGTGTATAAAGATAGAAAAATAGCGATGCCGATTTTCTGAATTAATTAATTATATTTCTACACTGTCAAAAACATAATTGGCATCGTTGTGGACCTAGAAATGGATAGTACCACCGGCTTTGTCGAATGAT
This sequence comes from Nilaparvata lugens, assembly GCF_014356525.2. Classification (NCBI taxonomy): domain Eukaryota; kingdom Metazoa; phylum Arthropoda; class Insecta; order Hemiptera; family Delphacidae; genus Nilaparvata; species Nilaparvata lugens. Next base: position 39,715,204 of record NC_052514.1, read on the forward strand.
AAACAAGGATATCAAAACCAAAGTTGATCAAATACTGTCATTATAACGTGGACCTCACTATACCAATGTAGAATATGACAATTTGATACAACATAAAGCTTCAGGACTTCTACAGATCATAAAAAGGTTTGTTTTCCCATACAAAAAAAAAAAAAAAATGTTACTGCTATTGAAACACAAAATGTGAAGTTATAAACGTTTTAAAACAAAGCTCGAAGTTCTAAACCCTTTGAAATACAAAGCATTGTAAAAGTGTAATATAGGGTGAAATGAATAAAATATTGTTAGTTCCTAGTTCCTCATCAATTAGGCCTTCATTACAATGTCTCCATATTGAAGAGCAATGAATAAGATATTGTCAGTTCCACATCACAATATTGAAGAGCAATGAATAAGATATTGTCAGTTCCACATCACAATATTGAAGAGCAATGAATAAGATATTGTCAGTTCCACATCACAATATTGAAGAGCAATGAATAAGATATTGTCAGTTCCACATCACAATATTGAAGAGCAATGAATAGATATTGTCAGTTCCACATCACAATATTGAAGAGCAAGAATAAGATATTGTCAGTTCCACATCACAATATGAAGAGCAATGAATAAGATATTGTCAGTTCCACATCACAATATTGAAGAGCAATGAATAAGATATTGTCAGTTCCACATCACAATATGAAGAGCAATGAATAGATATTGTCAGTTCCACATCACAATATTGAAGAGCAATGAATAAGATATTGTCAGTTCCACATCACAATATTGAAGAGCAATGAATAAGATATTGTCAGTTCCACATCACAATATTGAAGAGCAATGAATAAGATATTGTCAGTTCCACATCACAATATTGAAGAGCAATGAATAAGATATTGTCAGTTCCACATCACAATATCTTATTCATTTCACTTCAATATGGAAAAATTCCACAACATACACATACCGTATAAGTGTCTAGTGTAAATTTTATACAAGGCATTGTATTTTCTCACTTTTAAAACAATTTACAGCAGGTAGTATACTTTATGGGGTACTCTATTTCTAGATGGAATTAAATAGAGAATGCATTTATTCAAATGCTAATTAATATATAATTATTATTTAACGAAAATCCTAAATAAACGCTGCAAATCACCCCGAAGACCTCTGCTACTGCAGACATTGACAACAGGGTTAACAGCTAGATGGAAATTCGATGAGAACTACTATCCAAAAATTAGTTGCCAGCCCGGGAATCGAACCCGGTACCTCCCAATTGCTAGTCAAGGCCGCTGTGGCTTTGTATAAAATGAGCGCTGCTATCCAGAGATTGTCAGTTTGGTGTAAGGGCAAGCATACCTGACTAGCAATTGGGAGGTACCGGGTTCGATTCCCGGGCTGGCAACTAATTTTTGGATAGTAGTTCTCATCGAATTTCCATCTAGCTGTTAACCCTGTTGTCAATGTCTGCAGTAGCAGAGGTCTTCGGGGTGATTTGCAGCATTTATTTAGGATTTTCGTTAAATAATAATTAATAATTACTCTATTTCTATTGGAACAATAGGCCATAGTAGCCTAACAAATGCTACTGTATTTTATTGAAATGTCACTTTCTCTATAAAAACTATCGTGATTGAAGTATGAATTATGAAATTATCATAATTTAAATATGAGAATCTGATTATCAATATTCATTTATCAGATCAAGAATATTAAAATATTGGAAAGAAAACCCAGGCACTAGTACAAAACTCACAGGCTTCTGGTTATTAGAGGGGCTGTAACAAATTGAAACCAATTTTTATTAAATTAAAACCCTCCAAGATAGGGCCCGGTTGAACAAAAGAAGTCGGTTAAGTTTAAAACGTGATTAATTTCAAGAGAACCAATCAAAGAAGCCGTCTTTTCAAGAAGGTCTTCTCTTCTCTTCGTGATTAATTTCAAGAGAACCAATCAGAGAAGACCTTCTTGAAAAGACGGCTTCTTTGATTGGTTCTCGTGAAATTAATCATGATTAAAATTTAACCGGCTTTTGTGCGATCGGCACTAGGGATGGGTATCGAAAGACAAAACATCGATGTTTTTTCTTCTGAACATCGATAAGTGAAAAACATCGAACAGTAAACATCGACGTGTTGCCGTACATTTTCCAGGAAGACTATTATATCCTTAGAGTAACTCAGATAGTGGAATCAATTTCCTTTTTCATGTACATGTAAAAGAAAGGAACAGAGCTTTTAAAAAGTAGTTAACAATAAAGGAATATTATTGATTGGCAGCAACGAAACTGTAAGTTAATAAATTGTTTGTAGTTGTAGGTAATCAGACTCAACGTTATCAACGGAGATTGATATTTAATCGAATATAAAAAAGAAAATCCAATAATAGTTGAGTCAGAAACCTCTCGGGATATCCTCGAAGATTCTGTATTGGAATTTCATCTCAAGCTAATTTTAGCAATCATTGTTAGGTACTCATAATCGTATTCATTCAATACCAGATAGTTTCATTTAGGAAATGAGAATGAATAGAGGTGTTTTTTTATGGCTATCTACACTCCATACAATACAATACCTCTATTCCAGAGCTAGATTAATAATTGGTATTAAACGTATGTTGAGGAAAGCACTTGTAATAAGAAAAACTCTTTCTTCCTGAGAAACGAAAAATCCGACCTCTTATTCAATTCTAAATAGGTATCTAACCTTGACAAGGGCCACAGTTATGTAAATCTTCAAGAGTATCCAACAGTCTCACATAAAAATACAGAGAGCCTGATTGAAAAATTCCTTTTTTGTTGGGAAAAACATCGAATGACCGATGTCTAGGTAAAACCATCGATAAGTGAAAAACATCGAACAGTAAACATCGATGTTAAGAACATCGATGTTTCTAAACATCGATGTATCGATACCCATCCCTAATCGGCACACAAAGTTTCAACGGCAGACAGTTACCAGACAGAAGGGTAATTGATCTGATCCAGTAGAGCTTAGAATATTCTCATTGAAACTCAATCACACCGGAAAACCGTCAACCCATACAAAAAAAGTCTCCAAAAGTAGATCTAACAAGTTGTCATCTTGTTACAGTTGACAGTTCCGAGATTCACTTTCAACAGTCAGTATCCCACAAAGTAACACTAACACCTCCCCCATTCAACCTATTCTGACAATAGAAGAGATAGAAAGATATGTAGAGATAGAGAGACCGGTGGAGAGATTGACTGAGAGAGAGAGAAATGAGGAAGAGAGAAGGAGTCATAGAATTTCCTTTGAAACTGAATCACACCTCAGTGAAATCCACTATAAACTGTCAGTAATCTCTGTAAGTTAGCATGAATGTATCCCATTCAATTTTTGCTGACCGTTGAAAGTGAGTCTCGCTGAAGGCATTTAGTCAACACTGTTTAGTGGAAGTCACCACGGGGTCTGGAAGACCGCTTTGAAGGTATGTGAGACCTAAGGGTTACGTTACAAAGGGCTGAGAAGCTGCAGTAGGGTAACTCAGGTTACAGGGCCGGATAGCCTCCATGTCAGAGCAGTTGAAGTTGTTCATTCATTGTGAAGTTTGGACCTTACTGGGAACTTGGTTGGATTTCCCGGTGGTTCGGAAGGCATCTAACTAGTAGTTCGGCGAACAGTTGACCTCGCTCATGAATACAACTTTCAATCTAATGAGAAGGGCCAGTACAGTAAGTACAGTATATTATGAAGATTTAGCCATGTCATCTATTATTTTCTCCATTGAAAGTGGAGTGGCCGTAGTCGAGTGGATCAGATGCTGGCTTTATGATTCAGAGGCCCGGGTTCAAATCCCAGCCCAGGCAAGATATTTATCTCGAGCCACTCCCGTGTTTCGGATGGACACGTTAAGCCGTCGGTCCCCGCTGCCTAAAAAGCAGTCGTTAGGTCATGTCAGAGGCCCTGAAATTGATCAGTTGCGACCTGAAAACTCTGACACCAGACCTGAGCCAGCCAGGTCACTCGACATCATCATCATCCATTGAAAGTGTTAGAGACACTGGACTTATCAAGGAGGTACCTTTATATCGTCTCCATATTTACAATATTACAACTTTTCTTATAATTAATTATAAGAAATCGGTCAACTGTCGAAAAAATGGAATATGCAGTAGGCAATTTAGACGATGAATCGTCTCACAGACGATGGTGAGACGGAAAATGATTCTAAATAAGATGGGTTTGCTGGTGACAATGACAGGAGGTTGCTAATGATGTTTTCCATGAAAAGTGGATTCAATCAGGACCTCCTAAATACAAAATATTTAGGAGGTTCTGATTCAATGTTATGGCTTGTTATGCGCCTATGCAGAAGTTAATGCTCACAAATCAGTTTCCGATCCCATACCAAAAGGAAAATGAAAAAATTGACACTGTAGAGCGACACAAAAATGCACAAGAAATGCATACAATACAATAATTATTGTACCTAATAGACTGAAAATTCAGTAAAAAATCTAAAATATAACTACTGATAGTTATGAATAAAAGAAGTTGGAGATTGAAGAAATTTTTATGATGTTAAATATTGTCTACAACTAAAATAGTTGTTGATTTATCAGTTGATTAATTTTTATGATGATAAAAATAGTCCACAACTAAAATAGTTGACTTGGACAATAATAGACAATAACATAGACAATAATAGTTATTTATGTATTGAGAGCGTAAAACTCGACTTTATCGCTGGAGTCACATACACATTTTTTTCTACAACTGCAGTATTGGACTCCAATACAATAAAGAGGTTAATAATAATAATAATAATTCTAATATTATCATAATAATTTATTTTATAATGATTTATATTATTAGAATAAGATGAAACAAGGTATCGTTTCAAAAAAAAAATCCGGTCAAAACGAGATTCGAACCTGGGCCCCACAGTGCGAGATCCAACGCTCCAGCACTACGGTGAGTTGTTGATACTGAAGGCGAATAAGTTGGAACATGAATTGCTGTATCTTCAAAGACGCTAGATAACAATAAGTACTTTCAGGATGGAGTTGGTCTGCGGTTTTTTAAATTACAAAAAAACCGGAGGTCTTATTAAAAATAGTTACACATACGTTTCTGCGCCTTGTTGTTCAAAGAACTTGCATACCAAATTTCATCCAAATCGGACAATAACTGCGACCGTAACTGCGGTACAAACAAACAAACAAAAGCCGATTGAGTCGAAACTGAGACCTCAGCTTCGCTTCGGTCAAAAAATGTGGATCAATTCGTCTCCCTCCATATCATTCCTTGTATTGATTGATTCTTTATTTATTCATACAATAAGTACATCATCAAAATTATAGGGAGAGAAAAAATAAGGGAACCTTGTGCTATTAGGGGTATTCACAATGTTGGAGATAGCTGGCTAAGTCGAGCTATTCGCTACTAACTCCTGCTATTTGCTAAGTCTATGTTAACTCAATGCTACAGTAGTACGTTAGATAAAAAATCTGATGTGGCGCACTCACACAACTTTCCTTGCCGTTATGAAAATTGATCACCTGACGCTAGTGTTTACGGGCATCTCAAGTGTACTATTCAAAGATCTTAGCCAGCTGGTGACAGGAAAATAACGCTGGAGACACACGATGTCTGCTATCTCTTCATAGTGAATGATTCAATAGAATCAACAGTTGCCAACAGTTTGCAATTGGATAATCACATTTTCTCGAATTTCGAGCTTATTTTCAATTTTAGGTGAAAATGTTACTGAACATTAATCGTAGAGATTTTCATGCTGAATCTTTTCCACTTGAATGTTTTTGTTCAAATTGTATGTGAAGCCTGATAATTGGAAATCTAAAATCAAACTTTGCATAGATGGGGCGGAGCTCCTGAAATTTTTACAGATATAGGACTTGTGGCAGTTGATAGAGCTTATCAATGACTATTCTAGGTATAAATTTTATGAAAATCGTTGGAGCCGTTTTCGAGAAAACCCCTGTTTTTGACATTTTCGATATTTTAGCCGCCTTCTTGAATTGCATTTGATCGAAACCGTTCGTGTCGGATCCTTATATTGTAAGGACCTAAGTTCCAAATTTCAAGTCATTCCGTTAATTGGGAAATGAGATATCGTGTACACAGACGCACATACACTTATACACACACACACATACATACAAACCAATACCCAAAACCTACTTTTTTGGACTCAGGGGACCTTGAAACGTATAGAAATTTAGAATTTTGGGTACCTTATTTTTTTCGGAAAGCAATACTTTCCTTACCTATGGTAATAGGGCAAGGAAAGTAGAAATACCACACGAGATAGCAGATAGCGCAGGTTTGAGTCCGCTAACTCTAGCTAACTCTGTTAAAACGGCGGCCATATTTGTTTTGGTAATATTTGGTAGCAAAAGTGAGGTTATAAACTTGAGTTACACAAATTATCCGCTTGGATCGCTACTGCAGTTAGCTTATAGCAGATGGTTTTAGATGGGGCGTTCACAATCCAGAGTTATCAAATAGCACTTTAGCTGGCTAAAACAACATTGTGAATACCCCTATAACTCTTCTCCCATGCACAAGCCCAGGGTTATGTGGGCTTCACCTTCAATTCAATTTAATATCATTACTGTTTCACTAGTATCATGCGTTAAGAGAACAATTATGGGATATTATCCTTGTGCTCTCATATGTATCTCAAATAAATGAATAAATAAATTAGTTAGTTATATTATCAACCCTTCCACGCACTAGGCTAGGTACCTAATCGAAGCAAAAAAGAATCAACCTAATGTATAATAAAATGAAGAAGACAAACCCATCATTCTAATTTAATATTATTTATTAATTATATATATTCATTTTCTAAGAGAAAACAATTCATATAAATATTAAGACAGTTTATACATAATTATTGCTTCTTTTATATTTTCATAATCTTCATATTCATATATATTATATAACTATTACTATGTAAATATATATTTTTTATTTATATTGTACAACTATCATTAATGAATTGGCATTTTTATGAATCCAATATTTCATCAAATGAGGAGGCATATGTCACTATGTTTCTTAATGTATAGCATCATTATACTATGTCAAAAAATTAATAAATATATGATTTCCTACATTATTAATGTGGGATATGAGAGCAGAAAATAGAAAGAAGTATGCTCGGCATTGATATTGAACGAAACACAAATAAATTAAACCCAATACTTTCTATTTGATTGTAAATAAATTCATGATACCTAATAATTTTTGCTCATTTTCCTTTTTTGAATTTGTTGAACACATGGAGAATAAGTATTGTTTATAAGTAACATAAATTATGAGTATTTTCAATAATACAGTACAGTTACAGTAATAAATAGAAATACAGGATTAATATGTGAAATTAAAAATACAAATTGAATCATAACATCATATCACGAAAACAATAAAAACTAGATTTAATTAAAATAATAATTATTGAATAAATAATAATAAAAATTATATTGATAAATTTCACAATTTAATATCAGAATTTCTTATGAATATTAAGACCTTGAATATATTCTGTAGATATTGGATGATTTCAAGTCACTTTCTTCTAGCTTCATTATTGTAGATGTTTTTAATATAATATGCAAAAATAGAAAATAAGTAACAAATATTTAAAATCACATGTAATCTAAATAAACAAAAAAGTATCAATGAGTTAAAACGTAGACACTTAAAAGATATTTATTATCTCTTGTAAATGTGTAATAATTATGTTGATGTCCACGATATAGTGGCGGTGGAGAAAGATAGGGAAACAGCGTTGCCGATTCTCTGCCTTTTCACTTCCTTCTATATAGGATAGCTGATACCGATGTATCTGGTGTAATATCAACTTTTCATTCATGTTTAAAATATTTTATTGTATTTTTATTCGTTGAGAAAATATTTTTTCAACGATTAAATAATACATTTTCATTTTAAAAAACGATCTGTCAACGATGTGGTTTTAGAAAAGGATTGCGCCATCAGCTTTGTCGAATGATAGAAAAGGATACCAACACTAATGTTAATCAAATACTGCCATTATAACGTGGACTTCAATATAGATCATTGTCTCTTTTAAATAATATTTATGTTCATTCGTTTTTCTCAAATTTTCAATAAAGTTTGTGATGAAGATTGTAATAGAAATTAAGCAGATATTTAAGTTGAACTTATTGGTAATGAAAATGTATTTTGAAATACAGTGAGAATAGGATACACATTTGGAAGACAATCACACTTCAATAATAATTAATGTGCTAGTAAAATCTTAATTACATTACTTACACTAATTACTTGCAAATCTCTCAGTTGTACATAGCAATCCTTAGAGAACGACCACAAGAGGAAAAAATATCGCCCTTATTTTATGTTACAAGTCTTTAGAATGAATACAATTAGCCAGCAAAAGTTGTTCTATATGAAAATAAGTTTTCTGAGGATTTTCTTCGTGATAAGGCAGTTAGAAATGATAAAACATCAGTTGTGATTCATACAAATTAATGTTTTCAGAGAATGTCACTGTGACAACAATTAGAAATCAAAAAACACAAGTGAATATACCATAAAAATTAAAGGTGGCCTATGAAAAGACCGACAAATATATTCGCCGACGAATGTTCCCGAAACAATTTCAGTTAACTGATGAATCGGTCGATTAATTTTTCGGGCAATTCTTAAACACCCATTGAGTGAAACCAAGAGACCAACAATTCAACAACTGGTACATATTATCGGTGAATTGATTTGTCGACCAACTGTTAGACCAAACCATAGAGAAACAATAGCGTAAGTAGATATCCCATGGTATAGGGCGTTTATGTCGCAACTTTTACTGTTAACTTATGCTATTGTTTCTCTATGGCCAAACTATCATAAGTTTGATGGAAGTCAACAAGGAGGATACATTAGATAAATCCTCCTCAGGATTTAGTTGAAAAATTATAAAATTGTCGAACAAATAGTTATTTTTTACAAATTCATGTAGATGAGCGAATTATGATACAATAATAATTACTAACAGTTAATTACTAAGGAGACTATGCATAAGCGATTGTATGTACCTTATTTTAAATAGCTTCCACTAATTTATATATCACTGTATTCTTGATGAATGTCATAATTTACATCACATTCCATGCTAAATATTGCTTTGCGTTGAGAATTTCAGACAATTCTTGAAAAGAAACATGAAAACTTCAAAAAGAAGGTTACAGATAAAATCTAAAAGTTGCTTGCTAACAAGAAGTAAAATATCATAGTAAACTGAATCAAAATTAAGTAAATTTAAAGTTTGTCATCAATTTTTTTCAAAAATATATTTCAGAGATGATTTGAACTGCCGTATTGGTTTCTAATAGAAATTTGATATCTTTAGAGTAAATATATACTATTTCTCAAGCATTGGTGGATTGAATTTGGGAGAAAATATTGTTGAACAATAGAAAGCTACCATTATTTTATTATTGTATACTGAATAAATGAATTTTTGCCAAAAAAATGACATAGGCCAACTGAAAAAATGAAATACTGAAAAAATGACGACTTTTTGCCCCGTCAAATGGAAAGTCATTCTATTCTATACTTTTACATAAAAATACTTTTGATGAAAATTACTGAGGCTGTCATATTGGACCAATAGGAGCAGTTTGCTCCTAAAACAAAAAGTAGCGCTCTAACTTTTGTACTTTTTATCTGTATCAGTTCAACCTTTAACCAGTTGAACTGATAATAATATCAGTTCATTTTCAGAAGCGAAATTTTGTCATTACTTTGCAATACCGGTAACCAACTAACCATCTCTGAAATATTGAACAAAATTTCACCCAAATTAACCGTAGAAATATTGTGATTAAAGCTGCGTTTACACCAAAGTTATTAACAAAATGTTAATAGCTCAATCCTTATAGATTCTATTAGATTGAACATAACTTATCATACACATGATGAACATTTATGTGTTTGTCAAGTTCCGTTCAATCCAATAGAATTTTTTTAAGGATTAAGTTATTAACATTTTTATTAACAAAATTTTAATAACTTTGGTGTAAACCCAGCTTTAGGCTAAACTTCTTCATTTGTTTTTTTTTCAACTAAATAATTTCGGAAGTCAATTTAACTGAGGACAATGATATCAGATTTCAAATACAAGTCAAGTTTTATATTACTTTATCCTATACTACACACTAGTATTTCAACAAGTTTAGTTAAACAAGATTTTATTACAATGTAATTTGGCATCTAAAAAGGAAGACAGATATCTTTCAATATGATACATTTTCAGAATAACTTGGAAAGAAATTAAAAACATAGGCTTATGTGAAATAAGTAATTTATGTGATTACAAATAAAGTGAATATTGTGAATTATCTTGTATGTTTTTTTGAAAAAAATAAGTTTATTTACGTGACATACAACATAAGGTAGAATATGACTGAGAGAAAATTATTTGACGATTTAAAAAATGAGAAGAAATCTAGTTTTAGAAAATAAAAGATGTCATGAAATTTTAATAAGCAAACCTTTGATGAGCAATGTGATAAGTGAATATTTAAAACAATAAAAACTATCATAAAAATTAATCATTGCAAATATAAGTTCCTGATTGATGATTTAATTATTTGATGAGTTTATTAAAAGTTAAAACAAAAAACACGTCATAAATATTTATCAGTGCAGATTAACAAATGTGAAAAGAAATCAACAGGATAAAAAATATATAATAAGAAAATCTCAAGAACATGATATTTTTTATAAAACTATTAAAAGATCGGATATCATAAAAATGGAAGCAATAATGGATGAAAGAAAATATATTTATTTATTCATTTATTTATGAAAAACATAAATAAATAAATAATTATAAATAAATAATTAGAAAGAAGATACAATAATTTTCATAACCGAATTTGATAAGATATATCATATTTGTTTAATTTAAGGAAGTGGATACTGATCTATAATTATTAAATCGGGTATTCAAATTCTAAAGCTTTCTAAATTCCTTAAATTTCTTATTATAATCTACTATGTATTTTGAAATCTATTAAAAATGCTTACAATTTGGCACAGAGTATTTCAATATCATAATCTAAATTTTTCTAGGATTCTTCTTATTGGAAATATGTTCAATACTGTACTTTGAAAGCGTAGATTCAATCATTATCATTGGAGAATAGGATGCCTCAAGGGCAATTATTATATTCCTATTGTATAATAACTATTACAGAGCCTGAGTTATAAATTTATATGGTACGAAATTTTGAGGTTTTCTAAATGTTCTCAAAGTTATGCATCCCTTAAGATTTACAAAATTCAACTTTTTCCTTTCATACAGAAGCAATATTGAAATTTTGAATTCATCTTTATTTTTTTCTACTTGTGAAAATATTTATTAAACTACAATTTATATCACAGGAAGGATACAAATTTGGCTAACTAATAGAATTCAAATTACATTAACCAATCAACTATGCAGTTCAACTGAAATTTGAATCAAAAACCAATCAGGTTTGAAAATGAACCATACCTGTACGCCTTAAACGTATTGTACATCATTATAAAATAATTTCGTAATTTTTGGGCAAGAAAACAGCTCTTACAAAAATATTAAAACGATATAGTTACTCTTAGTAGCTAATACTGTTAATAGGCTTTGAAATCAATTTTAATATTTAATAATTTTTTATTTCAATTTTTGGAAAACATAGGCTATTAGACAGGCGTCTTGTATGATATATTTTTTATTATAAAGATTAGAATTATCAAATACTGATGTTATTTTTTAATATATTCAAAAACGGTTAGAAAGAATATTGCTTGGTAAGCAGATATATTCCACTTTTTGTTATCGTATTACTTAGAATATTATTGTAGGTTTATTATTACAACAGTAGGTGAATATTATGTACAAAAATATTATTTTTGTTTCACATTCAAATTGGAAATAAATAAATAAGGAAGGAACTTCACTCATATAACTTTACATACATGTTGTTCAATGAACTTGACTTTTGGATAAAGTTTTTCGAAGAATCTGTGATCTTGTGAAAAATAGAAACAAACTTTTTGTATAGTTGAGAAGTTGATATTGTAGTAATTATTCATATTAGATAAAATTAAAATTACTAAGAAATTGTCAAAAACCACAGATTTACCATTGTTAATCTCTGATAAAAACTGATATAAACTCATGTTATTTTAATTATCCACTGCATACTGCTGTATATTACTGAAAGTTGATTACCCTGATCTACTTTCAGCCTACTCCATTTTAATAATCAATGATTTGATCTTACTTACTTAAATAATTATTTTACTTTATTAGTTTTCTGTTTTTTCTCTTAAATCTTCATATTAATTAAAACTTTTATAATATATTCATTTTTAAATAGATCCTTAGTTGAATTAATGAAATTAACGTTTTGGTAGAGAGTTAGTGGAAAGGATACTTCGAATATTCTTTCCAAAGAATGGACATTGATATGTCCAAAGCTCCGCCAATTTCTGTAGTTGCATAACAATATTATCCATTTTATCTATAGTTATTACAAATTGCTTTATTTCATATCATATACAGCTCAGTAATTATTTTCTTAGTTTATATTTTGTAAATTCATCTATAATTTTGCTGTATTGTAAGCTATTGTATATAAGTGTATAAGCCAGTATATATTGTAGTCTACATAAATAATGTACTCAATCAATCAATAAACTCTGTTTATCAGAGATTGACAATGGTGTAACAACCGAAACCGGTCTTTCTAACTGTCAATAAATCTATGGTTTTTGACAATTTCTTAGTGATTTTATTTAATGGAAACAAATATAAAATTCATACTTAAAAATATCAATTTATTTCTAGTTCAGTGCAACCCTAGTTCAAATTCTGGTGTGAGCATACCAATGAATTTCAATTGAAACCGAGTTAATTTGCAATTAAAACAAGATAATGGTGAGAATTGAGATGTATAATAGAAGTTATTATAAACCGTATCAACTATTAGTAGCCTGTGAAGCTCAACAAAAAGAAAATGAAGAGGAATTATAAATATAATATTATTTCAACACTAATATTGTGAAAAACATGTGAATCTAAAATCATAGAATCACAGACCCTTGAAAAACTTGGAAAAATAATTAATTATCATAAACATACGATAATCATCTCAATAGGATAAAGACTTCAAAAATTTGTATTGCAACAGTATTATTCAATTATTATGCGTTCCATCATCAGTATTTTATTTGAACCATTATCGATGACAATATTAATAACAGGCTTCAAGATATCCTCTAAAGATATTAGATCAACAAACATGTTTCAAAGATCAGTTGATTGTACGATTGCTTCATAGTAAATAATAAATTTCACATTTCCAAAACGAACAGAAAAAGGAACGGTTAAAGGCATATTTGGTTTATAGTTGATTAGTTTTAGATTAATTAGATTATTAAGTTCATAAAGCTAGGTTCGAGATTTCTAATTTACGTCTATGCTAAGTTGGGTCTATCAGTATTTATAGAGTATTATAAAGGATGTACAATGCCAAAAACACAAATTGATTTGATTTTGAAGTGAGAAAAACTTGATTTTTGATGAGTATGAGATTAGATAATTAGAAATTTGCATATAGCACAGCAGAAAACAATTTTATCAGTCTTCTAATTGGATACAATTACAGGTTTAGTGGCTGTAATATTATTGAATTTATAAAAATATAGAGGAAAATGCAATATTTTCGAATATAGGCGAAAAAGAGGCATGTGGAATAATCCAAGTTCCTTGGTAGAATAATTTAGAACAGAAAGTTAGCCTCTCTTAATTGATGATAGAAAATATATAAGCATAGAAGAAAAATAGCATGAAGCTATCTTATGCTATCTTTTCTCTATGATATAAGGCTACGGCCAAACTGAAAACGTGGATGTTACTTAGTTTATTCAGCAACATTTGTAAAATCGAAACAATTTTAAAACATTCTGATGTTATTGACATTTTTAACAACTTGCTGAAAACGTGTTTTGTATCATTATGGAAAAATTCAGAAATTTAAAATTGAATTTGAAAGAATTCATTCAATTTTATTGAAAAAAATGAAGAATCATGTACTAGTAATTAGATCATAGCATGTTTTTTAAAGACTAATTTTTTTTTTCAAAAAATTTCGAGCAGCTAACGACAAAAATTTATTCTAGTTTTAAATCAAGTCCATCTCAGTACGAATATTCAAGTTGTAAGCCCCAACCATAAGTGCTTACTAAATTTTCAATTCAATATATTTTTCAAAATATCTCACAATATGAATGCATCATTACAGTATCAATAAATTTTACATAGATAACATTGGTCCTTTTAAAGAAATTGCTTAGAAGGAGATTTTCATCATTATTAATTTCTAAATTTTCTACACTAGTGTTTCATTTTCGAACAAGTTCTACATTATATATTATTCTATGTTATTTTATTTTCAGTTTCAAGTTAAGGTTATATCACTTCGAATACAGAGAATAACTTAGTTCAGTTCCAAGCGCTTTTAAATGCTTAAAACTACGGATAAACTAATGCTGTATCCAATCCAATATCAAGGGTAGGAATTATTTATTGCAAAAGTTATACGAAAAGTAATAATTCTAGGTTATAGTATCTCAAGTCACAAGGACGGGAAGAGGCCTTTTGCAGGCGAGAATGATGTTTCTAGTCGAGGCATTAACCAAGACTAGAATTTCATACGGGCACTGCAAAAGACATTCACGTCCAAGTAACTTACACTAATTTTTGTCATAATAATCTAGAAAAGAGTAATTGAGAAACAGAAAACATTACCTGCTTGTGCTGACATTACTACATGCGTTCTATAAACATAACCTAGTTTACAAGTTTCAAATCAGGAATTTCTTGATTGTAGTTGATAAAACTTCCACCTGGAGCGCTAAAAGGCGGGTTTTGTACCAGTTTTGCCGTTCCTAATTCAGAACTAGAAAACATACTCAACTGTAAAAAACATATGATTTTATTACAGTATGCTGTAATGAGAGTCATATGTTTATTTGTTCTACAATCAGCTGTTTACCGGCTTGATTTCATGGATGTAAAACAGCTAAAATTGAATGACTATGACAAAAAAGTTATAATGCAATGAATAAAGACGTGATAAATACCATAGTAAGACAAGAAAATTAAAAATGAAATTCAGGTTTTGTTCATACGAGATAACGGCCAAAATATTAGAAAATCTACTCCAAGTTATCGTAATTGAAATTTCTAACATTTACTTAAAATTCATGGATTCTTCTTATAATATATTGCTATATTACTTATGAATCTCATAGTTTTCCTAATATGATTTTTTTCAAGAACTTCTTTCCTAATCAGCCTATTAATAATAATTAAACTTGTAGCCTATACTAATAAGTGTCGGTTGCACAAAAGCCGGTTAAATTTTAACCGTGATTAAATTCACGTGAACCTATTAGAGAAGCCATCTTTTCAAAAACTCCTTCTCTGATTGGTTACGATTAAAATTTAATCAGCTTTTGTGCAACCGGGCCCAAGTCTTGATTTATAAAACTAAATATTGTTAAAAAAAACAGTTAGGCCTACTGTTCAGTTAAGAAGATATTATATGTAGTTGAAGATTTGAAAATATGGAATAAATTAGAAATTAACAGTCTTTCAGAAATTGGACTGAATACAGCAGAAGTTCATAATCAATTACAAGTATCTTAGAAATAGTTTTACCTTTACTTTCTAATCTATTGTGATAAGTTTTAAACCTTCTTTCAGCCCTATTAACCTGCACAGAAAGTGAAAACATTTCTGAGAATGAGCACTATATTATAATTAACAAGTAAGAGTTTCCTACTGAATCGCTTAGAAATCAATAAACTATCTCTCAAGATAAAGTTAGAAAAAACTTTCTATTAAATTCATTATTTTCTCGCTAATCTTGTTACACTATTAGAAAAACTGGCAGACCTACTGTATTAAACTAGTTTAATATCATTAGATTATTATCAAGGGTTCCTAAGTCGTAGTATTGAATTACAAGACATTATTCGTAAATGTATCTGGCCTTCTAGCTTACTATGTTTTGTATATAATTTGGCTACAGAAAATTATACAGCGCTTCCATTATATATTATAAGATTTCAAGTTTGTACTACAGTGATAATTAGTCGTTTTAATTTGAGGACCTCACACGAAAAATGAACCGAAAATTGAGAGTTAATAAGAGAGCAAAAATGAAGCGGGAGATTGAAGATGGAAGATAAAATTGGAAATTTCCAACAGATTTTCACGAAAGAAAATTTGGGAACATGTTTCATCAGTAACTCTGAAATTCACATACAAGACAAAAATATCAGATGAAATTCACCTACTTAGTTATTGCTTGAATATTTTGTTATAAATAAATAAGTTTTAATAATAAACACATCAAATAATATAATATTCTATATAATATTTGATGTGTCTATCATTGAAACTTATTTATTTATAAAGAGATTATAATGAGAACATTTAATAACAGAAAATGTATGAAATTGATCTCCAGTAAAAGAATGTCGAGTGATTTTACAAATTTTATCAAGATGAATTTCAAAACTACTGATGAAACACATCATATGAGACAGATATCTTGTAAAAAAATAGTATCGTTCAATAATCCTATCTGTACATACTGGACATAATAATTAATGATACAATTAAACCGATTTTTTGAAACCTCTAGAAGTGTAATTCAATATTAGTCATACAAATAGAAGCAGTAGTATAACTGAGCTGAGACTGAATTTGGCCAGTCTATTTTTATAGGATCAGTTCATAAAACTACCACCGAACCATCAATGAATTAATGATTGTAAAATCATTGATGTAATCATAAATGATGTCCATAAATAATTGCGAGATTTTGGATGAAATCATTGAAGAAGTAACATCAATAATGAAAGCACTGGGTCAAAAATTGTTCAATTTTAATTTTTAAAAATTGGGAGTGTGTACAATAGTTTTGGGTACCTAGTATATGTAAATTAATTGACGTTTCAGTTTTAAGATAGGCGCACACAGATCGTCATCGGACGGACGGCACGCATCGGACGGATCGGACGATTAGATTTGATGCATTGTTTTCAATTGGAGTGCGCATACCTATACGATGCGTGCCGTCCGGCCGATGACGATCGGTTTGTGCCTACCTTAAAGAAGAAGAGAGGTAAATATATAGTTGAAATTGTACATCAATCAAGCATAAAATTTAATACCTCCTATGTATTTTTTAGTTTATTTTGTTGTAGTTAGTTTTTTGTTTAGTTGAATGATATTCCAGTTTGTTTGAATATGTTCTGGTTTATTGTACTGTAGTCCAAGATAAAGTTATTATGTTAAGCGACTCATCCCTCAGCACAAGCATTATGCTTAAAGAGGGATGAACAATTAATATTTCTTCAAGGGCACTTACCTTTCATTATTATATCCTATTTTATTTTTTAAAATATTGTATTATTCTATTTATTTTATCTACACATAGGGTTCTGTTTATTTATTATTTTATTATTGAATGTTTAATGATTGTGAAATGCGTTTGTGTTCTGTTCTTGAATGTGATTTTAATGTAATTTATTTATTTCTATTGGTTGAATAAAGCATTTATTTAATGTTTTTAATACTCAACTATTTTCTTTTTTGGGAAAATGTCGTGTTGAATAAATATATTATCTTAATAAATTTTGATCGAAAAACAAAATCTGAATGTTTAGAAGAATTATTTAAAACACAGATTACAAATCTTCCTAAACGTCTCCAAAACTCGCAACCATTTACAGACACCTGAAACATGGTTTATATTATATAACAATATTATAACTACAATAATAACAATAACAACGTACGGTAAACGATGTGGAAGCAAGCGTTTCAATTAAAGACTATGCACTCTGTTTTGAAATTTAAAATTTTTTCAAGTTTTCAAAAATCTCTAAAAATGAGCGCACAGCCTTCAACGTTTCAACACCTTACAGCTACCACCTTGAAATAACTATTATTTATAAATAAATAAAAATACTCGGGAAGGTGCATTTACATTTAGAGAATTGTTAAGGATTACTTTCAACCAGAACGCTTTCAAAGCATCGAATTTTCCATCAGTAGTGGAAATGAATTTGTTTCTTTAAATTGTCTTATTTCTTACAAAAACACAAAAGCTTAAGGCTTCTCTCCAGATATCTCCCACAGTAAATAACCATCATTGAATAAGAATCAATATCTTGATATATCGTACCTATCAGAACTGCTTGCAATATCATTATATTCATCTCCATCATTGAATTAAATATTTTTCAAATTATCACTTGGGGGTACTTGCACTTATAGGCAAGACAACACGTAGATAAGCGCCGTGCCTTCGGTTCTCTCGTTGGAAGGGTGTCCGTTTGAGGACAGCTATAAGCTTCAGAATCTGTTTTTATTCTGTTTTCAACCGTCAAAATTTAAAATCTTAGTTTTTGTTGTTTTTTGAGTGAAAATGGACTAAATTTTAGTAAAGTGAAATCATAACCCTATTTTGGACTTGTAAAGTGTTATCTAAATTTGGGAGAGAAATAGTACAAGGAGTATCCTTAGTTTTTCTCTCCCAATCAGTGCTTCTCTGTAAAAAATATAGATAAATAAATCACCTTCCATTGGTTCGGAACCTACCTGAGAACTGTGGATCTTTTCACCTCTCATATTGCTTTTTCTACTACCATCTTCCAGGTAATTCAAATCCCCTCACATGTAAGAAAATGGTATCACACTCATAAATTCTTATAGAATCTCTCACAGACTCATTAATTCTTATAGAACCCTTGAAAAGTGTTGAACCATATTTGGAGCCTATTTCATCTGGCCCAATATTTCCAAATATCTGGAGCCTATAGACCAACATCTCCAAATATCTGGAGCATATTTGGAGCCGAGCCTAGCAGGATTTCTTAGTAATCTTTCAGAATTCTAGTGGAACTCAAGTATCTGATAGTAAAATAAGTATACGATCGTCAAAAACTGTGTTTATTTAACTTAGGCTCGGTTGCACAAAAGCCGGTTAAATTTCAACCGTGATTAATTTCAGGAGAACCTATCAGGGAAGACTTTTTCGCTACTATGTTGGGGGATCGTTCGGTAGTTTTCGGCCGATGCTAGTTCGGACGAAAACGTTTCTAGTGGACGGCCCATCTAAGGCCCCGTTGCACAAAAGCCGGTTGAATTTCAACCGTGATTAATTTCACGAGAACCAATCAGAGAAGGTCTTTTTGATAAGACGGCTTCTCTGATTGGTTCTCGTGGAATTAATCACGATTAAAATTCAACCGGCTTTTGTGCAACCGGCACATAGTGTTATTCAACACAGTCTTCAACACATTTCATAAACATGCTTATCATCACAATGTGATGCAGAACATGTCATGTTCATTCTATGCTTCTCTATTGCGTAGACACTCTGTGCCGTTTAAACAAATTAATAAAAGCAATATAAAAATCTAGAAGTACCCTTCATTTTTTAAAAACTTTAAAACTACATTTCAACTTGAAAATGACCCAAGTTAGGGCCGAAACTAGTGTTGTTGAACTATTTTAAAGTTTTTAAAATATAAAGGGTACTTCAAGATTTTTATATTGTTTTTATTAATTTGTTGAAAAGTAGCCCAAGTGAGTGAAGTGTTTTTATAGCTACACAATTTTACGAAAAAAGACCATTGAGTGATATATCAAATCTGAGACCTTCAAATCCCTCCAAAACCCCTCATGAAAGTTTGGAAGTCCTGTGAAACAAGAAGGGCTGACAATACTATGAGCACACACTAGACAAACACTATTTTATACTTTAACAATGCTTCAAGTGTGGACATCTCACTGTTAGCTACCTCTGTCTCATTCTCTCCTTCTAAAAAAGCTGATGAAATTCAAAAGTTTTATAGAACAAGGAATCCATCATATTATTCCTCATGTAAAAAACCTATTGAGTTATCTCATAGCTTGCCATTTTCAGTACAAGGCCTCTCTGTGTTAATGAGCGTTTTAACAGATCAAACACTTTCAAGATCTTAAAAAACAGAACCCAAATTCGACTATCAAGCCACTATTGAGTTCTTACAAAACAGGACCCAAATTCGACTATCAAGCCACTTTTGAGTTCTCACAAAACAGAACCCAAATTCGACTATCAAGCCACTTTTGAGTTCTTACAAAACAGAAGCCAAATTCGACAATCAAGCCACTTTTAAGTTCTTACAAAACAGAACCCAAATTCGACTATCAAGCCTTTAATATCAACTATTTCCTGCATTATGTGATTCTAATTTCTACTACATGACTTCCACAAAGCTACCCCAAATCCACCTGCAACCCCTAAACGCAAATGCACCCAACCTACCACTGCAACAATGTACACAAAAACACACTACTTCACTAGTTATTTACGTTAATTTTACTACGAGAAGCGCGCAAGATAGAGGCCGACAACTCGACCCCCGGAAACCGGTCCCTACCTTTTCACTTTGGCGGCCAAGTGCTTGACGGGGGTCAACAGCGACTTTCGTCTCGCTTTGTCGCCGCGGTGAGATGTGGAAGAAGACGACACCACTTTGTCATCGGTTGGTGGTGGTACCACTTTGTCAGCGACCACTTTGTCGTCGGCCGACTTTGACGCAGTCTGCTGGTTGTTGTTGTTGGTCTCGTTCATTGAATCCATGATGGCCTGCGCGTAGTCCAACACTTTCATGCAGGCCTTTTTCTCGCGCTGTTTTCGTTCCTCGCGTCTCTCGCTCTTCAAGTCGCGTTTCAGCGGGCTTTTCCTCAACAACCGTGGCCTGAACGGAACTCGCTCCACCACCTCCTGTACCTCCTCCACCTGCATCCGACCCTCCTCCTCCTCGTCCACCAACGCCTCCTCCTCCTCCTCCTCCTCCTCCTCTAGACGTTGTCGTTTGGCTCGGTGCGCAGTGGAGCTGCGTGATCGACTACGCAGACTGGTGGTAAAGCCCGCCAAATTCAAAAGTGCATCGGCGCCCTCGGCTATCTTGCGAAGTTCCTCTTGATCGCCCAGTGAACTGCGATGGCCGTTCGCCGCGCGAACTGCTCGCATCGCCCAACTGCCGAAAACACTCAACAATTAAAAAAAATGCTCACCACAAAAAAGTGTAAAATATTCACGAAAATTGGGCATAATAACCACAAAAATTCTATAAGATATTCACAAAAAATGTGTGAAATAATATACGAAATTTTTGTAAAACTTGGACAAAGATAGAGCAGGATATTCACAAAAATTATGTTAAATATTGATAAAAGTAAGATATTTACAAAAAATGTGTGAAATAATATAAGAAATTTTTGTAAAACTTGCACAAAGATACTGCAGGATATTTATAAAAATTTATGTAAAGTGTTCACCAAAAATTGGGTGAAATTTAACGGAAACTATAACAAGAATGTTGAATAATATCAACAAAAAACGTGAAAACAATCACAAAGAATATGAAACTTTTTCACAATAATAGTGTAAAATTTATATATATGCGTATGGCGTGAGGGAAGAAAACGAACATAAATAACATTATTTACACTGTATGAAGTGCTGTCATAATAATAATTAAATCAAACAATATTATGAGAATGTCATGCTTGCCAGTCAAATGGCAAAACTTAGAAAAAATAGTAATTGGGTTCAAGTACCCTACACAGAAAATCAATCTCCATATTTGAAATGTCAACCTCCAGGTCACTCAGCCACTCTATAGCTTCTCTGGTGAGAGTGAGGAGGCACACAGCCCCTGTTGGAAATCTGTACATCAGTGTAAAATGTATTCACAAGTTTTGTGAGGAAACAGAGTATCATTCTACGACCCCTCAGTATCTGTCCTTCCTTTTCTTTAAAAAAGGAAATGGATCATTTGAAAAACAACTGTACTTTGATTTGAGAAAACATACACATTTATTTCACAGATGCAGAGCTATGCGTTTGTCACTTTATTTAGTTTCATACTAGGAAGCTTCTTATGAAACACACTCTTATGAAAAACACTGGATGGAATTTCATAAGAAATATCACTAATTTATTGCAAAATTACATACATGTTTCAACATCAATTATTGTGTCATCTTCAGAGTCTAAATTTCAGAGAAAAACTTTCAAAGTTTTGAATTTTTACACTGAAAATAACACCATTGGTTTTTTGTGTTGTTGAGAAGTTGATAATGTGGTAATTATTCATATTGAATGAAAAAGACTAAGAAATTGTCAAAAAACCACTGATTTATTGATAATTAGAAAGACCGGTTTCGGTTATTACACCATTGTCAATCTCTGATAACTGTCTCTATTAACTGTCTGTGAGTTTATCAGAGATTGACAATGGTGTAATAACCGAAACCGGTCTTTCTAATTATCAATAAATCAGTGGTTTTTTTGACAATTTCTTAGTCTTTTTCATTCAACACCATTGGTGTTTAAACATGTACGTAATTTTGCAATAAATTACGAACTTGAGAACATGATTAGAAATTGAGAACATCCCAGTGTTTTTTCATTATGGATAGATGATATCACCAACATCTCACCAACAACAGTATCTGTTTATTTATTTATGTAATCAGTACAATCATAGAGAAACAATAGCGTAAGTAGATATCCCATGGTATAGGGCGTTTATGTCGCAAATTTTACTGTTATCTCAAGCCGATTACTGTCGATTATTATCAATTTTTACTGTTTTGTCCGGGTAAGAGTGTATGAACGGCACAATATGAGAGACTACCAGCGTCATAAAGCTTCACAGGAAAGAACTACGTGGACTATAATCTTGAGATAACAGTAAAAGTTGCAACATAAAGGCCCTATACCATGGGATATCTACTTATGCTATTGTTTCTCTATGTTATCACTTTCCTTGTCCTATTACCATAGGTAAGGAAAGTATTGCTTTCCAAAAAAATTCAAGGTACCCTAATTTCATGTTTTCTATACGTTTCATTACTTTCCTTGCCCTATTACCATAGGTAAGGAAAGTATTGCTCTCCAAACAAATTTAAGGTACCCTAATTTCATTTTTATTTTCCTTGCCCTATTACCATAGGTAAGGAGAGTATTGCTCTCCAAACAAATTTAAGGTACCCTAATTTCATTTTTATTTTCCTTGCCCTATTACCATAGGTAAGGAGAGTATTGCTCTCCAAACAAATTTAAGGTACCCTAATTTCATTTTTATTTTCCTTGCCCTATTACCATAGGTAAGGAAAGTAGCCTATTGCTTTCCAAAAAAAATTAAGGTACCCAAATTTCAAGTTCTCTATACGTTTCTCTATACGTCATAAAGATTCACAGGAAAGAACTACGTAGACTATAATCTTGAGATAACAGTAAAAGTTGCGACATAAAGGCCCTATACCATGGGATATCTATTTACGCTATTGTTTATCTATGGTACAATACAATAGGAAACAGAGCATAGATCAAAACTTCTCTCTTTCCTAATTTTGATAAAATGTTAAAATTTTAAAATGAAGGTAATTTATTTGGTACAATGAGTACAGTCAGTCACTTGTGGGAAGGATTTAAAGTTATGCAATATGGATTATGTAATAGTTATACACCTTATGACAAATGATCAAGATATTAATTCTGCAATTTACTCCATGAAAAAGCATATCTACACCACACTACCCCACCCAACATACTACTCCCCTCAGAAGAAACACTTAATACAACTACCGTTTGTTAGTTCAATTTTCTTCAACTACTAGAACTACTGAGTTTCTCAAATAATTATTAAATTTGTATATTCAACCATTTCCAGAATATAATGAGAAATAATAAATCTTCAACAAACTGTACCTTATTCCAATGAAAAACCTTCTGAAAGGTTTAATCACAGCCTCATTTTTATGTCGAATTATCAGTTCAATTCAAAAGTATGAAGTGAAGTATAAAGTAGAGAATTCATGAGTACATCAGTAAACAATTACTTTCATATGAATACTGTTTGATGTTCGATAGACTGTTCCATTTTGAAATGAGAATAGTATTAGTAGAATTTGTCTAAACTACTACACATTTCAAACAATAATACATGGAATTGGATTTAATATCTTGCTTGTTTAAAAAGACTCACGGCTGAATTGATACAATTTTAAAACGTTGTAGTATAGTAGGCTATGTAGAATACTTCATAATTTTTTAATTTTTTAGTAGTAAATTATTCATTTTTATACCTTTAGTGAGATGCATCTTTGTCTGTGGAAATGATAAAAAGGCATATTTGTCACCGCTTCTCTGCTTTTCCACCGCCTTCTATAGCTGTAGATAACTGTGATTCAAGTCATGCCGGCATATTTGATCTAATATTAACATTGTTGATTCTTGTTAATTTGATTTAATTTGATTAATTTAATTTGAAATTGATTTGAATTCGGTAAATAATCGTACATTAGAAAAATTGTACGTACTGATAAATCCTTCATTATTAAGATATACTTCCTAGATGTATAAAATAATAATGAATTATTATTCTGGTTTCTGGGTGACATATTCTGGTAGTTCACTATTATATTTCTACATAGTCTACAAACAATTTGGCCACATTGCGGTGTTGAAGAAGGATAGAACTAGCGATTTGCCTAATGAGATACAATGATAGCAAACAAATTTTGATCAGATGTTGACTTCAGAAAAAGAATCTCATTATAGAATTCAAGTCCAACCTACCCTTGAAGGATTTATCAGTACTGTACAGTTTTTCTAATACGTAAGATTATTACCGAATTCAAATCAATTTCAAATTAAATTAAATTGAAAATGGACTAAATTTTAGCAAAGTGGAATCATAACCCTATTCCGGTCTTTTTTAATGTTATCTAGATTTGGAAGAAAAAAGGTAAAGGGTAACCTAAGTATTTCTCTAATGATCTTTTTTAGAATATTTGAAATGGACTAAATTTTAGGAACGTAAAATCATAACCCCATTCCGGTCTTTTTTATAGTTATCTAGATTTAAGAGAGAAATTGTACAAGGTAACCTAAGTATTTCTCTCCTGATCTGTGTTTTTTTTTGTAATAAAATAAATAAATAAATTGGTTCAGTTCCAGAGTATGACCCGATTTTACAACTATCTGAACTGTCAAATTTATATTACACCAACAAAAATCAAAGCAAGGTTTAGCGACATTTGGATCTGGTCAGATGATTGTATTCAATGATCTGTAATATCATTTGTGTAACGGAATTTGCCATGTAAGTGATATCATGGAATAAAACTTGATTTGATTTTTGATTTCAAATTCGTTTTGTGATACGTTTTTTGTAAGTTTAGCACTAACTGTCGCTCAAGCCTAGTTTTTTTATTTCAGTGAAATCGGGCCTATTTATTTATTTATTAGAACAGTCACAAACACGATATTTGGAAAGAGAAACAGGCAATTGCCCAAAACTTCTTCAATTCCTTGATTTTGGCACATAAATAGTCCAAAGTGAGGTTAAGTTTAAAATTTCTGTTTTCACCAAAGATTAACACTCAGTGAATACGTATTCGAGATATGACTGATGAATTTTGAATTTCGAAGGGTTGATAAGAGCCGGAAATAACACTAAACAATCCAAAAGTTTCAATAATATTGAAATAAACTTGAAAATTTTGAGCAGAAAAATTAAAACTACTATCACTGCAACTATCAGCTGATTTTTTTTTTGATACACTTGCCACAGTTTAGAACAGTTTGCAAGCAATCATACCTTGAATTGGAGTCTTGGCTGTCAGTGAAGGATTTCTCAGGCGAGATTAGATCTTTCTTGGATGGGCTGTGGAACCTGTGCGTGTACATGTCGGTGTGAAGCGCCTGTGTGTGTTCCACGCTGTAGGTGTGGTCAGCACTCGGACACGATGTAATCAGCACGTCTTTCTCCTCCTTATCACCACACAAATGCACAATCAGCAATTTTACACAACTCAAAGATTAAGGAATTTCATTAACAGTGATGTTCACATTATATTACACACGTAAATAAAATTCACTAATAGTCCAGTCACTATATACATTGGTGCTTGCAATATATATTTCCTAGTTACGTTGAAAAGTGGCCATTGCTGCACTGATTACAGAACGCAAAGAATCACTTTTCCGCTCTAGTGCGGGAAAAATTTTTCTGCACTCCAGATTTGCAACATGGCAACGCAAAATACTTAGTAGGTTATATGGAGCAACAGTGCAGCAAAATCAAAATGAAGTTGGTAACAGTGACTGCTGTGGCTGCTATAGTGAGCAGAGGTGCAACCAAGCACAACGCGCTAATTATTATTCATTATATATTATAACCAAGGACAACATTTTTATTCAATTTGACAATAAATCAAGGTTTTTATCAATAATAAAATTACACAGAAAAACATTTGATGCATTTCAGGCAATTTTACCCATAATTACCCACTTTTCATATTCAATGGTAACTGTAGGAAAAACTTAATGTGAAATACGTGCGCAAAGTTCCTCTGCTGCACTCAAGAAACCATTCCGCCCTCGCCTACGGCTCGGGCGTAAACGTTTCTTTCGGTGCAGCAAACTGTCACTTTGCGCACTAGTTGCACAAATAACTATTGTAGTTCTGATTTTTCTGATTTGGATACATGAGAGAAGTCCAGAACCGATTTCTTCATGCAAAATTTCCTTGAGCTAGATACAGGGTGGCTCAAAAACCTTGTATTCTCTACCGAATTATACTCTACCTCGTATTCTCTACCGAATACTCTTTGAATGTGGTAGAGAGTTAGTGGGAAGGGTACTTGGAATATTCTTTCCGAAGAATGGACATTGATATGTCCAAAGCTCCGCCAATTTATGTAGATGCATAACAATATTATCTATTTTATCTATAGTTATTACAAATTGCTTTTTTCATGTCATATACAGCTCAATAATTATTTTCTTAATTTATATTTTGTAAATTCATCTATAATTTTGCTATATTATAAGCTATTGTATATAAGTGTATGAGCCAGTATATATTGTAATCTACATAAATAAAGTACTCAATCAATCAATAAATTCTCAGTTCATTTTCCAGTTTTCAGCTATTCCCGCCAAATCCGTTAATCGGACAGAAAAATTTGTTCTCGCCTGTTTTCAGATTATAAAGTTCTGAATAAAATGAGATCATTAACTATTTATCTCTAATGAATACTGAGTTATGATTTTTCAAAATGAGTGAAATTTAAAGGAAAAATCAATTTTGATGAATTTTGGTCTTTGATCAACTATATCTTCCGATTGTTACCATTCAGATGTATAATTCAAAATCCATCTGGGCGTATTTTGGTGCTCTACAATCTGAGATCAGGTAGAGCACTCTATCTCAATCTGAATCATCTTATTATATTCAGAATTTTATAATCTGAAAAAAAGGCGAGAACAAATTTTTCTGTCCGATTACCGGTACTGGATTTGGCGGAAATAGCTGAAAACTGGAAAATGAACCGAAAATACGAGGTTTTTGTGCCACTCTGTATCTAACACAAGGATATTTCCCATGAAAAAATCGGTTCTGGACTTCTCTCATGTATTCAAAAAATATATATAAAAATCAGAACTACAATATTTTATATTGCAAGCAATTTTCTTATGTCTATATTGACTGGACTAGAGGTACAGAACAGAGCATATTGACTAAATTCTCATATATCAGTATTATTATTCAGTGAAAATGGAGTAATCAATGGATATAGTGCTTGTCTAGTAGCCTAGAGGTCCCGGGTTCAAACCCGGATACTAAATAAAGTTTTTAGCCAAAACTCTCCCGTGTTATCAGATGGGCACATTAAGCTGTGAAGCCTGATTTTCACTAGTAGAGTTAGTGGTCGAGTAACTGGCATACCAACTCTACCGAGCTAACTCTACTCTACTTACTTGGTCGAGTAGCTGGCATACTAACTCTACCGAGCTAACTCTACTCTACTTACTTGGTCGAGTAGCTGGCATACTAACTCTACCGAGCTAACTCTACTCTACTTACTTGGTCGAGTAGCTGGCATACTAACTCTACCGAGCTAACTCTACTCTACTTACTTGGTCGAGTAGCTGGCATACTAACTCTACCGAGCTAACTCTACTCTACTTACTTGGTCGAGTAGCTGGCATACTAACTCTACCGAGCTAACTCTACTCTACTTACTTGGTCGAGTAGCTGGCATACTAACTCTACCGAGCTAACTCTACTCTACTTACTTGGTCGAGTAGCTGGCATACTAACTCTACCGAGCTAACTCTACTCTACTTACTTGGTCGAGTAACTGGCATACCAACTCTACCGAGCTAACTCTACTCTACTTACTTGGTCGAGTAGCTGGCATACCAACTCTACCGAGCTAACTCTACTCTACTTACTTGGTCGAGTAGCTGGCATACTAACTCTACCGAGCTAACTCTACTCTACTTACTTGGTCGAGTAGCTGGCATACTAACTCTACCGAGCTAACTCTACTCTACTTACTTGGTCGAGTAGCTGGCATACTAACTCTACCGAGCTAACTCTACTCTACTTACTTGGTCGAGTAGCTGGCATACTAACTCTACCGAGCTAACTCTACTCTACTTACTTGGTCGAGTAGCTGGCATACTAACTCTACCGAGCTAACTCTACTCTACTTACTTGGTCGAGTAACTGGCATACTAACTCTACCGAGCTAACTCTACTCTACTTACTTGGTCGAGTAGCTGGCATACTAACTCTACCGAGCTAACTCTACTCTACTTGGTCGAGTAGCTGGCATACTAACTCTACCGAGCTAACTCTACTCTACTTACTTGGTCGAGTAGCTGGCATACTAACTCTACCGAGCTAACTCTACTCTACTTACTTGGTCGAGTAGCTGGCATACTAACTCTACCGAGCTAACTCTACTCTACTTACTTGGTCGAGTAGCTGGCATACTAACTCTACCGAGCTAACTCTACTCTACTTACTGGTCGAGTAGCTGGCATACTAACTCTACCGAGCTAACTCTACTCTACTTACTTGGTCGAGTAGCTGGCATACTAACTCTACCGAGCTAACTCTACTCTACTTACTTGGTCGAGTAGCTGGCATACTAACTCTACCGAGCTAACTCTACTCTACCTACTTGGTCGAGTAACTGTTATCACTACAGTTGAGAAAAGTAGGTAGTGTTTTGTGTAGTGAACAGAAATAACCTTGAAAACTACTCTATTCTACCCGACTCTACTCGGGACTCGAAACTGTTTTATTTATTTATTTTATCTATTTTATTTATTTATTTTATTTATATATTGATAGATACAATATAATTCTCAACTATGAATGATTGGGAGAGGAACAACAGGCTTAAAGCCCAAAACTGTTCCTTTCCCAAATTTAGATAGAAATTGTCCAAAAATAGGTTATGTTTTCATTAACATCGTAGTGGTAGAGTAGAGTGAGAAGCGGTGGTGAGGAAAGGCAAGTAGTAGAGTACTATCCCACTCTACTCTACTAAAAACTAGTACTCTACCATGACTATTCTACCATGAACGTTTTCATTGGGAGAGTTCACAAGATAGTTAGTACTAGCCCAGGGAACCCTACCAATTGTACTAAAGAAAACCAGGCTCAAGTCATATTAGAAATCATGGGAGTACTATCTTAACTTTACCAGTCATGCACATTGATACTGATATGTGGGTATCCATCTTAAGAGAAAGAAAAGTTGGAAACATTATTTATATAAAAGATTTCAAGTACTCATTCACATAGCATAAAAATAATAAACTTTCTCAATCAATTCATTTATTACAATTCTCACTCAAATTTTTCATTGGCAGCCCTTCAACAGCTAAGAAATAGTTATTTGTGCAACTAGTGCGCAAAGTGACAGTTTGCTGCACCGAAAGAAACGTTTACGCTAAGAAATTAACACCTAACAGTTAACAGCTAAGAAATTAGTTATTTGTACAACTAGTGCGCAAAGTGACAGTTTGCTGCACCGAAAGAAATGTTTACGCTTCTTGAGTGCAGCAGAGGAACTTTGCGCACGTATTTCACATTTTATTTTTCCTACAGTTACCATTGAATATGAAAAGTGGGTAATTAATGGGTAAAATTATGGCTAAAATCCATCAAATGTTTGTGTGTGTGATGCTGTTATTAACAACCTTAATTCCTTTAAAAATTAATAATCCAATTGAAGTTGAAAATTCTCAGCCAAAGTTCTCATTTTTATTCATTTAAGAATCAGAAAAAATACAGATAGAACAAGAAATTCGCATTCAAAATACACGCCAACAGCTGATTGGCTGAAACGAGCTGCAAGATGGCTGAACCGACAAGCGCGCGACCTAGCGGGAAGAATCGTACCTGAGATTGTTTCATCCAGCTAAAAACTACAGAAACAGGATTCAGAAATTTAGACTTTTGCTCAAATTACCGAGAAAAATGCTCAAAGTAGACTGAAAAATATTTATAAAAATAACAAAGACAACAGAGAATATTTATTAATTGTAGTATTCTTATGTTTTTTTTATTTATATGGATATCAAACGGTAATCATTTAACCTCAAAATTCGAATTTTATAATGAATATTTGCTACTTTTCACAATGCTTGCAGTTGAAATAATAGTTATCAATAGAAAAGAACTATTATTTATTATTAAATGATGAGAATTCGTAAACGATGATTATTTAATTATGATTTAGATGAACATTATTCTTGTTTTGGATTTCTAGATTGGGATTTTATCATAAATGTAGGGTAGCCATTGAAATGATTCTTATCTAAATCTAACCACAGTCATTGTTACCAACTTAATTTTTGTTTTCATGCACTAATCTTCCATATAACCCACCAACTATTTTGTGTTGCCATGTTGCAAATCTGGAGTGCAGAAAAAATTTTTTCCGCACTAGAGCGGAAAAGTGATTCTTTGCGTTCTGTAATCAGTGCAGGAATGGCCACTTTTCAAGGTAACTGTAGGAAAAGATTGTTTTTAATTTTTATTTGAACCAATATCACTTTCTTCATGGAAGAGAGTTCTATTCAATAACATTTTATCTCTCCCTATCATTTTGATGATGTATATTGTAACTATCTATCAACAGAACCTTCCTAGTGACTTGTGATCGTGAATTAAACGTTTATTAAATGTATTTATATATTCATAGATACAATATAATTCTCAACTATGAATGATTGGGAGAGGAACAACAGGCTTAAAGCCCAAAACTGTTCCTTTCCCAATTTAGATAGAAATTGTCCAAAAATAGGTTATGTTTTCATTACATCGTAGTGGTAGAGTAGAGTGAGAAGCGGTGGTGAGGAAAGGCAAGTAGTAGAGTACTATCCCACTCTACTCTACTAAAAACTAGTACTCTACCATGACTATTCTACCATGAACGTTTTCATTGGGAGAGTTCACAAGATAGTTAGTACTAGCCCAGGGAACCCTACCAATTGTACTAAAGAAAACCAGGCTCAAGTCATATTAGAAATCATGGGAGTACTATCTTAACTTTACCAGTCATGCACATTGATACTGATATGTGGGTATCCATCTTAAAAGAAAGCAAAGTTGGAAACATTATCTATATAAAAGATTTCAAGTACTCATTCACATAGCATAAAAATAATAAACTTTCTCAATCAATTCATTTATTACAATTCTCACTCAAATTTTTCCATTGGCAGCCCTTTTACAGCTAAGAAATAGTTATTTGTGCAACTAGTGCGCAAAGTGACAGTTTGCTGCACCGAAAGAAACGTTTACGCTAAGAAATTAGTTATTTGTGCAACTAGTGCGCAAAGTGACAGTTTGCTGCACCGAAAGAAATGTTTACGCTTCTTGAGTGCAGCAGAGGAACTTTGCGCACGTAGTTCACATTTTATTTTTCCTACAGTTACCATTGAATATGGAAAGTGGGTAATTAATGGGTAAAATTATGGCTAGAATCCATCAAATGTTTGTGTGTGTGATGCTGTTATTAACAACCTTAATTCCTTTAAAAATTAATAATCCAATTGAAGTTGAAAATTCTCAGCCAAAGTTCTCATTTTTATTCATTTAAGAATCAGAAAAATACAGATAGAACAAGAAATTCGCATTCAAAATACACGCCAACAGCTGATTGGCTGAAACGAGCTGCAAGATGGCTGAACCGACAAGCGCGCGACCTAGCGGGAAGAATCGTACCTGAGATTGTTTCATCCAGCTAAAAACTACAGAAACAGGATTCAGAAATTTAGACTTTTACTCAAATTACCGAGAAAAATGCTCAAAGTAGACTGAAAAATATTTATAAAAATAACATAGACAACAGAGAATATTTATTAATTGTAGTATTCTTATGTTTTTTTATTTATATGGATATCAAACGGTAATCATTTAACCTCAAATTTCGAATTTTATAATGAATATTAGCTACTTTTCATAATGCTTGCAGTTGAAATAATAGTTATCAATAGAAAAGAACTATTATTTATTATTAAATGATGAGAATTCGTAAACGATGATTATTTAATTATGATTTAGATGAACATTATTCTTGTTTTGGATTTCTAGATTGGGATTTTATCATAAATGTAGGGTAGCCATTGAAATGATTCTTATCTAAATCTAACCACAGTCATTGTTACCAACTTAATTTTTGTTTTCGTGCACTAATCTTCCATATAACCCACCAACTATTTTGTGTTGCCATATTGCAAATCTGGAGTGCAGAAAAATTTTTTTCCGCACTAGAGCGGAAAAGTGATTCTTTGCGTTCTGTAATCAGTGCAGGATTGGCCACTTTTCAAGGTAACTGTAGGAAAAGATTGTTTTTAATTTTTATTTGAACCGATATCACTTTCTTCATGGAAGAGAGTTCTATTCAATAACATTTTATCTCTCCCTATCATTTTGATGATGTACTTATTGTAACTATCTATCAACAGAACCTTCCTAGTGACTTGTGATCGTGAATTAAACGTTTATTAAATGTATTTATATATTCATCAATACAATCACAATAATATACCTAGTTATGACTGGGAGAGAGTTACAGGCTTAGCTCAAAACTGCTCTTCTCCTAATTTTACAAACAGTAACATTAATTTTCAAAATAAAGGTTATATTCCACTTCCAAGAGTTGGAACTTCCACTTTCAATGGTTGGTTTTGGTTTACTAATTCTAATTTTCCTACAGTTACGTTGAAAAGTGGCCATTGCTGCACTGATTACAGAACGCAAAGAATCACTTTTCCGCTCTAGTGCGGGAAAAATTTTTCTACACTCCAGATTTGCAACATGGCAACGCAAAATACTTAGTAGGTTATATGGAGCAACAGTGCAGCAAAATCAAAATGAAGTTGGTAACAGTGACTGCTGTGGCTGCTATAGTGAGCAGAGGTGCAACCAAGCACAACGCGCTAATTATTAAGTACCTATATATTATAACCAAGGACAACATTTTTATTCAATTTGACAATAAATTAAGGTTTTTATCAATAATAAAATTACACAGAAAAACATTTGATGCATTTCAGGCAATTTTACCCATAATTACCCACTTTTCATATTCAATGGTAACTGTAGGAAAAACTTAATGTGAAATACGTGCGCAAAGTTCCTCTGCTGCACTCAAGAAACTATTCCGCCCTCGCCTACGGCTCGGGCGTAAACGTTTCTTTCGGTGCAGCAAACTGTCACTTTGCGCACTAGTTGCACAAATAACTATTTCAAATCAGTACCAATAACAAGCAGTGAGGAATTATTTATCCATATTCATAGTTGGTACTTGGTAGACCATCAACAAACAAGTGATGTTTCGTACAAGTAATTTGTATTGTATTATTAATCGGGTAAAATTACAAGATAGAATTCTTGAAATGATTTGATCAGCTCACCTCTTCTTTGCTCTTCTTTTTTGTTTTGGAAGTTAGATTGACAGCCGTCAACTGGTTGTGGTACTCGTCTGTCAACAAAATAGAGACTTTATAATTACCTTCAAAATGGGATAACAACTTATGTAGATGTTCAACTCTGAAATCCTCCAGATTCTGTAAACTTGCTATTATTCTATATTCCATGAATCTTATTAATATGGTTAATATGGGCCGTGCTGTTATACAGGGTGTTTTAGAAGTAGTGTCGATCATTTTAGGGTATTGTTCCTGGATGATAGGAGACTACAAATGTCGTATTTCAAGTGTCCAAAACTCGGCGGTTATCCTTATAGCTGCCATTTTGTTTTTTTCACTTACTAATTTTCATCTCAAGAACGAAAAGATGTATCCATCTGAAATTTGGCATGAATATTTATGCTAAAAAGGCTCAACTTAAAAAAAATAAAAACTTTTCGATGTAAATTTTCAAAATGGCAGCCATTTTGAATGTTTTATTGCAAATTTCACGAAAACCGTTCACTTTACAGAAAATTAAAGAGACAAACAAGTTAGCAAATTTTATCAAGATTTCAAGTATACCTTATTTATTAAGATTGGTCAAAGAATAACAGAGAAATTTATTATTTCCGTATTGCATGCATGACCACTTTTCACAATTTGAACATCAATATCATATTTTTAATTCCAATTTCATTCAAGATGAAGCTTTGAAACTTGGTATGGCTCCATATGGCCATCCAGCTGATTTTACAATGTTTTTCAGATGATCTTTTTTGTTCATGATCATGCATGCTGTACGAAAATGATTAATTTTTCAGTTATTCTCTGACCAATCTTAATAAATGAGGTATCCTTAAAATCTTGATAAAATTTGCTAACTGTTTTGTCTCTTGTAAATGTTCTGTTAAGTGAACGGTTTTCGTGAAATTTGCAATCAAAACTTAAAAATGGCCGCCATTTTGAATATGTACATCGAAAAATTTTCATTTTATTTTTTAAAGTAGAGTCTTTATAGCATAAATATTCATGCCAAATTTCAGATCAATACAACATTTCGTTCTTGAGTTAAAAATTTCCAAGTGAAAAATCAAAATGGCTGCTATAAGGATAACCGCGGAGTTTTGGACACTTCAAATACGTCATTTGTAGTCTCCTATCATCCAGGAACAATATCCTTAAATGTTCGACACTACTTCTGAAACACTCTGTATAAGTGCAGGGTGGAGTGAGAAACCAAGAAAACGAAAACGAGCAATTTTATACAAATGGTCCCACTTTATCGGACTCCACACAATCCACCCATACAAAGAGGGTGCATGGGTGCAGGGTAAACTGTATATTATGTCTGGTTGGCCCCGAACGACGTCAGACAATTCAAAGTGCTAGAAAGAATGCAAGACAACATTAATGTTACATGGAATTTGTATTCAGTATCTAGTTACTATTTGTCTTTGACTCTATTACAGTAGTTAAAATAGTCCTTCAGACTATAAAAGCACTCCTTTGAAAATAATTTCAAACTTCATTTGAACTCCTTTATCCTTAATATTTCTCGCAACCGAATTGATAGTACTTGGTGAATCTTTCTACTATTATAACTAGGATTTTCTTCATGTAAAGTCAATCTATGATACTAAGAGAAAGTAATCTTATGCCGTATATTATATTCATGCGTCTGTATTGAACACCTCCTAATATTCAATTCAATTTATTTTTTTATTCACGTATCATACAATTTTAACAACACAATTACAATTATAAAATGAATATTAGAACCCACATAGACTATTACGTCCGTGTGTGGGAGCAGTTCTTAAGATTAGTTGTGTTACAATAAAAAATATTGGGCTATAAGTATAAAATACATACGGTAAATGAAATAAAAATAGATTATATTTAATATATTTTTAGGATTAATTATATAAAAAAAAATCAATTTGAATTTGAGAAGGAAGAAGAGATAGATCCATTGGAAGAAAATTAGACAATCGTCTTGTAATAATACCTATTTTTATAATTTATTAATAATTATTATTTTCATCACACCAGAACAGCCGGAATCGCTTTTTGCAAAATGTATTTGGTAAGAAAAACAGATTAAAATTTGAATTTCAAACATAAGGTGATTTGATTAAATTCTCTGCATCCTGCCATACAACATGCATTAACCACTCAGAAATTCTGCGCTTTAACACTACAGTGACTCGGCCCGCCCCAGCCTCAACTATTCCTGGAGAAAGGTTTCTATACAACCATTGCGAAATGTAAAATGAATTGTGCCTTTGCAAACTGATACTAATAGTAGGATTACATAAACGTGACATTGTTTGGTTTCTGGTTAGATGACTGTGTTGAATCTCTCTGAAAAAAGTGTCCTTATTATTGAAAATGTAAATTACCAAAGTTTTTATGAAAATCTGCCTAACATTCATTACTGGAAATATATTGAATAGTAGATTGGTGGGAAAACGCTGGTTTTTTTGTAATATGGTTTTAATTGTCAACCTCTGGGCGACCGACAGAGGCTCCAAGACCGCCAATGACGCACCTCCCCACGCCAGAATGCCATACTGCAGCAATGACTGCACATACGCAAAGTACACTGTCCTGCAGCGATCCACAGTAAGCACTTGAAGGCATAGATTAATTTTCTCAAACGGTTCTTCAGCCCTTGTACATGAGGAACCCAGCTTAATTTACTATCCAGGATGACTCCTAAATATTTATAATGAGCAACCCGTTCAATTATGCCACAGCCGCAGGCCTCCGACTGAGGATCGTTATAATATATACACACATTTCCAAAATATAGACAGGGAACGCAGAGAATCTCCATTTGAAAATGGTCCTACTTTGTCAGTCAGAACACTCCATATTATAATATTACTTTGTCGGACTCCCACTTAGACAGTGACCCACCTTTCCGCTGCTCCATGCTCATGCGCACATGCGGGCCGTGTTTGAGTGCCAACATGGCGGCGGCCGCGTCCACATCGTCCAGCGGACTCGAGTTGGATCCGTCGTCTTCCGCTTCCGCTTCCGCGTCCGCGTCAAAGCGGCAGTCGGCGGAGACCGCGGCCACCGCAGCTGCCGCTAGCAGCCGCCGGCTCAGGTAGGGGAACAGGTCAGGGTCGGGCAGTAGCCGACCGTTACTGCCAGCCTTCGACTGTGCAGGCGTGTCGTCCGGTGTGTGCTCGCCTGACGATAAACTGTGCAAACCAAAAATTAAATGTTAAAAATGGTATACAATACAATGACATTCACTTTCTTAAAACTTCAACCTTAGTTTATGGTTCCTTTGTGTGTTAAAGTAGCGCCCTATAATAATTTGTAAATTTGATGACATAAAACTACAAAAACATTTAAAAAGATCTGAAAATACAATATTGAAAACTGATATAGAATAGAATAACAATAATTTCTCTGATTGCCAATGAATACATAATTATGCTTGAAACATATAACA
Organism: Nilaparvata lugens; assembly: GCF_014356525.2. Taxonomy (NCBI): domain Eukaryota; kingdom Metazoa; phylum Arthropoda; class Insecta; order Hemiptera; family Delphacidae; genus Nilaparvata; species Nilaparvata lugens. The sequence continues at coordinate 39,752,553 of NC_052514.1, forward strand.
AATGTTTATTAAACATATACATAATTATCATAATATGCATACAAAAGTTGCCAATAATAAACTTAGCACTAATTATGATACCCCACTGTAATTATGTGTCAGGGTGATCATAAAATTATTTTCTGAAACATGTATAAAAAATTTAGTTCGTAATTCTATTTAGAATTAAAGATAGAATAATACTTATAAATGAAAAGAATACAGAGATATTCAATATCTTGAAACGTCAACCGTTGTTAAATGAAAAGCATTAATAGAAGATTTAATCCCACATAATGTTTATGATTCCTTTGTGTGTTAGAGTAGCGCCTAATAACTTGTAAATTTGACGACATAAATCTACGTGAACGACTGGTTTGAACCATACAGGAAAAGAAAAGCATAAGATGGTAGTCAAAGATAGTTTAAGCTATCTTTCCACAAAGCTGGAACAGTCAAATCCGTCACAGCTTGTCATATCTCATATCTACTAATGTGAAGGTACTTTTTCTATAATTAAATTGTCTCACAAGCCCAATAGTGTTATTAAAACAGACAAAATTGAAAACAAACATCAACGTATACAGGAATTAGAAGTACAATATTTTGAATTTTATTGAATTTATTGCAAAAATCACAAATACAAATATGTAAAATATAATTACCAGAGTATACAATACAAATAGACATTGATTGTAACTTAAGTATAACAATACCATTATCAATGTAATATCACTTTTTGCTTTTGGAAAAAACGACTAGCAGTCAGATATTTTACAATAAAAATGAATTAATCACTCACTGTGACAACGAGATCTTTCAACAGTTCCGCCATCTTCTTGGTTGTCTCAACCATGCCGAAAGATCTCGTTGTCACAGTGAGTGATTAATTCATTTTTATTGTAAAATATCTGACTGCTAGTCGTTTTTTCTAAAAGCAAAAAGTGATTTAATAATAAGCAGTTCGTGATGGAAAACAACATTGAACAATGTAACATTTGGTACTGCTAACATAAGATTCCGTGTGTTGGTAGTAATAATAATATATCAATACAATATTATATCATTTGAATTATTGTGAAAGAAACAAATTCCGACAGTGTCAAATAAGGGCGAGTAAATTTTACATCTGAAGGGTGTATAATAAAATCCTTGAAAAAATCTAATAAAACAGAAGCTAAACACAATGCACGATGATCACAAAAATAATTTACTAATTTCAACTAACAAATAAATATTGAATAAATAATAAATTATCAGCCAATCCCTGAAGATTGGAAATGTGCTCTAATACACCCATTGCATAAAAAAGGAGATAAGACCGATGTGAATAACTATAGGGGTATTTCTCTTCTTGCTGTCGCCTATAAAATATTATCAGCTTGTCTTCTTGAAAGAACCCAGAAACAACTAGAACCCAAAATTTCAGATTTCCAAGCTGGATTTAGACCAAATCGTTCATGTCCAGAACAAATATTGAACTTGAAATTAATATCACAGATAAGAAAATTACGAAGTAAAGCCACAATATACGTATTTGTTGATTTTAAGAAAGCCTACGATTCAATCCACAGACCAACACTATTTAAAATTCTTGAAGAGAAAGGCCTGGATCAGAAAACTCGAAAAATCATAGAACAAACATTGACAAACACAACATCAAAAATAAAATTTATGGGAGAACTTTCGAAGCCTTTTGAGATAAAGACTGGTGTTAGGCAAGGTGATGGATTATCACCACTGCTCTTCAACATAGTTCTTGATAGAGTAATGGAAGAATGGGAAAAGAAACTGAAGGAGGTGAACCACTGGAAGCCAATCTCGCTGGGAACCAAGAAAAATAATCTTCAAATTCCATACTTAGCTTTTGCAGACGACCTTGCTATAATGTCAGATTCATTGGAAAGTGCAATAAAACAAATAGAAATTTTAAAAGAATGTGCTGAACAAGTAGGCTTACAAATATCATTTGAAAAAACTGTTTTCACAACATCAAATATAGAAGTTACTAATTACAAACAAAATATGGAACAATTAAGAAGGTACCATACTTTAAATATCTTGGGGAAATTATATCAGAAAAACATGCACAAAATGAAAGGATACAGAAAGCTCGTAAAGGCCTAGGGCTAGTGCAATATATTTATAATAAGAGATGTATGTCTATCAATACCAAAATCAAACATTATAACGCAGTAATCAAGCCAACAATGTTGTATGCCAGCGAGACCCTAACACTTAGCAGAAAAACAGATACTGAAAATTTGAAAAAAGAAGAAAGGAAGATAATTAGAAAAATACTTGGACCAAGAAAGACCGAAGATGGTTATAGACTACAGAAAACAGCCAAAGTTGAAGAATACTCTAACATAGAAGCAGACATCAGGAAAAGGCGCCTTAAATTTTATGGTCACATAATGAGGCTTCCAGATCACAGACTTACAAAAAGAATAGTAACATATGTAGCAACCCTTAGTAATGGAGGTGCATGGATGAAAAACGTCAAGAAGGACTTAATACTTGCTAACATTAACAATGATGAAATATACAACAGGAACAGTTTCAGAGAAAAGGTTGAAAAATGGGAAGTTAAACCAGAGATGACTGTGCCAAGAGTGGGAACAAAATGGAGTGAAGCAAGGAAAGCGGAGTTCTCACTGAAAATGAAAAACTGGTGGATTGATAAAAAGAACAAGAAAAACAAAAAATGAACCAAATTTTGCTCAGCGTCTTCCATCTGGGAGCTTGACGGCTAATAATAATAATAATAATTATCAGCCAATCAGTGACCATTCTGGGTGTCGTGCTGATTGGAAATGTGAACAATAAATTTAATTAGGTTATGGAAAAAATCGTTTCCACATGACACCCAGAATGTCCGGCGATTGGCCATGGCAGCGACAATTTGGTGTGTGTGTGAAAACGATTAATTAATTATTTAATTTTGCTTGAATGCCAAACACAAGAGGATTATTTTAAACACGGTCAATCAATTGACTTAATTTAATTAATTTGCATTTATCAATTTGTGATCACTTTTATGGCAAATAAATTAATTTGAATTTGTTATTTTTATCTGAATGCAAAACACAAGAAGATTTTTTTTGAAGGCTTATCCAAATAATTTGAATCAAGTTTCTTAATATTTTAAAAATCATGATAACATGAGAAAACTGAACTAAACTTAACCAGGAATTAAAAATTTGAAACCATTAACAACAAAAAAATAATCTCTCATAACCATAATCCACCTCATTACCCACGCGCAAACGACTGACCTAGAGTTCATATGGGCATACATACCTCTCACCAAAAAAAGTCTTTGGCCGCTGATGGGAGTTAAAAGGTCCTAACTAAACAATATTAGATACAATACAGACACAAATATATGAAATTAATAATTCAGAAATAATTGGGAAATGAACCAACCTGTCAGGTTGCTGAGAGTTGCTGGTGGGAGTGGACCGATCCGAGCCAGAACCCGTGACAGCGTAGGGGTGGTAGGGTGCTTTCTTGAGGGCTTGCACCAGGTTAGGCCTGTACACTGGGTCCACCATCCATAGAGAGCCCTTGCCTAGGTTCTGTCAAACAAAAAACAAACATATCCAGTTAGTATAAAACTTACAATAAGAATTTGCCCTAAGCTTTAATAAAGTAAATCGAAATGCGGGGTAGAACAGTTTTGGGCAATGCCTGTGGGTCCTCCATCAATAATTTTAATGGATTATACTTTAAGCTGCGTTTACATTGGTCAAGTTTTTTTTTTGTAAAGTTTGAGTTGAATGGGCGATTTTGAAAACTAGAAATCAAGTTTAAATCAATTTTCTCAAAAGTAGGCTATATGATTATGGAGAAAAAAATCTAATTAATCTCCAAGTTTTCATCTTACTTTTCTTGCAACATACTTTTCTATTTAATTGTTTTCATACATTCTACATTGACTGACAACTGTTTTTATCTCATTTTCCTACATGCTTGAGTGTACTTTCAAGATGCAAGTTGAATCCATAAGTCAAACATGTTCAAAATCTACTTGAATCCAGGGGTGCCCATCCCCCCCATGGTCCATATCGCAAAATCCCCACCCCCAGATTTGGCATCCATTTAGGTACTTAAAAACTGTATATTAAGAAATCCCCCCCCCCATTTTCTCTCGTTTTTTTTTCTAATATCCCCCCAAAATTTAGCCTCATGTCGCAACTTGCAACATCAAAACATGCTGTGGGCAGTGTGGGCACCCCTGCTTGAATCAAAAAAACGTTGAGATGAGTGTACATTAGTATAATGGTTCTTGACTTCAAGTTTGCAAAATACATTCATTTTCCAAAAACGTCAAGAAAATTTGAATTCAACTAATTGGATTATTAGCTTGAGACAACAGTGTAATTTGGAACAAAAACGCCCTATACATGGGATATAGGGATGTCAATCCCGGGATCCCGGTCCATTTTTGATACCTAACAATCCCGGGATTTTTCAGCGTCAATCCCGGGATTGTAAACCTGAAATTGTGAATCATATTTTTCCAAAAACAATTCAATATGGAATTCATTTACGGTGATGAATATGAGTTTTTATAACTAATTTATAGTTCTAAGTGTTTGACTAATTTATTCTACAGGCACAGCCCACAGTTGCATATTATACATAATATTAATTGTATACTGTACTCTGTACTGGCTTAATAGAATTCGCATTATCAGTTCGCATGATTGGCAGAATGGTTGTTGATCGGTTGTTATGTCTCTACACTTGTTTCTGTTTACACAGCACCACAATTACCAGTCCAGACGGCGCAATATTTGCAATAGTGCTGATGGCATTCTCTTGAATTGCATTCCGAATTTTGAAAAGACTTCAGAAATCAGAAATAAAAAAGCACTAACGATTCACTCTCTGTCTAATTATTCCTCACCTCTTCTCTCTCTCTCTATCATAAGTAGAATATCTAGTTGAAGTAAATATTATAGTTGGCTCTACGAAATTTCATTTAGTATTGTAGTGGTTCAGCTTTCGCGTTGTTTGGTCGGTATGGCGTTACAGTCTTACAAAAAGTATTCTATTTTATTATTAATTCAAGTGATATTAATCCACTTTACAGTATTTGACGTAATTCAAGTGTGAGCTCTATCCCGTCATGATGTAGGATAGAAATGCTTTTGTTCTACATAAAAAATACTCTGATGAGTTATCTTGCTTTCCTCAGTTCTCACTATCATCTGGGATACAGCGAATTTGAGGTAGGACATGAAATGAAACAGTTACTCCTAATCTTGAAAACATTTATAGAAATAGAATGTTCAATTTTAATATTATTCCCAAGTTTTTTTTTCATTTAATAATAGCCTCTCCCTCTTTAATGGGCCCTTTTTCATCTCCACACACTGTTATTGAACATGTAATTGAGGAGGAACAATTGGTTAAAATGCATTAAGCTGATTTTTGCCAATCCCGGGATCAGTCCCGGGATCCCGGGATTGATATTGGATAATCCCGAAATACCGGGATTGGGAATCAGTCCCGGGATTGACATCCCTAATGGGATATCTTCTTATGCCATATTTTCTCTATGATTTGAATTAAACTACTTGGACTATCAGCTTGAGTTAACAGTGAAACTTTGAACATAAATTCCCTCTACCATGGGATATCTTCTTATATTTTCTTTAGGCTTGATCTATCGACAGAGCTCAGTTTTGAGATGATTTGATTGACTTACAGGTGCCTTTTCGACTTTGCAGAAGCACTTGTTGAGCGACAGGTTGTGACGCACTGAGTTCTTCCAGCCGGTGGGCGCGTTCTTGTAGTAGGGGAAGTGATCGAGGATCCAGGCGTAGATCTCCTTCACAGGCAGCGCCTTCACGGGTGAGTCCTCAATCGCCATGAAGATCAGGCACGAGAACGAGTAGGGCGGTTTGCTCGTTATATGGACCTGACAAACAAATTCGTTATTATTTCTAATTAAATAAATGTATGTATCTTGGTTTAAGTGCAGTAGCATATACTTATATTTACTTTTTGTAAAGCTTTTTTGTATTTTGTTTTTTGCAAATAAATTCATTGATTGATTGAAAAAAAAAATCAATAATCAATTTCAACGAAGACGACACCATATGTGTTGAAACATGTTTGTAATCTATACTATAATAAAGTAAAGAACTGTCTTATACACGTACAGGGTAGGAAAAATATCTTTTTCCTACAGTTACGTTGAAAAGTGGCCATTGCTGCACTGATTACAGAGCGCAAAGAATCACATTTCCGCTCTAGTGCGGGAAAAATTGTTCTGCACTCCAGATTTGCAACATGGCAACGCAAAATACTTAGTAGGTTATATGGAGCACCAGTGCAGCAAAATCAAAATGAAGTTGGTAACAGTGACTGCTGTGGCTGCTATAGTGAGCAGAGGTGCAACAAAGCACAACGCGCTAATTATTACTATTATATATTATAACCAAGGACAACGACAGCACAGTGCCACCACAGCACACACCACACAGCTGCCCCCCGCCATTCAAACACACATACATTATTCAGGCAATTTTACCCATAATTACCCACTTTTCATATTCAATGGTAACTGTAGGAAAAATTTAATGTGAAATACGTGCGCAAAGTTCGTTTGCTGCACTCAAGAAACCATTCCGCCCTCGCCTACGGCTCGGGCGTAAACGTTTCTTTCGATGCAGCAAACTGTCACTTTGCGCACTAGTTGCACAAATAACTATTTTTACTTTTAGGGCTATTCTTAAATATAAAAAAAATAGAAAAAATAGTATTTATTTAATGTCACTTTATTCATTTTCCAATCACTTGATAATGGCATCATACAGCCGAAACATGTTGCGAGTAGATCCTATTATATTAAGCGAGCAATTTCTGTATGTCTGTTTAAATTTTTATATCTGTTTATTTATGTTCAACGGATCTCGAAAACGTCTTTAACGATTTTCACGAAATTTGGAACATAGGTTTATGATATAAAAATTCGATTGCACTAGGTCTCATTCCTGGGAAAACTCGCTGAAGGACATGAAAAGGATAATTCATCCTTGGAAAAACAGATGATAATTTCGTCGTCTGTCGATAACAGAAGATGCGTGCGCCTGTATGGGAGATCAGCTGTGTAATCATTCAATCAGCTTACCGTATCTCGCGAGAAATATTATCCAAAAATTTTATCAAAATAATCTGATTTGTTGACATGACATGGTTTATCATTCTCAATTAGAGTATATCATAATATTCAAAGTTAATAATTATTTTACAGTTTTAAGTGATTAGTGAGTGATATTTTGTTATTCAATTTGGTTTGTAAACAATCTGAATTAGAACTTTTCTGTTTTCAAATATTTTGACTGAAATTGAACCTGAATTGAAGTGTATGAAACATAACCTACTTTTTGGAATATTTATAGTGTATAAATAAAGATTCGGGGAAGAAACAGTTTTTGGCTGTGCCTGTTTGTCCTTCCCCAATCATTTTGAAGAATTGTGTTCTGTTTATCAATAAAGAAATAACGAGCGAAGCTCGGTGCCCCAATATTAATTTTAAAAAGGGTACTTAGATTTATATTTTTATTTATAGGAAAATTATGTTTGACGCATCATCACGTCTGAACTACTTGACTGATTAACTTGAAATTTTGCATATAGATTCTCAATTAACTGAGGATGGCTATAGGCCTATTTTCAATTCCTATATGTATTTTGTGTTGAATTGTATCGAGTTACCAACATGGCCCGCATTACATTAGGCCACCATGCTGTGACATGAGTGGGACACCAATGGAGGCCGTGTGTGAAGCAAGTTGGGACACCAGTGAAACACCAGGAATGGTGTCCCGGCTGACGACCCTAGTTTAATGAGCGCAATGTCCCGCTACTAGCTCGCACACTTGGTGTCCCTAATACTATACTCCGTACAAAATTACTTTGGACTTGAGAGGGACATGCGCAGCAGAGAAGGCATACAGAGGTAGGGATACAACGGCGGTGAAGTTGCCGTTCTGAACCGGCCAGTATTCTCTAATTTCTAGTGAGTATTCAAGCGCTCGTGTTAAACTTACTGAGTTTCCTTTCTGGAAGCACTCAGTCGACCGACTCTAATCGAAAAATTGTTAACAGCGCTTCTACCTATGACTCTATCCATCATTGTAATTGGCTGATCTCACTCCATATCTCTGCGCCGCATATACCTCCAAGTCAGAAGTAATTTTGTACGGAGTATAATTTCGGTGTAGCTGTTGATACTTGAGGTCGCTTTCTTCAAAGTTGGTTTAACTATTAACCCCGTTTAATCAATGTATGCTTGCATATATTATAATGTATTTCAATTATTTTTTTTTTCTTTCTCTGTTTTATTTTGGTTTTTCCTATTGGAAAATCTTTTTTTTTCTCAAAATTTTTATTTATTTAGGCAATATTTTTTACAAAGAAACACTGATTGGGAGAGAAAAACTAAGGATACTCCTTGTACTATTTCTCTCCCAAATTTAGATAACATTTTTAAACTCCGAAATAGGGTTATGATTTCACTTTACTAAAATTTAGTCCATTTTCACTCAAAAACAACGAAAACTGAGATTTTCCAATGTTGACGGTTGAAATTAAAAATTCTTCAATACTCTTTTGTTTTTTGCTGTGAAGCATTTCTTTCTTGTCATCAACTTGATTTTGTATTGTATTTGTTGATTAGTATTATTTATTTTGAATCGGACTTTTTTTGCGACTGCCACCAGCGGTCAAAGACTTTTCTTTTGCTTGTGGTGCCTGAAACAATTTTTAGTTTTTTAGTTCTATAGTTAATTTTATAGTCGACTTTATTTTATTCTTTTGCAATAAGTGTTGATTTATTAATCTTGATTTGTTGTTGCATTGTTAAATTCTGGCAATAAAGAATTGAATTGAGTCAGCTGATAGTTTAAACTGGAATTGCAGTTCAACTATTTTTGGAGAAAGCGACGCTAAGTGACGGTTGCACAAAAGCCGGTTAAATTTTAATCGTGATTAATTTCACGAGAACCAATCATAGAAGGCCGTTTTGATAAGAGGGCTTCTTATCAAAACGGCCTTCTATGATTGGTTCTCGTGAAATTAATCACGGTTAAAATTTAACCGGCTTTTGTGCAACCCTCTTATCAAAACGGCCTTCTATGATTGATTCTCGTGAAATTAATCACGGTTAAAATTTAACCGGCTTTTGTGCGACTGGGCCTCAGTGTGTCTACATTATGGGCCATATGAATAAAGTTGAGCATTTGCTTATACTTCTAAAATATGGAGCATTTGCTTCATTTTCTATGAATAAACGTGAGCAAAACCTTTTGCTCATGCTCATCAAAAAAATAGTTTGAGCATTTGCTCAAAAGTAAAAGCTTTTGCTCAAAATTGTATGAATAAATTAGAGCATTTGCTCAACTTTTGAAGCAAATGCTTCAAAAAAGGTGAGTCTAGTCTAGAGCAGCTTATCACCTTTTGCTCATAGTAAAATGGCTCAACTAATTCGTATGAGGAAGAGGAATCTATACTAGATACGATCACAACCAATATGAGAACTATAAAACTCTTTTCAGATTCAACCATGTTACATATCACCATTATCCCTACAAAAGAATAAATACAAAAGATAGCTACCTGTTATAAAGATAGCCATCACAAAATAGGAAATAGGTATTTAAGAAGATGAAAGTGTAGACGATTATAAGAAGGCTATTGATATTATAAGAATATGCTGAAGATTATTATAGAGGTGACATTTTTCACGCTATTATTTCAAAATTTTAATCTCAACTAACCTAAAACTCTATTCATAAATAGAAAACAGAGCAGACGACGCAAACACAAGCGGTGCACCCTATTTGCATATTTAGCGCTTCCGTGAGCTATAAAAACAAACTAAGGCTACAAAAGCGAATCAGCTGATGAAAAATCTCTAAAAATAATACATGAGCATTCGCTCCAGATTTCAGGAGCATAAGGTAACAGTAAAAGGTAAAGCTTATTCATATAAAAATGAGCAAATGCTTTTGCTTCTACCTTTTTTGCAAAACCTTATGCTCCATGCTCTTGCTCATGAGCATTTGCTCTGGTTTTATTCATATGGGTCTATTGATACTAGCACTCACTTTGGGATCGTAGGGTATGTGATGAGGATGCTTGTTCTTCATGACACAGTTCGTCACTCCTAATACTCTCTCTCTATCCCCTCCTCCACCTCCTCCTCCTCCACCACCACCAGCCCCTCCACTGGGAGGCACAGGACTCGACGAGTTGACACTGGAACATGTGGAATCTCCTTCCCCCTCGGCCACCTCCCCCTGTTCACTAGCACTGTCCTCGCTGGTCGGTGATTCCTGCACTCCGGACGGAGCTGTTCGCAGATTTATACCTGAAACACAACCCAAATAATACGTTATTCAACTGAAAAATATTAGAAAAAATATAAATCGACAAATGGAAATTATCGAGATATTGCATTTATTCAAATGCTAATGAATTAATAACTATTATTAAACTAATTTCGGTGTAAGTGCACGTCCAGTGCCAACATACCTGTCATCAAATTTTTGGTTGGGATTGATTTAGTATGTTATTTTGAGCACAAAATCACAAAAATTAAACGGCGGTCACTATTGTTTTTAAAATAAGTTCAAAGTAGCACAATTTGACATGCATTTAACCATAGCCACCTCTAATACAAGGCCGCGGCCTACGATATTGCAACGTCGCAGTGTAGGCCTACAATCTAATACATGATTGGTGAAAAAGATTTTTAAATATACCAGCTGATCTTATTCACCAATCATGTATTGGATTGCAGGCCTACACTGCGACGTTGCAATATCGTAGGCCGCGGCCTTGTATTAGAGGTGGCTATGATTTAACCTATGAGCAGCAGCCATTTTGATTATTGAAATCATCAAATTATGATATTCCTAATCTGAGTTTTCCTAACCCAAAGCTTTTCCTAACCTAAGCTTTCCTAACCTAAAGCTTTTCCTAACCTTATCTACTTATGGTTGCTACTTATAGGTTAAATGCATGTAAAGTTGTGCTACTTTGAACTTAGTTTATTTTAAAAACAATAGTGACCGCCGTTTAATTTTTGTGATTTTAAGCTCAAAATAACATACTAAATTGATCCCAACCAAAAATTTGATGACAGGTATGTTGGCACTGGACGTGCACTTTAGCCCTAATTTCCATCTAGGTTTGTAGTAAGGAGGTAAACATATCAAAAGTCCCCACCCCTACCCACTGTGCTAAGGGGGTGGGGGAGGGTTAAAGGTACCATTAATTACCAAAGGTTTGGTAATTGTCAATTACCCTTAACAAATGTCAAACTGGTACCTACATGGAGAAAATTAAAAATTTTTGCACTTTGAATTCTACATCAAAAATGTAGAACTGAATATTTGCTGATTCTGATGAAGAAAATAATTTTTTGATGAACTCCATATATTCAATACTTGAAGGATTTTTTAGTTTCTCGCATAAAACTCAAAAACTATGTATCCTAAGGACTTGACTGACATATAACAAATTAAACCTTACATAATTTACTACAATATTCATTCTACAACTTGTTTTATATCTCCTCTAGTTTTCGAGATATCCGCTCTTGAATGTGTGACATTTTTGAAAAAAAAAAACACGTTTGCCAACAATTTCTTCCTATTTTCGCTCTTATAACTTTTTAAAAATCGATTGGGAAAATCCATATTGATTATGAACTTATAGAGCATTAAATTCTCTTCAATTTCACACTTTTACGAATTTCCCTTCACCCTCTGCAGCAGCTTTAGTGTTGAGTGTGAAATCTCCATTTTTGCAACAATAGACCAATTGACAAAGGAATTTGGAGGGAATGTTTTGAAAAAAAATGTTTGACTTCGCAGCTTTGTTGAGACCAGTTAGGAGGAGAACATATCAAAAGTTCCCATTCCCAACCCATGTGCTAAGGGGATGAGGGTAGTTTAAAAGTTGCATTTTTCAGCGTTTTGCTTCCACGCTTACATCTTGAGAACAACGCGTCCAACCGACATAACTAACTATTCAAAAATGAAGCTTGATAAATTCTCTACACATTTTGTTCAGTGAAATTTTGTGATATTCCCAACAGTTCTCGAGATATCTGCTCTTGGAGGTGTGTAATTCTTAAAATAACAGGTATTTCAACAATGTTTTTTCTCTTTCAGGGCTTATAACTATCCAGCAATGCATCATAAAAAATTATGCTTATCAAGAGGTTTGTAGAGCATTGAATTCTCTTTGAAATGATGTATTATTCCACTATTCCAAGTTTTCCTTTCATTGTTATAGCAGCTTCCATGTAGGGGGTGAAATTTTCATTGAATATCACAAACCTTGTTGATTTACTTTTGGAATAGAGGAGTTTTAAACCAAGATTATTCATTGAAGCATGATGGAGGAATAAATAATAAGAATTGGATCTTCAACTTAATTTCCTTTTCACTTCAGATTCTGTTGCTGAAGAGATATTGTAATATCTTTCCATATTGAAAACACTGGGTTGTAGTCAAAAATATCAATTATTTCTGATAAATATCACTATTAGGCCCGGTTGCACAACAGCCGGTTAAATTTTAACCGCGATTAATTTTACGAGAACCAATCAAAGAAGGCGTTTTTGAAAAGACGGCTTCTCTGATTCGTTCTCGTGGTAATTAATCACGGTTAAAATTTAACCGGCTGTTGTGCAACCGGCACTTAGTGTCTGAAAACATGTTTCACACTGAAGATGACACCATTATTGTTAAAACATGTTTTTAATTTTTTACAATAAATGAGTGATATTTTTGACAACCCAGAGTTTGCAAAACTTCCTTTTATTAGTTATACAGTTTTCATACTTCCCTTACACTTTCATTTTATTTTATTCGTGGATAAAATTACAGATCATATGAATATGATTGGTATAGAATAACAGGCTTATCCCAAAACTATTCTACAAATGATACTGTCACGAATATTGATAATGAATAACATGTCAAAAATACAACTCTATGTTTCTATTGTCAGGAGTTCAAGTCCAATCTTTTTCCAAAAATATATATGAATTTTCAATTCAGAAGGATTAAAACACCAAATTATAGTCGAATATTACACTTAATTATTATCACCGCACATAAAATACAATAAGTTAATTCAGAAAATTTGAAGCCAAAACTATAACACAAATACAGTTGTCAAAAAACCACTGATTTATTGATAATTAGAAAGACCGGTTTCAGTTATTACACCATTGTCAATCTCTGATAATTGTTACATTGTTATCTCTGCTAATCAGAGATTGACAATGGTGTAATAACCGAAACCGGTCTTTCTAATTATCAATAAATCAGTGTTTTTTTGACAACTTCTTAGTCTTTTTCATTCAATATGAATAATTACCACAATATCAACTTCTCAACTACACAAAAAAGAAAAATACAGTTTGTGTTTCTTCCATAATTAAAATTTTCTTAAATAACTCAACATTATATTGTTCCAAGTGGTAATTGAGTGGAATATTTCTAATTTCATCAATTTTAAGTCATAGAAATTCAAAATTTATAGCTTTCATTCTTATTTTGGATTAAAATTGTATAGACATTGTACACGTGGAAAACTAACCTTATCTTGGACTGTGTCATCATAAATTATGAATTTGGAAGAAAAATAGCACAAGGACTAACTACCTTATTATTTTATCTACCAATGTTATTACATTAGTGTCATTTGTATCATAAATAAATTAATAAATACAAGTTCTCATTACATTGGGTTATATGTTTAATGAATTCATGATCAACTACAAATTCACTATTAGACAAAAAGAAAATCTAAGTAATAAAATAAGTAAAGTTTCTTCATACTGTAAATTGTAACTTATGATTATGGTTATAAAAAAATGGAGCCAAAGAATGCACATTCCCATGTATAGTGTAGTGTACTGAATATGCAATAAGGATCGGCAACATTCATTTGATCACTATTGTAGCGCGATTTCATTACAATTCCGCTTCATATTACAATACACACCACTCAAGGTCGATCAGTGCTCAAGGTGGTTGCCTTCAATTATAATAATTGAATTCAATGAGCTATCAATTGATTTCCTTTGTGGCTGGCTATTATGTATGACTCCGCACAAGCTCAACTAGGCCCTCAATTAGGCTAGGCACACACCAGTTGGTCAAGACAAGACAAGACAAGACAAGACAAGACAAGACAAGACAAGACATGATCAGACACGTTTAGTCACAATACTTCACATAGTTGCTTATGAAGACATGTCTAATTGCAATGACTAATCAGTCTGATCATGTCTTGTCTTGTCTGACTAGACAAGACAAGACAAGATCAGACACAATATTTCACATAGTTTCTTATGAAGACATGTCTAATTGCAATGACTAATCAGTCTTATCATGTCTTGTCTTGACTAGACAAAAAAGAAAAATACAGTTTGTGTTTCTTCCATAATTAAAATTTTCTTAAATAACTCAACATTATATTGTTCCAAGTGGTAATTGAGTGGAATATTTCTAATTTCATCAATTTTAAGTCATAGAAATTCAAAATTTATAGCTTTCATTCTTATTTTGGATTAAAATTGAAAAGACATTGTACACGTGAAAAACTAACCTTATCTTGGACTGTGTCATCATAAATTATGAATTTGGAAGAAAAATAGCACAAGGACTAACTACCTTATTATTTTATCTACCAATGTTATTACATTAGTGTCATTTGTATCATAAATAAATTAATAAATACAAGTTCTCATTACATTGGGTTATATGTTTAATGAATTCATGATCAACTACAAATTCACTATTAGACAAAAAGAAAATCAAAGTAATAAAATAAGTAAAGTTTCTTACTGTAAATTGTAACTTATGATTATGGTTATAAAAAATACAAAAAAATGGAGCCAAAGAATGCACATTCCCATGTATAGTGTAGTGTACTGAATATGCAATAAGGATCGACATTCATTTGATCACTATTGTAGGGCAATTTCATTACAATTCCGCTTCATATTACAATACACACCACTCAAGGTCGATCAGTGCTCAAGGTGGTTGCCTTCAATAATAATTGAATTCAATGAGCTATCAATTGATTTCCTTTGTGGCTGGCTATTATGTATGACTCCGCACAAGCTCAACTAGGCCCTCAATTAGGCTAGGCACACACCAGTTGGTCAAGACAAGACAAGACAAGACATGATCAGACACGTTTAGTCACAATACTTCACATAGTTGCTTATGAAGACATGTCTAATTACAATGACTAATCAGTCTGATCATGTCTTGTCTTGTCTTGACTAACCGGTGTGTGCCTAGCCTTAGTGGTCTCAATTCGAGTAAAATATATTGGGGAATTATAAAAGTTGAACAAGTTTTGGAATGTAAAAGTTTAAAATCTGGAAAACGTATTGAAATAGAATAACATGATAACTTTATCATCCTTCATCATCTTATTCTATTTCAATAAGTTTTCCAGATTTTAAACTTTTACATTCCAAAATCAATCCAACTTGTTACAATTCCTCACACCACAATTGAAGACGCAATAAAGTGTTGAAGTTATCAATTTATTCAACTTAAAAGTGACTATAAAATAGTGTCCATGTTGGGCTTCATACGGCCGTTTGCACAGTGCGAGTTTAAACCAAAAACCAAAATTCTAGCCTCACATAGCCTATCAGGCTATAGTAGTCATCATACGTATGCTATAATGTCTATTATAGTTCAATACTTTGACAACTTTCTGGTGCCTATTTCACAAAGGTACAAATATTGTTACCAACTATGGTGACGAACAAGTACTTGTAGTTACAAGTTTACAAGTACTCACGTTTCACAAAAATTTATGATCTACAAACAAGTTTACAAGTTTACAATTTTACAAGTCTACAAGTACTTCAATAGTAAACATAACCTATTTTCATAAAATTTCCTTTTTTCATCCTTCATAAAGGTTCCTTGTACTTTTCAATAATTACTTTGAAAATATTTGGAGGCAATATAGTGTTTTTTGTACAGTCTACTTCATTTATGCTGAATTTGTAACCTGCACAGTACTATATACTATACTATGTACTATATATAATGTATACTATTATATACTGTGTATATATATATACTATAGTACACATAACCTATGAGGTAACACATTAATAACTATTTTGGAAATTCATTAAATTCAAAATGTTTAGCTTATATATATTTTTGGACGAGAATTGAACTTGAACGTTTTTCAGTAGAAACATGACCTATTTTTTGGACATTTTATTAATTTATCAAAATTTGGGAATGGAATAGATTTGGGCCAAGCCTGTTGTTCCTTCCTAATCATATTTATATGAATTGTGATTCTGTCCACGAATAAATAAATAAGTTGGATTGATTTTGGAATGTAAAAGTTTAAAAACTGGAAAACTCATTGAAATAGAATAACATGATAAAGTTATGTTATTCATAGCTTCATCATGTTATTCTATTTCAATAAATTTTCCAGATTTTAAACTTTTACATTCCAAAATCAATCCAATAATAAATACTACAATTATTCTTAAAAAAAACAAAATCATTGATGAGAAAATACCCACATAATATAATACCCATACAAATAAATATTGTAAGAATCCACAAAACTATGAAGATGATAAATCAAGGTTAACTAACATCTTACACGTCATTCATAATACACACAACGATTTTATTGTCTAGTATCAGTACTCCAGTAGTCAGTTTTTTATTGATTATTAATACTGTTGTTAGATAAGAGCAATTAATGTAACCTTGCGGCCATGACATTTTTGTGCGCCCTATTTTTTTCGAATCACAGATAGCACACAGCTCAATAAAAATGTCAAGTCAATATTTTTATTGAACACTATCATTACCAATACAAGACGCGATTGTTGAGAGCTGTCAATTTATTTCACTTGATAAGTCTAGTATTGCCTTATCGTGCACAATTTTTCCTCGCATTTAAAGCTGAAGGTGATATTATTGTATATGTTTTCGACGAACTGAAATTTTGGCAAATTGATTTGTAAAAAATTGTATTCATTGAATGTTTGTAGGAACTCTTTACAGTTCTGAAACTGAAATTTTGGCAAATTGATTTGTAAAAAATGGTATTCATTGAATGTTTGTAGGAACTCTTTACAGTCGAGTATGTTTCCTAGTTCCAAAATAGCAACAGCAAAACTGCTACAAAAAAACCACCTTCGGCGCTCCAGGTGGAAGTTTTGTCAACTTCCGCAAAATCACTAATTCGGAATTTGTAAACTAGGTTATGTTTATAGAGTGCATGAACATGCAAGTTCATGTAGTAACTTCAGCACAAGCAGGTAATTTTTTTCTATTTCTCAATTATTCTTCTTTAGATTATTATGACAAAGAATAGTATACATTACTTGGGGTCGTCGGAATTCCGCCAGCCATGAAAACCACCACTCACCAAAAAAATGATCAGTTTTTACGGACGCTACCAAAGTGGAACACAGTGAAAGACAAACTGGGTCTATTCCTATTTTACATCTATCATTTTTTGGCACCACTGGACCTGTGTTCCTCTTAGTTTGTAGTAACATTAAAAAGGCTGAAAAGTAAATAGGGCTATTGAAAGTGTTTTATAGGAGTTATCATTAGTTTTAGTAATATTCTTAAATTGGGGAATTCCATCATATTCAGGGAATCAAATTATTTATGACAACATAATATTAATATAATTTTTTCTTAAACCTCCTTCTAGTATCTACAAAACTGTTTTTAAAACAAAACTAAGATATTTATAGGCTCAGATATAATATGCTCAGATAGATCAGAGAGGGTGGTCAATTTGCGTTATCTATTTTATAGGTTAGTTCTAATATTATTAATTATCATCAGCCTGGATCTACTCACCTAAAAGATTCTATTGACCAAACCGCTGACTGCTTGACCAGTTACTCGAAATTGATACTTGAATATGATGAATAAAATGGAATACTATTTATCACTTATACAAATCTTTGGGCCAATTTCCAAGCTCGGGATTTAGCTAAGTCCTAGACTTTAAACAGCTGGAGTCAGAAAATTGGTTTTCCAAAACGGGGCATAGTCGCAGTCATTGTCATAGTCACGTTTGAATTAAATTTCGAAAAACTAGAAAATTGAACACAAAATAAAATAAAGAGAAAATAGTGTAAAGTTTCAGCTATTTTGAATTATTTAGGAATGTCTAATTTCGTCAAGGGAAAAAGTTTCCAATTATAGAAATGAGAAAATAAAATAAACGACTACTGTTATAAAAGCTGCGACTACGCCCCGTTTTGGAAAGCCAATTTTCTGGCTCCAACTGTTTAAAGTCTAGGACTTAGCTAAATTCCGAGCTCGGAAACCGGCCCTTAAGAGAAATAATTTGAATTTTTCGGCCGGTGGTGGTGGATTCCCGCGAGTAAACCAAGCTTGTCGTGTGCGTGGAGCGACAAGCTGAATTAAAAAAAGACCTAGTTTGTCGTCGTCCCAGTCTGACAAAGTAGTTCAATTTGTCCCTTTTTTTTTTGTTGTGGTGGTTTTCTGCGACCTCGTTACTTGGACTTGATTGACTTTTACAGTGCTGGAATGAAATTCTACTCTCGGCTAATGCCTTGACTAGAAACATCATTCTCGCCTGCAAAATGCCCCTCCCGTCCTTGTGACGTAAATAACTATAATTGTCAACTAGTCACAAAATTCCTGATTCAGAATTTTAAAATAGGTTTTGTTTATAAATTTCTCTATTCATTCATTTATTGTATAAAGCACTATAATCATAATACAATTATGAAATTGAAGGAAAAACTAGGCTGAGCCTGTACTATTTCTCTCCAAAAATTTTGATAAAATGTTAATGTTGTCCAAAAGTTGAGGTTATGTAATCACACACTGCTTCGTCACTTGATTCTCGATCCAGGAATAATGATTTGAAAATTTTGAATTTTGAAAGTTGATGTTATACTCTAAATGAATCACAGAATGTATCACAATTGATTAAAAACTTATGAAATATTGCACTTATTTGAAAAATTTGAATACAAAAACAAAAGCCTATTAAAATCGTACATTTAACGAATCTATGGTACAATATACAGACAATAACTAATTAAATTTTATCCTACTTTACCTTTCAAAATATTCTTATCCTGTAGCAACCAGCTCAACGAGGTTAGGTCATCATCTTCGGTTCCCCCCTTCTGCTCGGTGGGTGAGGGTGAGGAGAGGGGAGGTCCGCCCTCCTCTCCCTCCTTCATCTGCAGGTGCAGGGCGGCCGAAGTGATGAGCGCCACCGGGTGAGGGGGGCTGATGGCACCCCCGGCCACCACCCCTGGGGGCGCGCCTCCCCCTAGGGCACAGGGGCCCTCGTCGTCACATACACGGTCAGGGGCCATCCTCATCTCCTGCAACAAAACACAAACATTATTAAATTTAAAAATAAATAGAATTTTATTTGAAAAAAATTATCTATAATCACGTCTGAATTATTTATATATATATATATATATATATATATATATATATATATATATATAGATAGATATATAATATATATATAGATAGATAGATATATAATATATATATAGATAGATAGATAGATAGAGTCTGTGCTCGGTTGAGAAAGGAGACATAGTCTCCGAAAATTTCCCCATTTCTAATGTAAGTTTTTAAGTGTTTTCAATCTATTTATATCGTGTCTCCTGTTTTAATATATATATATATATATATATATATTGTGGTGCGGTATTTTACTCGCCTCACATATGTAGAGAGATTTGCCAAATCATGTAGTGCTGAATCTAAATGCCTCACGTTGGGCCGGCAAATCATGTGGTGCGTTTTTTAACGGCTTCACACATGTAGAGTGAATCTTGTACTGAGTCAATGGTGTAGCGGCTATAAATTTTGTAATTGCGTGCGTGGACGCTGAATGTACACCAGACTGATTGATTCACTACAAGATTCAATACAATTGTCGGAATCGCGGGAGGCCTAAACGCTCGCTCACCCTTGACTCTTCTAATGACAAATTGTATAGTGATGAAATTTTTATAAGTAGTGTAGCGATCGCTAAACACTGAAGACGGATACCTTAAAATTATTACCTGTGAACAATGAGCATACAAAATCATACAGGTCGAGCAAAAATCCCGATGTAGATAATTTACGGGATTGTGTCTCTAATAAGTTCTGAAGGATTAAAATACGGTATTTGGACCAAATATCGTTCAGAATATATTTCGAGAACAGAGTCTTGTCGGATTTTAAGCTCTATTGTAGGAATTTATATGATCTATGGCTGCCACTGCTGTACAATTGATGCGTTCGCTCCAAAGTCGAGGTAGGTAACAGATAAAAGCTGATGTATGAGCAGGTAAGGACAAAGAATAAATATCTCGATCTGACCCCACTCGCTACATCCACTTAGACCTGTTCCAATATCCAGCTCAATTCAATTATTTCAATGATCGTATTCGATCGGTTCTTGATGATATAGAACGTATCAGACACAATAATTGACAGGCTTAAGAAATAATCGAACTCAGAAAGCGAATTAACAAAACTGAAATATATTACAATAAAATATGTAATCATACAGTGCAGATTCAGAATTTGATTTACAGGTTGATAATAATTTAGTATTAACAGAACAGTTAAAAATTTTCTTGTGCTTGCATGATACCATGCGTGATTCAACAGAATTTTACGATTGATAAAATTTAACAGTTTGAAAAAATAGTGAAAAATGAATTATAGAAAATATTTTTTTTAAAATGCTCGGGGTCGTGGTTCAGGCAGCGGAGGATAGTTAATCAACTACAAATTCTTATAAATTAAATATGAGTAAATTCTAGATTCTTAAATGCTAAAGCGCTTGTCGGCGTGGCCAATAATTTAACGAAGAAAAAATTTATGTTTCTGCACTGAAATATTTTTCGAAGCGTAGATCGGGGCCCCTTTTAAAACTTATAACTCACGTGAATTTCCTTGGCAGTCGTGGTTTTCTTCTTTAGATCAAAAATCGTTTGATCGGCGGCAATCCAGGCTTCGGTTTCAGCACGTGGGGAATTTTAGTTTAAAATATCTCCTTCACCGAATTAATTAAGGGATAATTTACTTTAAGCTTTTAAATTTATCGATTGATGAAAACAGAAATTTACGAATGACAAATAAATTGGCCTAAAATATCGGCTCACAAATAGAACATTTAAAATCGAACAAGAAATTTTCACAAATAGGTCTTTGGTAACTATAAAAAGAGATCTGCACGGTGAGGATTTCAAAAGGGAAGTGCTGTCTTTTTTCTAAGCTTCTAGGCTAGACCTTGCTTCTCAGAATCTCGATGTAATAATTTGCATAAAAATTTGCCATTGGTAGAACGCTTGTGACGTAAACATGACGTCAGTGGCAAGCAGTAGAATACAATTCCTTTAATTACAATAATAATTCAATTTATGTAATTCTTAAAACTGCTTAATCTTCTAGATATAGTTTCTCTCATACAATGTACATGTGCTAGTGTAACTGATAAGGCAGGGTTGGTGTCTGATAATAGATTAACATGTGTTGCTTTCAAACGATCACCTTCTTGGTGCTATTTCTATGCACTATGATTGGCTTAGGCTGGCCAAAGAGATTTAATTACCATGTGGTTCAGTTGAATTAAATCGTTAATGAATTAATACTCTTGTACAATTTTTATTAGGTTTGAGATTATTATAATTAATTTCTGCCATTTTATCAATAATATAATTTCATGCTATGACCTATTTAGTTACAATAAGACCTGACATATAATATAATTTCTTAAATAATAAATAATTTCAACGATAACACATACATTTTATTTTTTTATTTGAAATTCTTGATCCTTTATGGATAGTTTTGATTTTTAGAGATGGTATTATATCTTACGTGAAGCCAGCGTGACATTTGACAATACTTTGGATCAGTCAGCTGCGTTCAAACTGTTTTAAAAACATCTGATCGATGGTAAACAAAGTGTAACCTCAAAATCAATGAGCAATTCGTGAATAATTCGTGCTTTATTTGCAAAATACTTATAATTTTATTGAATAATTTTTCTAGAAAATATTCAGTACAGAACGGTACTCTAATCTAATACACAGTTACTGATAAGTAAGTGTTATCGCTCGGTCGCTAACTATTCCTTTAGCAAATTCTTTCATTTTAAAAGGTAATCACAATTTTTTTCTCTCTTCTCATGAGATCTATTTGAAAGATTCATCACACAAAAGCCCCCAGGATATTTTAAATAGGTAATTGGGAGACGAGTCGAAACAATGACTATTTGAAAAATCCGATATTGTGATTAATACACTATTTCATCTCCTTACTTCTACGAAAACTCAACACTTAACACTAAAAACAATATATCGTGCACTTTTGGCTACGAGAAAATAAATAATTGATTGTTCCTTCCATTGGATACAATCGAAATACAATAATTAATGAGGTCTCTTTGGATCCTTCATTAAAACAACTCCACAACTTCCATTCATGGGTGGCTTATGAGCAGACCCATAACTATAACAAATATACAAAATTTCACATATTATCCTCTTAAGATTCAAACAGTATTTGCAACAAATATAGACTTTCATCATTTTTTCATGGTTATTACAAGTTTCGACTCTTTGGTTTGGCTTTTACATAAATTGGGTGAGAGTGTGATTTTACTTCGGTGACTTGACAATCGTCTACCGTTTGACTCGAGCAATTCCTTATTTGCGCTTAGTACGTTGCGTACAAACAGGGTTACACTTGAAATGGCTCTCTTGATTTTTGTCAATGTTGGTTACAAATATTAAGTCTTTAAGATTACATTTATCAATTTGAATTACAATTCATGATCTTTTGATGCAACAGTAATAAATTTCACATTTGAAGGTAAGAATTTCATTTTCTTTGGAGTTTTTTAGAGATACATTCATATAACACAGAACATGCGCATTTCGTGCAAATTAACATAAATATATATTTTTGGTTGCGTTTTTTACTTATAATTCCACATTAAATAATAGGTTACAATAATTAACTAACGATATTGCTTTGATTCCATTAACATTGACTCTAGGATTTCGTACACATTGGTTGGTGGGACGAAGAAAATTATCGAACAGGCGTTGGTTCTGAATAGATTTTTTCTATCGATTCTGTATTTCAAGGTTAGATTTACACATTTTTTCAAATAAACTTTGTTTATTTTCTTTCCTCCTATTCACTGCTAACTTCATGTTATTTCTAATTTATAATTATTTTCTGTGGATAATATAATTTTTGTTTTTGTTTTCCAGTTGGGCAGATATAACTAGGCGATTGTTTCTGTGATGATTGTAGCATGAGGCGGATGGCTTGATCAGGTTGGTAAATTTTTAAGGTTGTTTCATAGTTTTAATTTCTTCTGTTATTAAAGTTGATTTCGATTTTCTTCATTTGAAGTGAATTAATAATATTTTCCTCATTAGCTGAGATGCGGCAAAGTTTAGGTTATGTTGATTGATTAGGCTGCAGTAAAAGATGCCAGTCTGCAAAGATGTGATTCAATGGGTAGGCTGTGATTATGAAGTGTTTGATGATTTGTATAATCCACGAACGAAGTTTCAGTTAATCCGAAATTATTTTCCCCTCAAGCCCCCATCTAAATTTGATTCCGGTGTTATTCAAGGTCCAATTCCGATTTGCAACTATCCGTTTTATCAAACTTGGCTTAAAACGAATGTGCCGGTGGTGTAGATCGATTCTTACAAACATATTTCCTCTTTGTCGGCCTGTAACATGCAGTTTGATATTTTTAAACCTGACATGCCGGTGGTGTCTGTAGGTTTTTTCAAATAATCTTTTTCTTTTTTGCATGCTGGTGTACAGTCGGTTTGACTTTAACCGGACATGACTGCGGTGTGAATAGATTCTTCTTAATATTGTTTTCCTTTTTTCTTGAATGCTGGTAAAAGATTTGATGTAGGATTTCAGCCTAACATGACGGCGGTGGTTGTAGGTTCTTCTAGATATTCTTCTTCTTTCTTGAATTGTTTTTCTGCTTGTGTGTAGTCTTGACTTTATGCGGATTTTAATTGTTCTAATGTTGTTTTCTGATTGTTTTTGATGGATACTGATTTGATGTGTTGCAGGTGCTGTCCTTGGTGGATGGGAGATACGTGCGGTCGGCGGTCCGGGCTGCTCTTCCACTCGGCGGGCAACGTCCTTGGACTCCTGGTGTCCAGCGCGCGGTGGTACGGGCTGTCCCTCTACCTGATGGATGTCGTCCTCGGCCTGGCGGGTGATGTCGGCTGGTCCCTCTCGGCGTTCTGCGGGGTGCGGCGCGACTTCAGCCTTGACATTTTCGGTAGGTTGGTCTTCCATACATGTATCACGTCCGCTTGCTTGTTTGACTTCCTTTATTTGGTCGTAGTTCTTATTTATATTGTTTAGTGTTTCGTTCAGTTGTTTCCTTTCTTTGATCATATCGTTCAATGCTTCCAGGATGAGACTCATCTGTAACACGGAAGGGGTGGGTGTGTGGTCTTCGGTTGGCGGCAATGGTTCTATGACATGAGATGCGGGCGTCCGGACCTCTGGAACGGCAATGCATGGGCGTTTATCCCGCGCGACATCCTCCTTCTCTGAAATCGCTGACGTGGCCTCCAGGATGCGGTGTGGTTCTTCCATAATTTATCGGATGATACAATGATGCGAGGGCAGTGAAACGATCGCAAATATGTGGGGTTATGTGCAAGATTACAAATGAATGACCACAAGTTGAAATAGTGTAAAAAAAAAAAAAAATTCGTTGAAGTGAAGGAATACAAAAGTGTGCTTCAATAATATGTTCAGTGATGAAGTGAATCAAATTAGCAATATCGTTAACATAAAATGATAACAACATAAAGGATACACAGTGGATAATTATGCGATAACGAAGGTACGTCTCTTATAATTTATTACTCTTATTATTATAAATATTTTACTCTTATAATTTCTTGCCGCAATTCTATATAGGGCTAGTATTCTTCGCAAAATTTTATATGAAAGCAGCAGTGTTCTGCTTGAATTATTCTGCAATATATCCGTGATTTAATTTTACTTCCCTCTTTATGTTTTAAAAATTTAAAAATATAAATAACTTCAATCCTCTTTTCTGTAAATATTTATAAATTGTTTCAATATAGACCTAATATTCTTCAAATAATATGACCTTTCTTATGGTATTTCTTAAACCTATGACTTATAGTATGACCAATTTTCGAATAACACGATAATAAAATTCTGAGTTCGATTTTTTCTCTAAAAATTCATCAATCGATAAATTTCTTTTCTGTTCAAAAATTGGGTATGGTACTTCTTGTTATTTTATATAACAGTGAACAGTTAATATTAAATTCGAAAAAATTCACAACCATGAATTTTTCAAAAAATTTTCCCGTTGTCAGCGCTATAGTATACTGAGCAACTAAATAATCCTCGTAGTCGATTATCCACCTCTTCAATGCCTATCACTGTTGGGCGCCAAATCATGTGGTGCGGTATTTTACTCGCCTCACATATGTAGAGAGATTTGCCAAATCATGTAGTGCTGAATCTAAATGCCTCACGTTGGGCCGGCAAATCATGTGGTGCGTTTTTTAACGGCTTCACACATGTAGAGTGAATCTTGTACTGAGTCAATGGTGTAGCGGCTATAAATTTTGTAATTGCGTGCGTGGACGCTGAATGTACACCAGACTGATTGATTCACTACAAGATTCAATACAATTGTCGGAATCGCGGGAGGCCTAAACGCTCGCTCACCCTTGACTCTTCTAATGACAAATTGTATAGTGATGAAATTTTTATAAGTAGTGTAGCGATCGCTAAACACTGAAGACGGATACCTTAAAATTATTACCTGTGAAGAATGAGCATACAAAATCATACAGGTCGAGCAAAAATCCTGATGTAGATAATTTACGGGACTGTGTCTCTAATAAGTTCTGAAGGATTAAAATACGGTATTTGGACC
Organism: Nilaparvata lugens; assembly: GCF_014356525.2. Taxonomy (NCBI): domain Eukaryota; kingdom Metazoa; phylum Arthropoda; class Insecta; order Hemiptera; family Delphacidae; genus Nilaparvata; species Nilaparvata lugens. The sequence goes on from NC_052514.1 coordinate 39,778,593, forward strand.
AAATATCGTTCAGAATATATTTCGAGAACAGAGTCTTGTCGGATTTTAAGCTCTATTGTAGGAATTTATATGATCTATGGCTGCCACTGCTGTACAATTGATGCGTTCGCTCCAAAGTCGAGGTAGGTAACAGATAAAAGCTGATGTATGAGCAGGTAAGGACAAAGAATAAATATCTCGATCTGACCCCACTCGCTACATCCACTTAGACCTGTTCCAATATCCAGCTCAATTCAATTATTTCAATGATCGTATTCGATCGGTTCTTGATGATATAGAACGTATCAGACACAATAATTGACAGGCTTAAGAAATAATCGAACTCAGAAAGCGAATTAACAAAACTGAAATATATTACAATAAAATATGTAATCATACAGTGCAGATTCAGAATTTGATTTACAGGTTGATAATAATTTAGTATTAACAGAACAGTTAAAAATTTTCTTGTGCTTGCATGATACCATGCGTGATTCAACAGAATTTTACGATTGATAAAATTTAACAGTTTGAAAAAATAGTGAAAAATGAATTATAGAAAATATTTTTTTTTAAAATGCTCGGGGTCGTGGTTCAGGCAGCGGAGGATAGTTAATCAACTACAAATTCTTATAAATTAAATATGAGTAAATTCTAGATTCTTAAATGCTAAAGCGCTTGTCGGCGTGGCCAATAATTTAACGAAGAAAAAATTTATGTTTCTGCACTGAAATATTTTTCGAAGCGTAGATCGGGGCCCCTTTTAAAACTTATAACTCACGTGAATTTCCTTGGCGGTCGTGGTTTTCTTCTTTAGATCAAAAATCGTTTGATCGGCGGCAATCCAGGCTTCGGTTTCAGCACGTGGGGAATTTTAGTTTAAAATATCTCCTTCACCGAATTAATTAAGGGATAATTTACTTTAAGCTTTTAAATTTATCGATTGATGAAAACAGAAATTTACGAATGACAAATAAATTGGCCTAAAATATCGGCTCACAAATAGAACATTTAAAATCGAACAAGAAATTTTCACAAATAGGTCTTTGGTAACTATAAAAAGAGATCTGCACGGTGAGGATTTCAAAAGGGAAGTGCTGTCTTTTTTCTAAGCTTCTAGGCAAGACCTTGCTTCTCAGAATCTCGATGTAATAATTTGCATAAAAATTTGCCATTGGTAGAACGCTTGTGACGTAAACATGACGTCAGTGGCAAGCAGTAGAATACAATTCCTTTAATTACAATAATAATTCAATTTATGTAATTCTTAAAACTGCTTAATCTTCTAGATATAGTTTCTCTCATACAATGTACATGTGCTAGTGTAACTGATAAGGCAGGGTTGGTGTCTGATAATAGATTAACATGTGTTGCTTTCAAACGATCACCTTCTTGGTGCTATTTCTATGCACTATGATTGGCTTAGGCTGGCCAAAGAGATTTAATTACCATGTGGTTCAGTTGAATTAAATCGTTAATGAATTAATACTCTTGTACAATTTTTATTAGGTTTGAGATTATTATAATTAATTTCTGCCATTTTATCAATAATATAATTTCATGCTATGACCTATTTAGTTACAATAAGACCTGACATATAATATAATTTCTTAAATAATAAATAATTTCAACGATAACACATACATTTTATTTTTTTATTTGAAATTCTTGATCCTTTATGGATAGTTTTGATTTTTAGAGATGGTATTATATCTTACGTGAAGCCAGCGTGACATTTGACAATACTTTGGATCAGTCAGCTGCGTTCAAACTGTTTTAAAAACATCTGATCGATGGTAAACAAAGTGTAACCTCAAAATCAATGAGCAATTCGTGAATAATTCGTGCTTTATTTGCAAAATACTTATAATTTTATTGAATAATTTTCTAGAAAATATTCAGTACAGAACGGTACTCTAATCTAATACACAGTTACTGATAAGTAAGTGTTATCGCTCGGTCGCTAACTATTCCTTTAGCAAATTCTTTCATTTTAAAAGGTAATCACAATTTTTTTCTCTCTTCTCATGAGATCTATTTGAAAGATTCATCACAATATATATATATATATATATTATATATATATATTATATATATATATTATATATATATATATATATATCGTCTGATTCCCTGTCAGCTAGACAAATTAAAAACAATAGAGCAACAAATAGTGCTCACGTCAATATTTTAAAATACACAGAGAACTGATGAACTGATTGACTTGAGATTTTGTATAAAGTTTCTTAATTTACTGAGGATGATTATAAGCCTTTTTTTACTTTTACAAGAATCCAGTACGTCAAGTTTTCAGTTTGTCAAGTTGACAATTCTTCAGATTCTCAGTACGTCAAGTTTTCAGTCCATCATGTTTTCAATTCGTCAAGTTTACAAGACTTACTTTGTTTGAGAGGTGATTCATCTATCTATAATGTCTAAGATAATAAAGGAAAGAACCGGCTAATAAAATGTAGGGGATAGGAAATTCACGAATGACGCATCATCACGTCTGAATTACTGGACTGATTAGCTTGAAATCTTGCAAATTGATTCTTAATCAACCTAGGATGATTAAAGGCCTATTTCAAATTATTCAAGATTTCAGTAGGTCAAGTTTTCAGTTTATCAAGTTTTTCATTGGACCCTTGCGGAGAACGGGCTACCAGTTAGCACAGAATACATAAATTATAGATGTTTTCTCTGCTGGAAGTCATAAATAAATTGTAAATCAATTGAGGAAATTAGCTTCAAGAAAATTGAAAATTGAAGTTTACATAAAAGTAGATTTGGAAAGTTAGTTTAAATAATGTAGTAATTGATGAAAAGTGAAATAATGAGGAAGATACACAACAAGGCAAGAGATAGAGGATTCACCTGATGGAAAATAAATAGAGAAGGATTAAGGTGTGGAATATGGAAGTATGCCACTGCAAATAATAGATGATAATGAAACGAGAAAAAGAAACGAAGAAAGCCATCTAGAGGAAGAAAATAGAATGCAATCCTTTAACAAACAAATGACGATTGTCAGTATGCATGTTGTTAATTGAACAACTAAAACTCTCTTCTCCTCCTCATCATCATACTCCTCCTCCTCCACCTCCTCATCTTCCTCCACCACCACCAACACCTCCTCCTCCTCCTTCATCGCTTCTTTCTCATCCTACTCCTCCACACCATCCACCTCAACCATCTCTTCGTCCTCCTTTAACACCCCTACTTCCTCCTCCTCCTCCTCCTCCTCCTCATTATCAGCATTACTCAGCTGCACACTCAGTCAAACTACACAACAATTAAACGATAAGAAATGCATTGAACTATGCATATATATATTTCACAAGCTTAGATTATATTTGACAATCAAAACCCATGAGCGCCATATTTCTTATCTTCTAATGAACAAGATAAGAAGATCGAGCATGCATTTAAAGTCAAGCTGTGTTCCTATTGTTCAACAACTGCTAAATCTAAACTGAGTTGAAGAGAACTAATATAATATTATAGACTAGTATTGTGGATAGCGTAAAGAAGTACTGTGGTATGATAGTATGGAAGAACATAATGCAATTTAAGAATAAAGACTGATTTGAGGCCTATATCGGACTATGTGTATGTGTAACCCTATCTAAATTTGGGAGAGGAATAGCACAAGGTTAGCTTATTTTACCTTCCTTGCCCTATTACCATAGGTTTGCTTTCCAAAAAAATTAAGGTACTCTAATTTCAAGTTTTCTATACATTTCAAGGTCGCCTGAGTCCAAAAACATGATTTTTCTCTCCCTATCATTTTGATGATGTACTTATTGTATTATTGATTGAATAAAAAAGAATAAAAGTAAAATGACTTTCCGAGCTCGGGATTTGGCTAAGTAGGCTTTAAACAACTGGAGTAAGAAAATAAAATAAAGAGAAAGTAATGTAAAGTTTCAGCTGTTTTGAATTATTTAGAAATGTTTAATTTAAGGAAAAACGTTTCCAATTATCCTGGTGAAGAGAAGACAAGAAATAAACTTCTTTAGTTCATTTTTTCAAAGTTGAGTACAACGCTTAATCGTCTCGGCTAGCCTTGCCGGCATAGTTTACATTCAAACTCTAGTATCTTGAATTTCTCAATTTCTCATTCCCGTTATATCAACATATTTTCAATTCATACTGTATTTCAAATAAAACCAATTTTTGTTTTTGCTTGTACGTCTTGATTCAATCAAGGCGACATAATTCACTGTTAATTGAGATGATTCAGCATTAATTTATGTAGAACCAGCATTGCAAATCAAACAAAGGAAATGATTGACCAATTCGCAAAAAAGCAAATAGTGATGAGTAATCACGAAAAATGATAAATCTAGTTTTGAAAAAACGTACTTTAAATTTACATTCTAGTAATACCTTCTGATTTAAATTTCAAATGTATTACAAGTTACTAATTTGAAATGAATCAAATGGCCAACCACTTCGACCAGTGAGTATAGAATGTGATAGTAATTAAATTATTAGTCATTTACTATTTGATTGATGAATCAAACCCTATATGTACGTTTGATTCATTAGTTAGTCTATATGTTGTTGTTTGTGTGTTTTATTACTGAACTGGGCCTGAAAAAAGCATAAGCATATATTAGTCATTTATTGTATTACTACTTGGAATTATTCTATACTAGCAGCTGCGGGTAACCGGTGATCCGCAAGGGTATAATTGAAAAACTTGACAAACTGACAACTTGACCTACTGGAGTCTTCAAGAATTGAAAGTAGGGATATAACCATCCTCGAGAAATGAAGAATCTATAAGCCAAATTTAAAGTTGATCAGTCCAGTAGTTCAGACGTGATGATGCATCAAACATAATAAACTTATCCCGTGCTTGAATAAGCAAGCTCATTCCTTCAATACATTACAGATTACATTCTATATTCTGTGACTTCAACTCAATTCACCAATATTGAGTTTATACTCAGGCAATAATATCACCCCTATAACCACTTATTTACACTTTTTAAGATTAATCAAGATTATTCGATTTCAAGTACTTGAACAATATTTTCCCAATAATAAACTTATCCCGTGCGTGAATAAGCAAGCTTATCCCTTTAATACATTACAGATTACATTCTATATTCTGTGACTTCAACTCAATTTACCAATATTGAGTTTATACTCAGGCAATAATATCACCCCTATAACCACTAATTTACACTTTTTAAGATTAATCAAGATTATTCGATTTCAAGTACTTGAACAATATTTTCCCAATAATCGTCCCCACGCACACACAATATCCCTGAATTACTTCACAAAATTGTAGTACAATCAATAAATAAGCTACAGCACAATAGTTATTTGTGCAACTAGTGCGCAAAGTGACAGTTTGCTGCACCGAAAGAAACGTTTACTCCCGAGCCGTTGGCGAGGGCGGAATGGTTTCTTGAGTGCAGCAGAGGAACTTTGCGCACGTATTTCACATTAAGTTTTTCCTACAGTTACCATTGAATATGAGAAGTGGGTAATTATGGGTAAAATTGCCTGAAATTCATCAAATGTTTTTCTGTGTAATTTTATTATTGATAAAAACCTCAATCCTAAAATCCTAAAGTCCTCGTTGTCGTTGGTTATAATATTATATAATAGTAATAATTAGCGCGTTGTGCTTCGTTGCACCTCTGCTCACTATAGCAGCCACAGCAGTCACTGTTACCAACTTCATTTTGATTTTGCTGCACTGTTGCTCCATATAACCTACTAAGTATTTTGCGTTGCCATGTTGCAAATCTGGAGTGCAGAAAAATTTTTCCCGCACTAGAGCGGAAAAGTGATTCGTTGCGTTCTGTAATCAGTGCAGCAATGGCCACTTTTCAACGTAACTGTAGGAAAAGAAAAAAGATATCTGGGACTACAAGAAAGTATAGATTATAGAATGTAACTCGCATTCCCTGGTGGCTACAACATAAGTATAATAATTATTTCCCAATAGAAGCCTTTATAGAATTGATCACGTAACACAGAATTACTCAATAGTCTATACTTGCTATATAGTTCTCTTTAGTGAGGTCCAAGTCCACGATATAATGGCAGTGGAGAAAGATAGGAAAACAACGTTGCCGATTCTCTGTCTTGTCAATGCCTTCTATAGACGGTAGCTGATACAGGTTCATTGATGTAATATTAACTGTTCATTCTCGTTTAAAATAATCAATTATGTTTTATTAAGCAAGACATTAAACTTTTCAATAATTTCATGATTGAGATGAAATATTTTGTCAATGAATTATTAATTCTACATAGTTAAATAAGATCTGGCAACAGAGCAAAGCGATTGATTGATTGAGTACTTTATTCATGTAGATTGCAAGAATATATACTGGCTTATAAACTTATATATAATAGCTTACAATACAGCAAAATTATAGATGAATTTACATAATATAGACTAAGAAAATTAATATTGAACTGTATATGATATGAAAAAGCAATTTGTGATAGCTATAGATAATATTGTTATGCATCTACATAAATTGGCGAAGCTTTGGACATATCAATGTCCATTCTTCGGAAAGAATATTCAAAATATCCTTCCTACTAACTCTCTACCAAATAGCGAGAAAGAGATAGGGCTATCCTCGTTATTGAATGATAGAAAAGGATAGCAATACCATTGCTAATCAAACACTGCCATTATAACGTGGACCTCACTATAGTCAGATTCACTTTAAACTGAAAGCAAAGGTTCAATGAAAACTTCTGATCCAATTCATAAAAATTATTGACAGTTATTTTACTCACTATGGACACAATGATGAATCACAGAAGGCTATAATAACTCAAGCACTACTCCAATGTACCGACAATACTAAAATAATTATCATCAATAAAATGTACCCCTAGGAAGAATTGCAGCTCACAAAGGTGGGTCGACGTAAGGGATGATTTATAAGGGATGTACAGAGATAATGCACTGTATAAGGGACGATTTCACCCTCGGTATTACACTTACTAACCCTTATTGAGCAGCACTCAACTATAAATATAGGGGTGGACTTTTGTTGTCCTACTGCCATAGATACTATGTTTAAGGAGGGGCGAAGAAAAGGACTGATAAAATACGGTACTGGGTTAGTACTGTTGCTGGGTAAAGGTGCGTACAGACTTTCGCTCTGCTCCGCAACCGAACGTCACTCCAGCAGAGCGATTGATGATCGACCGGGGAGCAACAGTGCATCGACCGGGGAACGCGAGAAGATCTAACATCTTCCATAACGTTCATGATGGATGCGTAGGCGGTGCGACTGTGGTTCGATGGTGGTACGAGGGCGGTACGAGGGAGGAGCGTGCTCGGTGCTGGTTGGAAGCGCGAATATGTACGCAGCTTTAGAACCATCTTGACTAACTTGGAATAATACATTTTTCAAATAATAAGTGGATTTAGTGGAAATGGAAATTCTTGTGTTTCGAAAAGAAATGTTCTCACAAGACAAGACATACTTCTTGCAGTGAGATAAGAATTTCATGAAAACTTGTTTCATAAATACAAATTTTGAATTTCTATTCGTATAAATATGAAATATATACGATCAATACAGTTTGATCCTCTAATCTTTTCTATTTTCATATACCGAATGAATTAAAATCCTATTATAATATAAAGCGAGCAATTTCTGTATATATGTTCAGATGTTTAGATCAGAGAAAACTCCTGTAATTTTGTGGTTTAGATGTTTGGATGTTTAGATGTTTATATGTTTGTATTTCATCAGATCTCGAAAACGGCTCTAACAATTCTCACGAAATTCAGAACATAAGTTTATAATATAAAGGATTCGATTGCACTAGGTCTCATCCCTGGGAAAACTCGCTGAAGGACATTAAAAGGATAATAATTATTATTCATACTTGGAAAAACAGATGATAATAATTATTTCGTCGTCTGTTGGTGATGGAAGTGAGTGAGCGAATTCATGTGTGTGGGACTGTGTCGAAATTATGACTCAGCTGTTGAACTTTTGTAATCATTCAATCAGGTACTTAGTGCCGGTTGCAAAAAAGCCGGGTTATTTTCAATCCTAATTAATTCCAGTAGATCCATCTTTTTGAAATGGTCGACTCTGATTTGGTTCACGTGAAGTTTAATCGGGATTGAAATTTAACCGGCTTTTGTGCAACTGGGCCTTTGTGAGGGAAATTTTTGCATTCCTCTGGGAATTAATCTCAATTTACTGTGATTAGATAGAACATTTCTGTATGAATGTTATTATAATTTCTTCATTTGTAATAAATCTTTTATGCTTTTGTTCTCCAGAGCGAAGCTCGGTCCCCGATATTATCTGGTTATCTGGTTATTTATGTTCAACGGATCTCGAAAACGGCTTTAACGATTCTCACGAAATTTGGAACATAGTAGGTTTATGATATAAAGATTCGATTGCACTAGGTCTCATCCTTGGGAAACTCGCTGAACGACATTAAAAGGATAATTTATCCTTGGCTGAAACAGCTGAGACTTTCGTCGTCTGTGGATAGTAAAAAGTGAGCAAGTGATTCTGTGAAAAATCAAAATATCGCATCTCCGAAATTCATAAGCTGACGTATAGCCAGCTGTTAAATATAAACACGACCTAAAAGATGAAGAAACCTTGCGGGTTTGAAAGGTCAAATTACTCATAATTAATGAAAAATGATAATCATATTCAAAATAAAAACATATTTTTGCGATGTTTACAAATTCATCATAATTTTCAAAGTTAGGCTAATCATTATTTTGGTCTGTGAACAATCTAAATTATAATTTTTATAACTAATATAATAACTTTATAAGTTATACAATAACTTTTCTGTTTTCAAATGTTTGGACTGAAAATTGGACCTGAATTAAAATTTATAGAACATAACCTACTCTTTGGACTATCTATAGCGTATAAATCAAAATTCGGGGAAGAAACAATTTTGGGCTATGCCTGTTAGTCCTTTCCCAATCATTTTAGAGAATTGTGTTCTGTTTATCAATAAATAAATAACGAGCGAAGCTCGGTGCCCCGATATTTTATAGTATAGAAATCTCTTTCCAACCATACTTGATATAATTCATGTTTAAATCTACTTTAATAAAACCAAACTATCTTCTTGAACCTTTGCATTTGACTGACATTTACTTCAAGAATCGTCTCTCAAATAATGTGAGCTCTCAATAATTATTATCCGATCCTTTCTACCCATATTTGGAATAATCCCTGTGTGGATATAAATAGAATGTCGGTTGTGATTCTACTACTGAACTGAATGCATTCACTTGCATCTTCGCGCATGCGTGCATCTAGATCCGATGACATACTTTAGTTGCAGTGAGGAGTTGAATAGTGGGCCATGACCTTGATACTGACACAAGGTCGCCAAGGCCACATACATTATCAAGGTCGCCGATTCTTGCATCTTGTTTGAAAACTACATATTTAGATCCACCACTTTTACCCCGGCTTTGAAATCATTATGTATTCCATACATTACTACGCAATTACTAGAGAATTACTAGACCTTGAGATTATAAGATACATGAATTAATTAATTATGAAATTCAATGTTCTATTTTATTTTAAAAGAAGGATGTTGAAGTCATCTTTTATGTAAATTGTGAGTAGGTTTTTGATTTTGTATTCAATTTTTTTATATAAGTGCAATATTTCTAAAGTTTTTAATTTATTGTGATTCATTTAGAGTATAAAATCAACCTTCAAAATTCAAAATTTTAAATCATCATTTCTGGACCGAAAATCAAGTGACGAAGCAGTGTGTGACTATATAACCTTATCTTTTGGACAACATTAACATTTTATCAAAATTTTTGGAGAGAAATAGTACAGGCTTAGCCTAGTTTTCCCTCCAATGTCATAATTGTATTATGATTATAGTATTTTGTAAATAAATAAATAAAAAAATAAATAAACAATAAAAATGATCAGTATGATAAAAAAATAAATAAACAATAAAAATTGATCAGTATGGTCTGTATACAAATGTATACAGAGTACCAGAATCAGGAATCAAGAATTTTACTGGCCATAAAACAACATTACAAAATGTAAGCAATAGGCTTCGTTAATAATTATTGTGCTAAGCACAGAAGTGACTAGTTTCAACTAGAGAGAATAAATATCCATAGAGAAAAGATAGCATAAGAACGGCACAGTACTCAAACTACCAGCGTCACATAGCTTCATGAATAAAAATCGGGGCTCCGAGCTTCGCTCTGTATTTATCTATTGATAAACAGAAAACAATTCTCCAAAATGATTGGGGAAGGACTAACAGGCACAGCCCAAAACTGTTTCTTCCCCGAATTTTGATTTATACATTATAAATTGACCAAAAAGTGGGTTATAAATGGACCAAAAAGTGGGTTATGTTTCATACACTTTTGAATTCAGGTGCAATTTTCATTCAAAATATTTGAAAACAGAAAAGTTCTAATTTAGATTGTTTACAAACCAAAATTGAATAACAAAATAACACTCAATAATCACTTAAAACTGTAAAATAATGATTAACTTTGAATATTATGATATACTCTAATTTAGAATGATAAACCATGTCATGTCAACAAATCATATTATTTTGATAGAGTCTATTAAAATTTCTAAATAATATTTCTCGCGAGATACGGTAAGCTGATGAATTATCCTTTTAATGTCCTTCAGCGAGTTTTCATCTCCAGGGATGAGACCTAGTGCAATCGAATTTTTATATTATAAACCTACAACTATGTTCCAAATTTCGTGAAAATCGTTAGAGCCGCATTCGAGTTCCTTGGACATGAATAACCAAATAACCAGATATAAAAATAGCCATATATAAAATTATAAAACAGAAATTGCTCGCTTAATATAATAGGATAACTACTAGGACTATCGGCTTGAGTTAACATTGAAAAATGGAACATAAACACTCTATACTATGGGATATCTATATTGTTCTATATTTTCTGTATGATAGAACTGATACAGTATAATACTCTCTCTAATTTTGTTCTGATTGAATGATAATCCCAAACTGATTCTATTCTCTCTTGTTCAAATAAAGTGGTCTACTGAACATTGAAATTGGTATTGGAATAGTCGCATTTTTTCAAAAAAACAGGGGTACAAGAAGGAGCCTCCTCGAAGATTGCGATCCATGAGATCATACAAGTAAAAGCGAATAAACACGTAAACGAAAAGCAAAGAAAAGTAAGTGAAAATAACGAGCTTAAGCAATCGGGCGTACCCTGGTAACGTCAGTACATTACTGACGGCCAATCCTTTCACCACCGAGCAAGAGGCAAGAATGCCCCAAAAAAGGCACTTTTCAGAGCCATCTCTGACGACCATTTCAATTAATATTGAAGGAATTACAAAAGACAAAGAGGAACTACTTTCTCAGCTATGTAAAAATACTAATTGTGACATATTGTGCGTTCAAGAAACACACAGGGATCTTACAAGAAATAGACCACAAATTTATGGAATGACACGGGCAGTTGAAGTGCCACATTCAAAGTATGGCAGTGCTATTTTTATCAGAGAAGACTTGGCTTTAAAGTCAACCTCTTTTACTAATGCTGACGATATTGAAATACTCACGGTAGAACTTCAAAACTGCACTGTAACATCTGTTTACAAGCCACCTGGAAAACCATTCAGATTTACTCCAACGAAGAACTTTTCCTCACAAAGAATTAGACTGATAATGGGTGATTTCAATAGCCACAGCCTGACATGGGGATACAAGGAGACAGACCTGAATGGGCAATCAGTCGAAGCATGGGCAGAAGAAACCAACTAAGCCTTGTCCATGATCCAAAACTTCCAAATTCTTTCTACAGTAAAATATGGCAAAAGGGCTATAATCCTGATCTGTGTTTTGCTAGTGCATGTATTGAGGGGTATTGCACTAAAGAGGTGTATCATCATATTCCAAGATCACAACATAGGCCTATTGGTATAAGCATCCACTCAGCCATTAAAACTGCTGAAATTCCTTTTAGAAGAAGATTTAATTTTAAAAAGGCTGACTGGAATCAATACTCTTCTGATCTAGATGATGCTGTTGCTCAACTAGAAGCAATACCCAAGAACTATGAGATTTTTGTGGATATGCTAAGAAAAATCTCCTGTAAACACATACCAAGGGGATGCAGAAAGAACTACATACCTGGTTTGTCAAAAGATAACCAGCATGTGCTGGCAACATACAAGCAGCTATTCGACCAGGACCCTTTTAGGGAAGAAACAATTGCATGTGGAGAAGCCCTTATCCAGAACATGGCTGAAGAGAGACAGAAAAAGTGGTGGAAACACTAGAGAGGATGGATATGACACACAGCAGTAAAATAGCTTGGAATTTGATGAAGAAGCTTAATGGTGATAGGAAATCTCTGAGTCAGAGCTGCCAAGTGACTTCCAACCAAATAGCTCACCAACTTCTCCTCAATGGGAAAACCCAAAATACAAAACATAAGCGACAGAAAAGCACTCAAATTCCAGTAGCTGGCCAAATTTTCGGCACTCCTTTCAGCATGAAAGAACTTGAAAAATGTATAAGTGTGATGAGAGTTGGGAAGGCAGCAGGTGAGGATGATATTTGTACAGAGCAAATAAAACATTTCGGAAGTGTGACAAGGTGCTGGGTTCTTGAACTCTTCAACAACTGTGTTACTAAATACAGTATCCCAAAACTGTGGAGGAAATCTAAAGTAGTTGCACTCCTTAAACCTGGCAAGACCCCTGACAAAGCCAGTAGCTACCGACCCATATCACTCCTCAGTCACCTGTACAAACTCTATGAGAGGATGATTCTGGAACGCATTCAACCAGTCATTGAACAAAGACTCATTCCCCAACAAGCCGGATTCAGACCAGGAAAGAACTGTACAAGTCAAGTTTTGAAGCTTACAGAGCATATTGAAGAGGGATTCCAGGAAAAGCTCATAACAGGCGTTGCATATGTGGATCTTTCGGCTGCATATGATACAGTAAACCACAGGCTGCTTCTACAAAAAATAGTCACATTAACAGGAGATCACCAATTAGCAAAAATAGTAGAATCACTGCTGCAGAACAGACGCTTCTATGTTAGCTTTGAAGGGAAGAAGAGCCGGTGGAGAAATCAAAGAAATGGGCTTCCCCAGGGTGGAGTGCTGTCACCCTTACTCTTCAACATGTATACTAATGATCAACCCATCTTTACAGATGCAGAACATTTCTTGTATGCAGATGATCTTGCATTAGCTGTTAGGGATCGTACTTTCCCTGGAGTTGAGAAAAACTCACCAATGCCCTACAAGGTATGTCAGAGTACTACAAAGCAAACTCCCTAAAACCAAATCCAGCTAAAACAATAGTATGTGCCTACCATCTGAAATCTAGGGAAGCAAAGAGACGTCTGGAAGTAACATGGAACAATCAGCTGCTGGAACACTCAGAGACACCAAAGTACCTAGGAGTTATATTGGACAGATCGCTCACATATAAAGCTCATTGTCAAAGTACAATGTTGAAAGTAAGCACAAGAAACAATCTTCTGAGGAAACTTCGAAGTAGTAAATGGGGTGCAAAGCCAACTGTACTAATGACAACAGCCAAAGCACTATGCTACTCAACAGGGGAATATGCATGTCCTGTCTGGAATAGGTCAGCACATACCAGGAAGGTTGACACAGCACTCAATGAAACCTGTCGCCTTATAACAGGGTGTATGAAACCCACTCCCATTGAAAAGTTGCACCAAGCAGCAGGCATTGAAAACCCGGGAGTACGCAGAGCTGAAACTGAGTACATTGAGCGGTTCAAACAAACTTTTGACTCACGACATGTAATGTACCAAATGGACGAACCACCGCCTTCACGACTAAAATCAAGGAAGAGTTTCCTGGGATCTACATCTGCCGATCCACCTCCATGGTTCCCAAAACAAACACCAACACCTACAGGACTTGACCTGGACTGGCGAACATGGGCGGTGTTGAACCAACTTAGAACTGGGGTTGCACCGACAAAAGTAAATAGGGCTAGATGGCATCAAATAGAGCCCGGAGACCTAAACTGCGAGTGTGGAGAGCTTCAGGACACTGGACACCTTTTGGAGTGCCCCTCTGCCCAACAAAATGCACCATCAACGACCTGTGGCAGGGAAATGCCTCTGGCATTTCGGTGGCACAATACTGGACACGACAACTTTAATGCCTCAATGCTCGGACACGAAAAAGTAAAGTTCAAAAAACAAAAACCTAAAAAAATCTCAAAAAATGTAGATAATATTGATAGTACTCTTTATCTATAATACATGTGCATCTCATTATAGAGACATGACTTTCCATCTTCATAATCAGCGATTGAGATTGAAAGGTTTTGAGCTTTCTGAGTTAATTATTAATTTATTTATTTATTAGGTTTGCACAGACAGTACAATGATCGGAAAAGAAAAAACACGCTATTGCCCAGAGCTTCTTCAATTTAAAGTTTATAATTGAAAATTATAATTTAAAAATTAATAGTTCTGAGCCTCTGTGCTTCTGCCCAACTGCTATGATATGGATTTTCATTTAATAATAAATATTCAACTATTTTTTTCATTGACAAACTAAAACCAAATTACACTAAACCTTGGTGATGAAAGATAATTCAGCCAGATCTGTATGCAGTATCATAACTGTTACATCAAACTATTCGCCCATTACAGTTAGGCAATAGTATTTCCTATGTCCTAATCTCCTAATGTAAGGCCTATTCTAGAATGCTATAATTTATCCAGTTCATATTCAGACTAGTGTAGGTTTCCAGTGAGGTTCCATTTCTTAATGCCTTCATTTAAGAAGCCTACACATCTGTGGGTTTATTTCTGTAGGAGTTATTGAATATCTAAAAAGAAAGCGGTCTGAATTTTGATGATTGGATTTCTTTAATTGAGAACATGATACTCTATACTTTCTTTTCCCTCTCAGTGTTATCTATATTCTAGATATTTTTTCTATATTAGGATTCACGTTATGTGGTCAGTGGGAATGAGAGGAGGGCATAGTTGCCAATTCAATTTTTCCACCTCTTTCCATAGTAATAATTTTATAGAGTGGCCTAGTTTTCAGGTCGCAACTGATGAATTTCATAAGTGATTAGCAGTGATTCAAGACATCTCGGTATATCTGAGCCAATATTAATTGATGAAATATGTTGAATATGAATTATTGTTTCGGAACTTCTCCATAATTGAACAGTTTGAATTTTGTCGCATCCCAATTTATTAAATTTGTTGATGAGTGGAGATGATTTATGATTTCATATTTGGATTCATCTTTTCATAGCTCAATATTTTTTTGGAAAACTAGAACTTTTAAAAATTAAAAATGTTTTTGTATAAACTTCTCAGGTGTTCAAAAACTTCTTAAAACCTTTGCCTGTCCCTTTGTGAGGCAGGAGTATTATTATCTTAGTACGTACTATATAATCATATGATAATGGAAAGCTATATTAAAAACAGCTATAACTCCCTTGTTTTCGGGTATTTTTGAAAATGGGACTTACGCTTTAATGAATTTGGGGTCGCTGAATCCAAATCCGAAATCAGAAATCTTATATCTATATTTTTAAGGAAGTTAGACTTTGAGAAAAAATTGATGAGTCATACTTTAAGCAAACGGCGGCGTAGTTGTTAGATCTGTCGGCTTATTTGTAAGATCCCCATGTGAAAGTACAGGAGAGCTGCAAAATATGAAATATGATCTTCTGTAATATGATATTCCAGGAGCGAGGTCTCTGCCGTGTGAAACTGGCCTACGATCACAACCAATAGTTGAGAACTATAAAACTCAATTCATAGATAGAAAACAGAGCTGACGCCGCAAACACAAGCGGTGTCTCCCTACTTGCATATTTAGCGCTTACGTGAGCTATAAAAACAAAGTAAAGCCACAAAGGCGAATCAGCTGATGAAAACCCTTTAAAATACGTGAGCATTTGCTCTAGAGTTCAGGAGCATAAGGTAAGAGTATAAGGTAAATCTTATTCATATAAAAATGATCAAATGCTTATGCTTCTACCCAATGCTCATGAGCAAAACCTTATGCTCCATGCTCTTGTTCATAAGCATTTGCTCTGGTTTTATTCATATGGGCCAATATCTGATAAACATTGGTTCGCTTTCTTCGTCTGTCATCAGAAAAAGCCAGAAATCTATCCTTTTCTGACTGTGCACCATTGCAATGTCATTTAATCTCAATTGAAAATTGTGGAAATTCAATATTAGCTCATGAAAATATAATACCTTCTTGTTAATATATATTAAATTAATATATAATAAATAGTACAGACTCAGCCTAGTTTTTCCTCTAATGTCATAGTTGACATTGTATAAAAACACTATATTGTGATTATAGTGTTTTATACAATAAATGAATGAAATAAGATTACAACTGATTATTCTAGTAAGAACCAATAATTAATATAACAGTATGATATAAAATTAATATTATAGATATTAGGATGACTTGAATCACAACTATATCTACTATAGAAGCGGAGAAAAAAAAAACATTACAACTAAGGCTTTAACAATACCGTATGACGTTACCACTGACTTTACAACATCTCACAATATTGATAAGGCTAACCAAGTGGGAAGGGTTAAATTTTTATGATCTTCTACTTCTTCTTTCATTATATTCAGAGAATTTTTTTTGTTTCACATTCTAGTCCGGGCGCAAATGTCATGGATGAGGCACTTCGTGGTCATTTTTGGGTAACAGCCGTGGAAGAGGTCTCAATTTCTTTCTTAGGTCTAGCATGATAAGGATCGTGATGATGATAAGTCGAAATCACAGGCAAACACTTCGGAAATTTTATGGAACAAAATTGTAGAGGAAGAGTTTTAAAATATTTTCGACTAGAAAAACGGTTTGAATATCTTGAACGGTTATTGAAATACAAGCGATATAGCAAACCCTGAAAATTTTGGCGGCCATCTTGTTTCCGAGGTGTTTGCCTGTGATTTCGACTTATCATCATCACGATCCTTGGTTCTTATTATACTGGACCTAACGAAGAAATTGAGACATCTTCCACGGCTGTTACCCAAAAATGACCACGGAATGACATTTGCGCCCGGACTAGAAGGGTTATGTGGAAGAGAGACCGTGTTGTCCCAACTCATTAATAAAAACAATTAATCAATCAATCATGCATGATTACAGTTCACCTAAATCAACCTAATCTAACATAAGTAGTACCTAAATTCATTCAACAATAATTTTTTCCTACAGTTACGTTGAAAAGTGGCCATTGCTGCACTGATTACAGAACGCAAAGAATCACTTTTCCGCTCTAGTGCGGGAAAAATTTTTCTGCACTCCAGATTTGCAACATGGCAACGCAAAATACTTAGTAGGTTATATGGAGCAACAGTGCAGCAAAATCAAAATGAAGTTGGTAACAGTGACTGCTGTGGCTGCTATAGTGAGCAGAGGTGCAACGAAGCACAACGCGCTAATTATTATTCATTATTTATATTATAACCAAGGACAACGAGGACTTTAGGATTTTAGGATTAAGGTTTTTATCAATAATAAAATTACACAGAAAAACATTTGATGCATTTCAGGCAATTTTACCCATAATTACCCACTTTTCATATTCAATGGTAACTGTAGGAAAAACTTAATGTGAAATACGTGCGCAAAGTTCTTCTGCTGCACTCAAGAAACAATACCGCCCTCGCCTACGGCTCGGGCGTAAACGTTTCTTTCGGTGCAGCAAACTGTCACTTTGCGCACTAGTTGCACAAATAACTATTTTCATCAACTAATTTGCACCAATGGAATTGATATTAATTTCTACGCAAACTGAAACAATTCAGTCTTGACTCAGCAAAATATTATTCACTCACTAATTATTGTGAGAACAAAATTCAGTTTATTACTGACGTTTCCGGATATTTAGGAGTTGAGAAATGTTTTCAGATTGGTGGTGACCTTCTGTGTCAAATTTGTGCCACATTACTAATGTTTTCCATAAAAGCGTCTTTCTATAGTGAGGTCCACGTTATAATGGCAGTGGAGAAAGATAGGAGAACAACGTTGCCGATCCTCTGTCTTGGCAATGCCTTCTGATAGCTGATACAGGTTTATTGATGTAATATTAACTGTTCATTCTCGTTTCAAATAATCAATTATATTTTATCAAGCAAGGAATAATATTTTTCAATAATTTCATAATGGACTACATTTTCATAATTAAGATGAAATATTTAGTTAATAAATGATAAATTCTACATTGTTAAAAGATGATCTGGGAACAGAGCAAAGAGAGAAAGAGATAGCGCGATCCGTTTTGTTGAATGATAGACAAGGATAGCAAATGGAACAACGTTGCCGATCCTCTGTCTTGTCAATGCCTTCTATAAACCTGATTCAGGTTTATTGATGTAATATTAACTGTTCGTTCTCGTTTAAAATAATCAATTATATTTTATTAAGCAAGAAATTATATTTTTCAATAATTCCATAATGAATTTTTATAATTAAGATGAAATATTTAGTTAAAAATGATAAATTCTACATTGTTAAAAGATGATCTGGCAACAGAGCAAAGCGAGAAAGAGATAGAGCTATCCGTTCTGTTGAATAATAGACAAGGATAGCAATACCATTGCTAAACAAACACTGCCATTATAACATTTTATGATAATCTTTATTCTATAATTGGAAATGTTTTTCCCCGACGAAATCAAACATTCCTAAGTAATCCAAAATAGTTGAAACTTTACACTATTTTCTCTTTATTTTATTTTGTGTTGATTATTTTGATATTTTGTTTTGTCTAGTTTTTCGAAATTTAATTTAAACGTAGACTGCGACTACGTCCCGTTTTAGTCAGCCAATTTTCTGACTCCAGCTGTTTAAAGTCTAGAACCTAGCTAAATCCCGAGCTCGAAAACCGGCCCTAAATGTGTGAACAGAATGAGTAAGTCGCGGTGAAGATCGATGCCATTGAACAGCTGTACAATGATAGAAACATTTGGAGTCATTGATATAGTTCATACTCTTATTCATGTCATTGGAACAATAATTTTCAATTCAATTCATTTTTTTACTTTCCTTGCCCTATTACCATAGGTAAGGAAAGTATTGCTTTCCGAAAAAAATTAAGGTACCCCTATTTCTAAATTTCTATACGTTTCAAGGTCCCCTGAGTCCAAAAAAGTGGTTTTTGGGTATTTGTGTGTGTGTGTGTGGTGTGTGTGTGTGTGTTGTGTGTGTGTGTGTGTGTGTGTGTGTGTGTGTGTGTGTGTATGAGTATGTGCGTCTGTGTACACGATATCGCATCTCCCATTAACGGAATGACTTGAAATTTGGAACTTAAAGTCCTTACAATATAAGGATCGGACATGAACAATTTCGATCCAATGCAATTCAAGATGGCGGATAAAATGGTGAAAATGTTGTCAAAAACAGGAGTTTTCGCAATTTTCTTGAAAACGGCTGCAACGATTTTGATCAAATTTATACCTAAAATAGTCATTGATAAGCTCTATCCACTGCCACAAGTAACATATCTGTAAAAATTTCAGGAGCTCCGCCCCATCTATGCAAAGTTTGATTTCAGATTCCCAATTATCAGGCTTTAAATACAATTTAAACAAAAATTCCAAGTGGAGAAGATTGAGCATGGAAATCTCTTCAATTAATGTTCAGTAACATTTTCACCTAAAATTGAAAATAAGCTCGAAATTCGAGAAAATGTTATTATTTCAATTATAAACTGTTGGCGACTGTTGATTCTATTAAATCATTCACTATGAAGAGATAGCAAACTTCGTGAGTCTCCAGCCTTATTGTCCTGTCACCAGCTGGCTTAGATCTTTGAATAGTAGACTTGAGATGCGCGGGAACACTAGCGGCAGGTGATAAATTTTCATAACGGCAAGGAAGTTGTGTGAGTGCGCCACACCAGATTTTTTCAATTCAATTCATTTTTTTACTTTCCTTGCCCTATTACCATAGGTAAGGAAAGTATTGCTTCCGAAAAAAATTAAGGTACCCCTATTTCTAAATTTCTATACGTTTCAAGGTCCCCTGAGTCCAAAAAAGTGGTTTTTGGGTATTTGTGTGTGTGTGTGTGTGTGTGTGTGTGTGTGTGTGTGTGTGTGTGTGTGTGTGTGTGTGTGTGTGTGTGTGTATGAGTATGTGCGTCTGTGTACACGATATCGCATCTCCCAATTAACGGAATGACTTGAAATTTGGAACTTAAAGTCCTTACAATATAAGGATCGGACATGAACAATTTCGATCCAATGCAATTCAAGATGGCGGATAAAATGGTGAAAATGTTGTCAAAAACAGGAGTTTTCGCAATTTTCTTGAAAACGGCTGCAACGATTTTGATCAAATTTATACCTAAAATAGTCATTGATAAGCTCTATCCACTGCCACAAGTAACATATCTGTAAAAATTTCAGGAGCTCCGCCCCATCTATGCAAAGTTTGATTTCAGATTCCCAATTATCAGGCTTTAAATACAATTTAAACAAAAAATTCCAAGTGGAGAAGATTGAGCATGGAAATCTCTTCAATTAATGTTCAGTAACATTTTCACCTAAAATTGAAAATAAGCTCGAAATTCGAGAAAATGTTATTATTTCAATTATAAACTGTTGGCGACTGTTGATTCTATTAAATCATTCACTATGAAGAGATAGCAAACTTCGTGAGTCTCCAGCCTTATTGTCCTGTCACCAGCTGGCTTAGATCTTTGAATAGTAGACTTGAGATGCGCGGGAACACTAGCGGCAGGTGATAAATTTTCATAACGGCAAGGAAAGTTGTGTGAGTGCGCCACACCAGATTTTTTCAATTTCAATTCAATTTATCCCACCAAAACACAGAAAACAGTTCAAAGATGTGACAAACAGAAAAAAAACATCATGCTTTTCTAGTGAGGATAGTACGATGTTTTTCCCCTGATTATATATTATTGTTTTCATAATTGTTGTGATTTTGTTTACAATAAGATATATTATAAGGACCGGTTTCCGAGCTCGGGATTATCATTATTATTATTTATTTATTTATTACATTTAACATCATAATATCAAATTAATGATTGGGAGAGAATCAACAGCATAAACCCAAAACTGTTTCCGTCCTAATTTTGATTGAAATAGTCCAAATAAGGTTATGTTAACATTTTTATCAAGTTAAGTTCTCGACTTTTAACAGCTGGAGTCAGAAAATTGGCTTTCCGAAACGGGGAAAAGTCGTAGTCCACGTTTGAATTAAATTTCGGAAAACTAGAAAATTGAACAAAAGTAAAATAAAGATAAATAGTGTAGTTTCAGCTATTTTGAATTATTTAGGAGTGTTTCATTTCGTCAAGGAAAAACGTTTCCAATTATAGAAATGAGAAAATGAAGATTATCATAATTCAGTTTCAATTCAATTCAAAAATTAATTTATTTCGCACAACATAATATTATTACAAAACATTGTACCGGCAAAAAAATAAAAATAAAAATACTAATGAAAATCAACTTTCAAAAAAAAAAAAAACTTATTTCAACATTATTTGTTTTGCTTTGGAGGATAAAAACATAAAGCGAAATAAAGATGGGCACACCTAGACACAAGCCCTATTGGAGTGCACTTATCTTAAAACAAAAACTGTTTTACATAAAAACTGCGACTACGCCCCGTTTCGTAAAGCCAATTTTCTGACTCCAGCTGTTTAAAGTCTAGAACTTGGCTAAATCCCGAGCTCGGAAACCGGCCCTAAGTGACAAAACTGTATTTTTATATTCTTCAATCAAATCAAAAATTTTAATCGCAATACAAACAATAAATTGAGGGTCCTGCCAAACCCGAAGGTTTGCAATAGTGATTGTAAAATGTTTTTTTTTGGCCAATAAAGATTTCATTTCAATGTGATTGAATGGTGACTTTGTTACAGACGACCTGTCGCAAACGTGGTACAAGAAGATCTACTCGTTTTCGAAGGTGAGCGAAACGCTGCTGCTCGGCTGGGTATCAGGTCGCGAGGCCGAGTATATAGAATCTCTGCCACAGCAGCAAGTGGCTGATACGTGCACTTGCATTCTGCGCAAGTTCCTCAACGACCCGTTCGTGCCCAAGCCGAAGCTTTGTGTCAGGTTAGTTTGCTGCTTCTATAGTGAGGTCCACGTTATAATGGCAATACTGTTGCTGTCCTTATCTATCATACAACAAAACAGATGGCGCTGTCTCCCTCTAGCTTTGCAATGTTGTCAGTTTGCCAGAATATTTTATTTTTACTTTCGACAGTGCTGTACAAAAGTAACTCAGCCGCCATTTTTTTTTCTTCATTCTATCAAAATACTTTGGTACACGAGTAGTATAATTAATTAAAAATGTATTTTTGAAACAATGAAATAATTTTTAGACATAACCGTATGAGAAACACAAATTAAAATACCTGAAATGACATTTTAAAAGTTGATAACTAACCATCAACTTTTATGTTTAGAACTATTGAAGTTTATCCTAAACTTCATCCATGCTTCAGTTAGCCAACATGTTTAGGTTAGACCTACTCGTACCGGTATAAATAATATTGAAAGGTTATTTTAGAATTACCTATTTCCATTGAAATTACTTATTTAAAAAGGATTTCTATTTTTCTATTATTTTTAAAAGATATTGTAATAGAATACCTACCAAATAACTTAATTTCTGTTGTTTTGAAATTCAGATTGGTGTATCACAGCTTTTTAAATTAGCTGCCATTTCAGATTTGTATAAAAATAAAATCTGATCTGAATTAGGGAAGCAAATTATGAAAAAATATATTTTCTTGATTAATTTGACATTAAATTGATTATTTTATCAAGGAAATGATAATTATTATTAGATCAAATTTAATGGGATGATTGAGTAACAGCTGTGTACAATCAGTGGCGAAATAGAGAGACTTGGCAACATGTTTCTCCTATCTTTCTTCACTGCTATTATAACGTGGACCTCACTATAGTTACTGATAAGACAGGCCTCTCGACTCCTGGCCCTTGAACGCTATAAGAACTTCAAGCACGGTTTCAGCAGGAACTAAACGCGTCGTTAGAGGAAGCTCTTAGCCCTATAGCTCTATAGTTAGCCCTAAAGCTCTATAGTTAGCCCTTAATTGACAAAATTGGATTTCACAAAAAGCCGTTAGAGCTAATGAGCCGTTATAGAGTTAACCGACCAAATTTGGTCAGTTAAAGCTGGGTTTTCGTAGTTAAAACAATTATGTTTTAATGGGGCTGGTTGAGCTTATACTTTTAAACAGCAATATGTAAATGCCGTCGTCGACCACGACAGGTAGAGAATCTCAATTTGTCCACATAACCTAAAAGATTATGTCCATTTATGTTTTAATGGGGCAGGTTGAGCTTATCCTATTATATTAAGCGAACAATTTCTGTATTTCTATATCTGGTTATTTATTTATATTTATATCTGGTTATTTATGTTCAACGGATCTCGAAAACGGCTCTAACGATTTTCACGAAATTCGGAACATAGTAGGTTTATGATATAAAAATTCGATTGCACTAGGTATCGTCCTTGGGAAAACTTGCTGAATGACATTAAAAGGATAATTCATCCTTGGCTGAAACAGCTGAGACTTTCATCGTCTGTGGATAGTGAAAAGTGAGTGAGTGATTCTGTGGAAAATCAAAATATCGCATCCCCGAAATTCATAAGCTGACGTATAGCCAGCTGTGAAATATAAACACGATCATTTTAGAGAATTGTGTTCTGTTTATCAATAAATAAAAATAACGATCAAAGCTCGGTATTATCATGCCCCGATATTACTTTTAAATAGCAATATGTTGATATTATTAGAAATGTTTAATTCTTTAATGATAAAGACAAATAATAAAAAGTTATTTGATCAGCTGTTTTAGCACACTTGAAATTTGAACTATATGAATGACAACAATGCTAGTCGTCGTCGACTGCGGAAATTTACGCACAAACGAAAATGCACCTTAACTTCTGTAATTTGTCGTAAGAAAAAAATGGCGGCGTTCTGTTCACTGTCATGTTGAAAGTAGTTTGTTGAGGTTATATATGTTTCAATTATCTCTTTGCTGCTTTTACGATTAAGAAAATTTCTATTCTCAATAAGATTGATTAAATGTGTTTTTTACTGCTCGTGAATGTTGGGTCTCTTTTTCTTTTGCTAGCTTTAGGCTACCAACATGACAGAATGGCTTGAAGGCATCCTGTAGCTTTTGAAATTGATTGGGCCCAACTAAAACTTTGTATCATTTACAAAAAAAAACTACTTATGGAATAATTATTAAAACACTACAGCCAAATTTCAATTTACTAAATTATACAACTAAATAAATGCACTATAAATATTATCAATTACTAAAATTTGTTTGCTAATCACTACTCAATTACTGGATAACAAACCTCGTGGTTTCAGAATCCAGTTGGATTTTCTAGGTTAGGTTTTACATGCTTACAACGTTAGACAAGTGTCATGTCGGCTCACTGCCACCTCGATCCACTCTAATCCTCTCGTTTAGTAATGTAGCATTAGTTTTCGTTGCTGAAATCAAATTTCTTAATCTTTCGTTACATCATGTGCATCTCCCCATCAACCCACAGATGAAAAAAATGAAAATGAAAATGAAAAAATTCTCTATTAGGCGGAGTTAGGACTTTTAAGTCCTCTCTACCACTCAACCTCAACAGAGGTTGTCTTACCTTAACAGATGTTGTCTTAGCAAATTATAAGTTCATATTATTAATTTTGTGATTGAAATTAACAAGTTGTTTCGATTTACAATCAACCATACATTGTTATAAGAAGAACACCAATTAAGTTTTACTTCAACAAGCATATAGTATACAATTGATTAAATTTGTATTGAAAAGTTGTGTCGCTGAGTCAAGTTTCGATCAAAACAGAATCAAATTTCAACTTTGTTGAAGTGTTTCTCGTTCAAGTATTTTGTTCAAGTATGTAAGTGACATAAAGTACCACATATGTGTGATATTTTATTTCGCAAAAGCCTAGAGTCGTTCTAAGATTAAGTACTTTGAATATTTTATCGTAGCAATGGAGTTGCGTTTTGGAATTTGTGTGTTAGTGCTCAGTGCAACGGGAATCGTGAATGGTGATCTGTATACAGCTCTGATCGATCTGGAAGCATTAGTTGAAACAGAGGCTGTACTCCTCAGTGAACTGGACAATTACATTGGTGCAACAGAGCGTCGGCTGTCACAACTCAGAAGACTTGCAGCTGAATACAGCAGAGAACACAGTGAGGCGATTTTAGATGTGGGCGCCTACCTTCACAATCCAATCAACGCATATCGGCTCATCAAACGGCTCACCATCGACTGGAAACACGTGGAATCGTTGATGGACGATTTTGGCGAAAAGGAATGGTTGGAGAGAAGGGGGCGGTTGAAGTTACCGTCGGAGGAGGATTTGGTGGGGGCGGTGTTGGGTCTGTTGCGAATCCAGGACACCTATCAGCTGGACACCGCCTCCCTGGCCCGGGGGGCAGCTCAATGGTGTCCAGTACACCACTCACCTAACAGCTGACGACTGTTTCCAGATAGGTAGACTATCGTGCGTCAATCGCGACCACTACCATACAGTGCTATGGATGTCTGAAGCTCTCAAACGATATCATCACGAGGAAAATATCAAACGATATCATCACGAGGATAACGACAGACGAAGGGAGATACTAGAGTGCCTGGCATACTCCACTTACAAGCAGGGCAACGTGCGATCGGCATTGCAGCTCAATGATGAATTGCTGAGCATTGCCCCCAATCATCTGTTTGCACTTAGTAACCGCACGATCTACCTGGCAGACATCGAAAAAGGGACAGAACAAGTTGTTGAAAATCTGCTAGATGATGATACAGAGCTCTACTATCAGCTGTGTCGCTCCGCCCTCTCTCCCTCTCCCATAGTGCTCTCTCAACTTAAATGTCAGTACGTCCACAGAAACCAACCTTTCCTCAGGATTGCGCCGTTGAAAGAGGAAGAGGCCTATCTAGACCCGAGGATAGTTTTGTATCGTGACGTCATCTACGACGGCGAGATAGACGTCATCAAGAAATTGGCTTTGCCTAGGTTACGACGTGCTACTGTCATCGATCTTGTGGCGGCGTCGAGGTGACAGCCAGCTATCGGATTAGCAAGTCAGCAGTTTTGTGTGATGCCGATCACCCATCCATTGAGCGACTGAAACGGCGTATCGAGATGATGACCTCACTCACCATGTCTTACTCACCAGAACTATCAGTTGTCAACTACGGCATAGGAGGCTACTACGAGCTACATTGGGACTTTGCCTCAGGACCATGTAGGGATTTAGTGACTTACACGGGGAACATAACCGATGGCAATAGAGTAGCTACGGTGTTGTCGTATATGAGTGACGTGGCACAGGGTGGGGCCACAGTGTTCCCATACCTAAATGTGACCATTCAGCCGAAGAAGGGAACAGTGCTAGTCTGGTACAACATGCACCTGAGTGGAGAGGGAGACTTGGCAACTATGCATGCCGCCTGCCCTGTCCTCCTCGGATCCAAGTGGGTCACTAATAAGTGGGTCAACGAGCGAGGTCAGGAGTTCAGACGGCCGTGTGCATTGCACAGACAGACTCGTCATTCGACAAACTGGTACAGCTAAATAGAGACACCATTATCACTAGATAGTCTTGTTGAACATTTGTTTTCAATTATTTTTGATGCAAAACAAGACTTGGAACTTTTCAAGCTGGTAGAGCACAATTTAATCACCAACCTTTTGGTGAATTCAATATTTCCTTTTCTGACAACCGTATCATGTTATAATATAACAAAACATATTATTTGAATTATGTCATGTTGTGTTATGTTTGAAGGGAGGGTTTCATGGTTCCAAAGGCTCAAAGTACCCCACACGTCAACCGGAGCTTATTGTGTGTCCCAAGTAAGTTAGGCAAACTAATACCGGTGTCCTTTACAAGATCCAGGAGTTTCTACCTACTCTAACATCCCATTCATCACCTGATTGCTTGCAGCCAAACAGAGCCCTTTTCCTTGCCCCTAGTCTCTTGCATCCCATTGTGATATGCTTGGCAGTCTCTTCAGACTGATAAACCCTCGTGACCTACATGAGTTCCACTCCTGGCCTTCTTTGTAGTTCCTTCCGCTTAGGAAGGGGTCGCCAAATTGGCTCTGGGCCTGGGCACTCTTGACTCAGCCTCTTGACACACATTTTTGCCTGGAATTTCACCCATCTCTGGTCTCTTGGGATAATTTTTTTTGCCCCACCGAAACTTTGCAGGGCCTCGCCCTCGCCTCTCCCAAGAAGTTTTGCCTGAATGGCCGCCCTTCTTTGAGCAGTGGTGAGGTTTGGTTTCTCCACCCGATGAATAGGTACATAGATACTTCATTATCACTAGATGTTGCGTTCAATCATGTATATATTACTATTAATTCCTTAAAACATTACTAGATGATTAAACTAATAAAATATACCTTGTAATAATGGAATCGACTACACAGTGAAATATCGAGGTGTAATTCCCCTGGAGAGTAAGCTTGAGCTTGTGGAAGAAGGAGCCAGGTGAACCTTTGGCGAGGTAATATAAAACATTACTAGACATGATTAAACTAATAAAATATACCTTGTAATAATGGAATCAATTACACAGTGAAATATCGAGATGTAATTACCCTAGAGAGCAAGGTTGAGCTTGTGGAAGGAGTCAGGCGAACCTTTGGCGAGGTAATAGAATACAGCAAATAAAGTAAAACCAATCTTTATAATGAAATTAATATATATCAGATGAAAATAAAATCATCAATACAAGAGTAATTCACTGCAGGGATGTTACTGATTATTCATATTCGTCAAGTGAAACCTATAACATGGGATATTACTTATTGTGTATGACCAATGTAGTAAGAAATGCTATAGCCAAAACTTTCTACTAGAACATTGGTCATTGATCCAAGATCGCTCGCCGATATCCCATATCCCAGCCATGACAGTCAACAAGATACTTTTCCAAATTTTTGATCTTGTCTTGGGTTTTTCTGTCTTTGAATGAATTTGAATTAAAAAAATGTAACCCAAAATCCTTCTGGGAGTACACCTCTTTAGGTGCAATTCCCTAGCGATGACTCGAGACGCGCGGCTATAGAACATAAACTCATCATTCATTAAAACTTACTTGCTTACAGACTTTCATACAAACTTACAAATCACAATCAAATTCATATAAATAATTCACAAAACATGGAAAACAAAATCCAGTTTCATACATTAGAAATTTACTAACAAAAATACAAAAGCTTTCATTGAAACTGAATAATAATTTAATATTTAATATTGGCGTTGTCAGCAAAACAAAGTTTATGTGCTAGCAACGAGCGTTCAGTAAGCACTCCAATTTGAGAAAACTAGAGAAGAAAGTAACTGTAGAAACAAAAAATTTAGCAAACACTTCAAACAAAAAATTAGCATGCACTTTCAAAAAAGAAAAAGAAAAATCATGATAGTGGAGTAGACTTACAATTCATTAGAATAGTTCATTCATACAACATAAAAATACAATGAATCATCAAATGTAAAGAATTTAGCCGCAGGTCTCCAGTCAAGGAATTGGAAATTTACATTACCAGAAACATTATTGAAAAATAATAATGGACATAGTAACCTTGCTTGATGCCTGAGAGATTATTATTAGAAGGTAAAATATCAATAAATTTCTTGATAATCATTTTGTGCTTCCTTTCAAACCTATGTACGAGGGTAGGCTGATAAGTTAGCCAGCCGACTACTCCGAGAAATTCTCGCAGTTTCTTTCTGGTGGTGGGTGGTTGGGCAGAAGTCACAGCTAGGATAGCCTGCGGTTTTGCTTGGTTGCCCTCGGAGGTGATTATGTGACCGAGGTATTCAAGTTGCTTGCCGGCCGATCTGGCATTTTGCTGCTGAGACAGAGAGATTGTATAGATTTAACCGTTCAAACACTTTGGCTAAGTGGAGTAAGTGTTCTTCCCAGGTATCCGAGTACACAATGATGTCGTCGAGATAAGCGTAGCAGAACTTGTCGACATATCCACTCAGTACCTTGTTCATCATGGATTGGAAGCAGCTGGGTGCATTTTGTAGGCCAAAAGGCATGACCTAAAAATTGTAGCTTTTCACCGTAGGGAGTGGTGAAGGCCGTGTAAGGTCGAGACTGGGGTGCAAGTGGTACCTGCCAGTATCCCAACCGTAGGTCGAGTGAGCTGAATATTTTTGAAGTTCCCAGGCTTCGAATGACGTCCTGTAGGGTCATCTGCGGTGCCGTGGCTGGAACGGTGATGGAATTCAGCCATCGGTAATCGATGCAGAACCGTGATGTGCTGTCCTTCTTGGGGACAACGACGATTGGAGAGTTGTAAGGCAAATCACTGGCTTCTACCAGGTTGCGTTCCTTGAGGGCGGCAACTTCAGACTCGATAATTTGTAGTTTCTCCCGTGAGTATCAGTAAGGCCGCTGGCTGCATATTTCTGAGCTGTTGAGTTGAATTGTCATGGTGGCGGCCGTGGTGATGGAGGGTGGCATCTGCTCCATGAACAATTTTGCGTGTTGTTGCAGTAATACTGTTAACTGTCGGTGCTGGTCACTGGGTGTGTCTTCTAGTAACTTGTCAACCAGGTGAGTGTCCATCTCTACTGAGACTGGTGGTTGCACTATCCAGAAGATTGTACCTTGCTGCGTCTTGCCGTAGATTAGCCTGTCTTGCTCAAAGTCAAGCACTGCCTTATTCTCCCGAAACCATGGTCGTCCCAAGATGATGTCTTCGCATAGGTCAGGTAGACCTAGGAAGGGAATATTTTGAATGTGCTGTTGGATCTGGAGTTCCAGATGTCCTTGTATGGCCGTTTTGCAGCTAGTGGGACGGTTGGCCAGCAGTACAGGTAGCTTCAGCGGTTGGATCCGTGTACCGTGGTCGAGGTGGGCAGCTCTCACGAAGTTGTGCGTTGTGGCTGAATTGAGTAGAGCGTGTAGTTGTTTACCCGCGAGGATGACAGGGATCCGGGGTAGAGTCTGTCCATCTATCTGGATCACGTCTAGGTTCGGTGCTTGGCTGGGCGGAGGGCTGGTGATGTGGTTGTTGACTACTGGGGCGGCAGTGTTGGTGACCTTGTCGGTGACTGTGGCCAGGGCAGTGTTGGTGACCTGGTGGCTGACAGCGATCCCAGTAGGTGGCGGGTGCGTGTGGGTCACAGTTGCATGTTCCTCCCCAGGCTGGTGGTCGATGACGCGCTCATCGTCGGCTGGTGATGTTGTCCTCTCGCGGGCCAGTAGAGGCGCGGCTGCTGGGTGCTGTGGAGTCTCTGTCAGCCGGGAAGAGCAAGGGGTCTTCGGTGACATTGGAAGGAGACTTAGCGACGCTAGCAGGGTCTACGGTGGCGTGACGGGTAGGCGATCGATCCGTTGTGAGTGAGACGGTCATGAGTGACGTCTGGGTGGTTGATGCGCAAGGGTGTGCCAGACGCGTTTGCTGTTGTGAGACAGTGACCCGGGTGACGACTGGTACTGGGTCATTCTTGATAGCCCATGGAGCTCGGCTGCTGGGTACCATGGAGAGTCTCCGTCAGCCGAGAAGAGCAAGGGGTCTTCGGTGACATTGGAAGGAGGCTTGGTGACGCTGGCAGGATCCACGGTGGCATGACCAAGGATGACTGGCTGGCCGGTTCGGTGATGGTTATCGCTTGTAGTTGGGGTGGTGACCTGCGAGGCTGGCGCTGTGGGTCTTGCACCTCATCGTTAGTGGACTCCTACTTTCCGTGCTGGAGGGGTGGAGTCCGAGTCTCTCCAGTATCGCCGTTTCCCTGCCGTTTATTCGCGAGTTCTGGGCAGTCGCGATGAAAATGCTTGGCCGGGCAGTAATGACACTGAGGAAGCTGGTTGTAGTTGAACCTCAGCGGCGGCTCTCGATGGAGTGGCCCTGCGGGTGCCGTAGGTTGAGGCGGCTTATATTTTGGTCGACTGTTGAGGTCGGTTTCCAGGTCGTTGGCGATCATGATCAGCTCTTCATAGTTCGTGGGACGAGCAGCTCGAACTAGGGTGCAAAGCTCGGAACTCAGCTGACTGATGAGCAGGGCGATCACCTCGTCTTCATCCAGGTTGGTTCCTAAGCGCTGCTGTAGTTGGAGCTTCTGACGGATGAATCACTCCACTGGCTGGTTCGGTTTGTGGGTGGTGCCATAAAATTCCGTGTGAGCGGCTGCGATTTTATGGGCTCCCGAGAAACGGGCCTGAAGTCGGTCATGGAACTGTTCCCAGGTGGTGACAAATTCTCTGTAGTCTCTCCACCAGGCGGTGTCGTTGTCTTGTAGTTTCGCTTTTAGAAGCATGACTCAGGTATAGCTGGGAATGTGGTGACCCTGTAGCAGCTCGGTGCACTGTCGCATGAAGGTGATGGGGTCTTCATGGAGCTTGCCGCATAAGAACGGAAGCAGGGTCGCTATGCTGGTCAGCTGGCTGAGGTTGCCGGTGTAGCTGACATCTGGAGCCGGTAAGTTGGCCATGTTGCTGGTTGCGGTAGTGGCGTGACTAGAGGTTGACAGTGGAGCAGTCAGGTTGACGGTCAGCGTGCTGGGTTGCAGGGTGGTTGGTCGAGCGGGCTCGCTGGTGAAGGCGGGTGGCTGCGTTGCCCCGGTTTCGCTGGTGGAAGCGGGCGGCTGCGTCGTGCTGCTGTCGGTTTGACCAGTGGTCTGTGCAGGCCATTTGGCGAATGTAGACTCGGTGTGCTGGCTGGTTGACTGCATCGAATCTTTGGTGGTCGTATTTCCACTGTCTCCGGCTCCGGTTCTAGTCGCTACCATGTTCAGGTGTTATGGGCACCACTGGGAAATTGCCTGTTCCCAGACAGGTATTCTGAATTGAAAGATTCAGAGACACATTTTGTTGAAAGAAAATAAGTTTGAATTTTTTGTGTGAAAAATTCAAGACATACATTTAGATGAAAAATTTTAAGACATACATTTAGTTGAACATTTAGGTTGACATTTTGTTTGAAAAAAAAGTTTTGACAGTGGTAACAGGTTACTGTATCTTCATACAGTGAGTGGCCCCACGTTGGCAGGCGCCAATAATTGATATGGCGGAAGGTGTGGCTCGTTCATCAATTGGGCTAGTCAGTCGGGTCGAGCGAGGGGTTTGTTACCACTGTCTAAAAAAATGGCTTTTGGTGGCCCTGAAAAGGGCCAAGTTTGTTGCTGGTGGCCCTGAAAAGGGACCAAGATTGTTGCTGGTGGCCCTAAAAGGGACCAAGGCAGGTTAGATGTTTAGTAGTCGTTGACTGGCGCGATACCACACTGCGCGAGGGTCCCGGGCAGGTCCATCTGGTGCGAGAGCAGGCCGGCCGGGGCTCAAGTCAATGGTTCGCAGTCTCCACTCTGGTTTACCCGGGCTACGGAGAGGGCTGACCGGGTGATCTACTAGCCAGAGGTCATGCCGAATCTCCGCCGGGAGGACCTCCTCGACCACTTCCTCGTTTAGAATGGGCCTTCGGTCAAACCCCGGGAAGGCAGGGTCGTAGGCTTCCACTGCACACACTCCGATGTCGGTTCGGCACCCAACCCGCGCATGCAGAACCGCGCGCCAGTTGTTAGGCTGGGGCGCTAAGTCTTGGGGCGCAGCTGGCGCGGCGGTGTACAGCCTCAGCCTCTCCTCCACCTGGCGAAGCCGATGTAGGGCCCTCCTCTTCTGGGTTCGGCGGCCGGCTCGGTTCCTCCTAGGCATCGGCTGGGTAGTAGACAAGGAAGACACCTCAGGTTGCGGTTAGTCTCACCGTGGTTCCCTCTTGGGCCTGCTCGCTGCTCTGCTCCTGGTCTCGGTAGTGGTCACGGCTGGTAGTGGTCTCTGGTAGTGGTCTCGGCTGGTGGTCTCTTCTGGCTCTTCAGTGGAAGGCTGCTAGTGAGCAAGTGCTATCGAGGGTAGCTGAGTAGCCCCCTTTTATTCACAGTCCCCGGGTTCACCTGCGCTGCTATTGGCCGGCGGTGCTCGGCCAATAGAAACGCAGGAATGGGTGGTGGCGACTGAGGCGCACCCTGGTGGCGGGTGGGTCAACCACTCATTTGGTTGATGCGTGGCGTGGGGAGCAGAGCAGAGCGGCAGGCTGAAAGGTAGCGAACGCGAGGGAGGTATCAAGCTGAAAATTAATTGTTTTTCACAATACAAGGAGCATTGTTGTCAGGTGTACCTGGAAATCTATTTGAGATAGTGCGCTCTACCAGAACTCAGATTGTAGAGCACAAAAATACGCCCAGAGGGATTTTGAATTATACATATAAATGGATAACAATCGGAAGATATTGTTGATCAAAAACTAAAATTCCTCAAGATTAATTTTTTCTTCAAATTTCACTCATTTTTGAAAAATCATAACTCAGTACTAATTAGAGATAGAGAGTTCAGAATGATCTCATTCTATTCAGAATTTTATAATCTAGAAAAAAGACATGAGCAAATTTTTCTGTCCGATTACGAGATTTGGCAGAAAGAGCTGAAAACTGGAAAATGAGCAGAAAATACGGGGTTTTTGGGCCACCCTGTATCTAGCACAAGGAAATTTTGCATGAAGAAATTGGTTCTGGACTTCTCTTTTGTACCCAAATAATATATTGAAAAATCAGAACTACAATATAGATTGCAAGCACACCCCCTTTTGTTATGTCTATATTGACTGGACTATAATGAATTGTGGGGAAAAAGGCGAAATATAAGACGGAAGAAATAATTATGTTCAAGAAGAGTAGAAGTAGAATCAAAGTTTAACCCAGTATTATGTATAGAAGAAAATAAGAGGAGGCAAGTAAGCAACTAGAAAGTGGAATTAAAATCAAGAAGGAACTTGCAATGCTTTCTTTGCAAATACTGCAAACGAGGCAAACTAATAAAAATTGTAAACATTTGGAGGAGAATAAAGCATACAAAACAACCTAGAAAAAACTCAAGAGATCTAGAGTACAAGACAGTAAATACAGTCACATTCCTACATTTTGATACAGAGTCAGTATCTGTATTATAGTCCAAATGTGGTGGTGGATTGTGGAATTATTTTTCAAAGCACGTCGAAATGTGGACGTGGCGTTGAAAGGGGAAGGGGAGACAGCAGTTTGTTCGGCATGTGGTGACGTCATCATGACACATTCTCACTGCGTGGTGTGTCATGTGTGACGCTAGTTTATTGAGCCACGTATTTTTCAAATCAAACATAACCTCAAATATTTGTGTCACACAGTTGAGAGCACAGCATTCTCGTCCTTCTCTCTCTTCTTCTTTTCCTTTTTTGTTTCTTCTTCTTCCTCTTCTTCCTGATCTTCTTATTCTCCTACTACTTCTTCTTCTTTTCTTCTTCTTCATCTTCTACTTCTCCTCCTGCTTATTCATCATCTTCTTCTTCTCCTTCTTCTTCTTCTTCTTCTTCTTCTCCTGCTTCTTTCTCTTCTTCTCCTCCTGCTTATTCATCATCTTCTTCTTCTCTTCCTACTTTTTCTTTTCTTCTTCTTCTTCTCCTGTTTCTTCTTCTTCTTCTCTTTTTCTTCTATTTTCTTCTTTATTCTTCTTCTAAATCTTCTTTCTTCTTCTTCTCCTGCTTCTTATTCTACTCCTCCTTCTTCATCTTCTTCATCTTTTCCTTTATCCTTCTTCTTCTTCTCTTCTTCTTCTTCTTCTTCTTCTTTTCTTCTTCTTCTTCTTCTTCTTCTTCTTCTTCTTCTTTTCCTGCTTCTTCATCATCTTCTTCTTCTTCTTCTTCTTCTTCTCTTCTTCTTCTTCTTCTTCTCTTCCTACTTTTTCTTTTCTTCTTCTCCTGTTTCTTCTTCTTCTTCTCCTGCTTCTTATTCTACTATTCCTCTTCATCTTCTTCATTTTTCCTTTTTCCTTCTTCTTCTTCTCCTGTTTCTTCTTCTTCTTCTTCTTTTCTTCTTCTCCTGCTTCTTCTTCTTCTTCTTCTCCTGTTTCTTCTTCTTCTTCTCTTTATCTTCTTTTTTTCTTCTTCTAAATCTTCTTTTTTTCTCCTTCTTCATCATCGGTCTTCTTCTCCTCCTTCTCCTCCTGCTTCTTATTCTACTATTCCTTCTTCATCTTCTTCATTTTTCCTTTTTCCTTCTTCTTCTTCTTCATTGTCGTCATCTGCTACTCTTCCACCCAATACTCTGACTTATTCTTGAAGAAAGACTTTTCTTCCTTACATAGCTTTGGAACAAAAATGCCTCTAAACATGGAACAGACAACTTATACACTTGTACATAACCTGACTTATTTCTCACTGATCTACACTTTTGATTCAAGATTAATACGATTTTGAACAATTAACAATTCTAACAATACAATACTCGTATTAAAAATACTTCACTTAAAATGGGCTACTTTTGTACAACTTTTTCACATCGTATACTTTTTGAGATATATAAAAGTAAATTTCTGAGTTATAGATTTAAATTTCTGGTAGTTCATTATATTTATTTGTAGTGTACAAGAGATGAGGCATCGGAGCAGAGTTGGAAAAGGATGAACTATCAGCTTTGTCTAATAACTGTTATAAAAGTAAATTTCTGGTAGTTCATTATGTTCCTTCATGGTCTACAAACTATTAGACATCAGAGCGGTGTTGGAAAAGGAAAGTGCTATCAGCGGCAGCTTTGTCCAATAACAGAAAATAATAGCAAACAAATCTGAATCACATGCTTACTCTTTATAACTCGCATCAAACGATTTGGCAATCATGCCGAGTTGGAAAATGTTAGAGCTATCAGCTTTGTCTAATGACAGACAAGGATAACAAACCAATGCTAATCATAATATTGTGACTTTATAACATAAACCTCTCTCTAGAAACAGGATGAAAAATTATTGTGAGGACTTGCATCAAACGCTTTGGCAACAGGGCGAGTTGGAAAATGATAGAGCTATCTGCTTTGTCTCACGATAGACAAGGAAAGCAAACGAATGCTAAAAAGATGCTGACTTTATAACGTGAACCTAACAAAAGAGACAGGATGAAAATTGTGAAAACGTTTTGCAAACAAAAAAGTGTAAACAAAGCCACTACGTGTTTCCAACACATGTGACGTTAGATGTATGCAAGCAATCACTTCAATGCATGTTTGGCACTTGCCCTTGTTTTTGTTTAATCAGAGAGAGAGAGCGAGAGAAAGAGAGAGTGTGTGTGTGTGTGTGTGTGTGTGTGAGAAGTGTGAGAGAGAGATAGTGAGAATGAGAGAGAAAGAAAGAGTGAGTGAGAAAGAGAGAGAGAGAGAGAGAGAGAGAGAGAGAGAGAGAGAGAGAGTGAGTGAGAGAGTGATCGCAAAAGTACTTATATACGCATATACTCACATGATATACCTGTATACAAATGCACTGTACAAATATATACTAAATACATATGCACATTGCATACTTCCTAGACTCAGTTGGCGCCTCACACTATTTGTTATCCAAATAACGGATCATAACTATGTGCTTGAACTAATGATTATGTAGTTGTTTTCATGGTGTAGTGATCATTAGTATGTTTTGACATTATATTTGTCAAAACACTTGAGAATAGGATAAATATCATAAACTAGTCGTGTTTTGTTGACCGAGCGAAGTGAGGTTCAAGATTCAAGTCGACGGTTTGGCATTTCTCTTAATGTTTAAATGTTTGAATGTTTAAATGTTGCGCATTTACGGCGAAACGCGGTAATAGATTTTCATGAAATTTGACAAGTATGTTCCTTTTTAAATAGCACGTCGACATAATATATACAAGTTTTTTGGAAATTTTGCATTTCAAGGATAATATAAAAAGGGAAAAGGAGCCTACTTCATACGCCAATATTAGAGTGAAAATCATACTTAAGAATTATTCATCATAAATCAGCTGACAAGTGATTACACAGATGTGTGGAGAAGCCAGTCTATTGCTGTATTTCCATAAGGTCTATAGTTTCAATCAGGTACTTGTGGATGAAAATACTGCGTGTCAAACTTTTAAGTGTCAAACTATACCCTATTGATAGAATTAAACTGTTCATTACCCAAAGAGTCAGATTGCAGTCAAATTGCAAGAATAAATGAAGTAACCAAACTATTAATTAAATGTCAAATGAAAACTACAACATAAATCCTATTTTCATTATTACGTATGAAGTTGAAATTTTTCATGGAGATAAGAATTTTTCACAAATATCGGAGATACTTTTTGTGATTTTGATGAAATTACTGAATTGTTTGGCCGGTAACTTGGTTGAACGAAATATTTTATTCTAATTCTCACAAAAAATACACAACAATCAATTCACTGACATAATTACAAAATAATAAAAATTCTTATTTGAATCAATATAATGCAACCTCACCAAAACACAAAAAATACACCAATTTCCTAGTTCTGCAACCTGAACAACGAACAATGAACAAACAGTCAACGAACAATAAACAAACTTTCAAACTCCTTATTTGAAACAGATACACTTCACAAGTTGAGCAATAATAAACTGACTTCTATAGCACAATCTGACAAACAGCACTGGATATCTAAGTGTTGGACTCAAGATAACTGACATTACACCATTTAACAACACACAATCATCGCTTTGTGACACAAATCAACAACACTGTCAGACAAAGGAGAAATAATTCACACCGGATTTGGCGTGAGTTTCCAAATAGATTTGCAGATTAAGTTGGGTTTTGGTTTATGAGTCCTCGACCACGACAGAGAGAGGATCTCAGATCGACTAGATTTCAATTTGTTTAACCTGAAATTTGTTTAAGCCTTTATTCATCAAATTGTTGACTTAATTCCCTGTAAGTCCATCGAAATTATCAGCAACATTTCAGCTCATTGTTCAACTTGAATATTGAATAGCAGAATACAAACTGTAGAATTATTTATAGAGAATAGAGTACTCAGCGTTAGGCAATTGTATATATTGTTGTTATTAGGGTATTGAAAAACATCAAAATAGGAACCATATCATAAATCATAGCCATAATACTAGAATAAGAGAACGTTACAACCAAGAAGTACCAAGGATGAATACAGCATTTGCGCAAAGATCACTAGGATATTATTAGGGCCTACAATATCTAATAGAATACCATTAGAAATCAAAAGAGAGGAAAATTTCAATAGCTTCAAAAGAAAATTAGACATTGGTTATTCAGTATTGGGATACAAAGTAGTGAAGAACTAATAGTAAGTAGGATTTAGTTTTAAGTAGTATTTTTTTTTAAATAAGGTAATTTATAGGTAGAAAATAGTACCTCGGTTTAGTATCTTTGTACTAGGTGATGCTTAGGATAATAGATATAGTTTTAGATTTTTTGGATTTTTTGTATTATCTGTTGTAGCATAAATTAGTATTAATTTGATGATAACCTCGACACATATATTATATAGTGAGGTATCATTTTCTAAACCCTGAATATTGTTATATTATTGAAAATGTATGAAAAAATATGTAATGTATGAATTTATGAATAAACTTCTCCGAATGTGTCGTCCAACATCCAGAGAAATTATTATTATTATTGAACTGTAACTGAGGTACAACCATTATTTTATGATTGGTGGTTGATACGTCGTGGCCAAGACAGGACACGTCCACAGTGGGCGGAGCATACAAACTTCAGCAATGAGACACGTAAACTACATCAAGGATTGAAGCAATTAGTAACTAACAAAGAACTACAGAAGAAATAATAATTTATCTAAAGAAAATTGTCTATTAGTGGGCTATTTATATATTATGACACTGGTTTTTATTAGAATTTTCAGTACGTTTTCTACCTAATTCAGGCATGTCAACAGCCAATAGGAGATGAGTAACGGAAACTTCAGCCTATCAAGAACTAACCAATGAGAAAGCAGAGATTTTGTCGTTAAAGCAACAGCTAATAGGAGTTCAGTAAATTAAGAATATTCAGAATATACAATCAGAAAATTCAGTGTATCACAATCTTAGATGCTTCATACATTACTAATCATACGTATTTCTGATAGGGAATATTATTACTAGTAGTTCTGTGAACAGTAGACCTCACGCAGTATTCCCATCCACAAGTACCTCATGTCAACTGTTTTAAATGTTAACAAAATCAGTTCACGTTTGAGTTTGTATTCCATAATTTATTAATATTTATGTTAATTTAAACAATGAATAGAATATATTTCTATTCCAGAATTTATATAATATTCATCCAGTTCCGTGATAATCTATCCATCTAATGAGAATTTTTTTTTTCAATCAAAAATATTATAATTTCTTCAGTATTATTTAGTTCATTTGATTATTTTTAATCACCTATTGAATTAGTTTTTTCGAATGTGAGAATACTGATACTGATGGACACGCATAATAATACCATGACTGCAAAACAAAATATTGAAACAAAAGACCATAAAGCTGCGATTAGACCAAATTTATTAACAAAATGTTAATAACTCAATCCTTATAGATTAGATTAGATTGAACATAACTTATCATACACATGATGAGCATGTGTGTTTGTCAACTTGCGTTCAATCTAATAGAATCTATAAGGATTAACAAAATGTTAATAACTTTGGAGTAAACCCAGCTTAAAGATGCACACCTCTTCAAGGTCTTTGATTGGAACTATAGACCTTATACAAATACAGTAATAGACTGGCTTCTCCACACATCTGTGTAATCACTTGTCAGCTGATTTATGATGAATAATTCTATAGTCTGATTTTTACTCCATTGGCGCATGAAGGAGGCTCCTTTTTCCTTTTATATTATCCTTGAAATGCAAAATCTCCAAAAACCTTGTATATACGTCGATGCGCAATTTGAAAAGGAACCTGTCAAGTTTCATGAAAATCTATTACCGCGTTTCGCCGTAAAGGTGCAACATATAAACATTTAAACATTAAGAGAAATGCCAAACTGTCGACTTGAATCTTAGACCTCACTTCGTTCGGTCAATTACTTTAATCATATCACACTTTTCTAAATTTCCATTACCGAAGCAGTTCTTCTTCACTTGCTCCATCCCACTGCTCGCCAGTGAAATAGAGAGAAGTTACAGTTTAAAACACGTGTTAAAAATATAAATTAGGAGGGAGATAACGTATGATGATGAGTGAGAAAGTGGTATTAGATGAGAGAATATGAAAAGAAAGAGAGAAATAATTAAAGAAGGAAGTGATGACAAATGAGCGATGTGATGAACGAATTTCGTATATTTTTACAAACACGTGTACTAGAGTCAAAGTTATAAATCAACCGAGTTCATAAAAAG
This sequence comes from Nilaparvata lugens, assembly GCF_014356525.2. Classification (NCBI taxonomy): domain Eukaryota; kingdom Metazoa; phylum Arthropoda; class Insecta; order Hemiptera; family Delphacidae; genus Nilaparvata; species Nilaparvata lugens. The sequence goes on from NC_052514.1 coordinate 39,818,886, forward strand.
TTTAGAAAATGGAGTGTTGAGGAAAGTAGGAATGAGAGAAAGAGAGAGATTGAGAGAGAGAGAGAGAGAGGAAGGGAGAGAGAGTGATAGAGAGATAGAGAGAGAGCGAGAAAGAGAGAGAAGAAATAAGTCAGAAAAGAGTTTGAAAGAGTGAATGAAAATAAGACATTTTGATTGATTGATTGAGTACTTTATTAATGTAGATTAAAATATATACTGGCTTATACACTTATATACAATAGCTTACAATACAGCAAAATTATAGATGAATTTACATAATATAGACTAAGAAAATAATTATTGAACTGTATATGATATGAAAAAAGCAATTGTAATATAATAACTATAGATAATAATATATGTTATGCATCTACATAAATTGGCGGAACTTTGGACATATCAATGTCCATCTTCGGAAAGAATATTAAAAATATCCTCCCCACTAACTCTCTACCAAAAAAGGGAGAGAGAGTGATTGATTGATTGAGTACTTTATTATATATACTGGCTTATACACTTATATACAATAGCTTACAATACAGTGATAGAGAGATAGGGAGAGAGAGAGAGAGAGAGCGAGAAAGAGAGAGAGAAGAAATAAGCGAGAATAGAGTTTGAAAGAGTTAATGAAAATAAGACATGAGTGAGAAGTAATAATTTTAGAGAAAGGGAGAAAAATAATAGAAGAATGAGTGATGTAGTGGAATAAAGAGAAGAGATAATTTTACAGAGCAAGAGAGAGAGAGAGTTAATGGAAGAGTGAGTGAGTGGGAGAGAGAAAATGAGTAACGGAAATCTTAAATAGAGATGCACAATTTTCAAGAGATGCACAAGTGAGTGAGAGAGAGAGAGAATGGAAGAGTGAGTGAGTGGGAGAGAGAAAATGAGTAACGGAAATCTAAAATAGAGATGCACAATTTTCAAGGTAAAGTATTACACTCAACGATGTAGTTCAAACAGCTTGCAATAGATAGCCTCTCAGTTGAATTCATCCTACTGGAGTTACATGATTAAATTTAATTACGTAACAAAATTACTTATGTAATGAGCGGTACATCAAATTTATGTACTTTGAAATTTGATCGTTGTCTACATAAGCGTGGAATATCTACAAAATATTAGGAGAGTAATGTGATATTTCAGGGATTATCAGCTCAAGTATGAGATCTAAAAACGTCATAAGAATTTTGTTTATTGATTTATAAATTTATTTATTTCGATTATATCATAGAGAAAAGATAGCAAAATCTTTTCTCTAATCATAATCAGAATTTTCTTCTCATAATCTTCTCTGATCTGAATTTTATTTATGACTAGAAGGTAACCCATGCTTCGCAAGGGTCTAATTGGAATCTTGACAAACTGAAAACATGAACTACTGGAATCTTGAATAATGTAGAATAAGCCTATAACCATCCTCTGTGAATTCAGATTCTTGATGCAAAATGTCAAGTTAATCATTTGAGTAGTTGAGACGTGATGATGCGTCATTCGTGAATTTTCTATCCCATACGTATATAAGCCAGTTCATTCCTTTATTATACAGTATTATCACTCACTCATATACAAACTTACATTACACAAATACACATTATTGGTTATGATACAATTTTAGTACATGGAGTAGATGCATTGTAGTACAATATGAATCACTAAATTATTATCTATTATTACATTTAAGCCCGGTTGCACAAAAACATATTAAATATAAATCATAATTAAATGCCCCAAGAATCAATAAGAGAAGGCTTTTCCGAAAAGAGACTTCTCTAATATGTTCTCGTGGCTATTAATCATGATTGAAATTCAACATGATTTTGTTCAACCGGGGCTCTATGATGATTTTTCAAAGATTCAATTTATAAAACAATTGACACTACACTCCATGTGTATAGTAACGTGCTATACATTTTCGGCTCTAAATTTATTGTCTAAATTTAATATTTTCTAAATTAGGCTTGGTGGTTTTGTGTTTTGTTTCGGTTTTGTATAGGTTGGACTTTTTGACATCAAAATGAACTTTATTTCGAAGTGGAAGGTGTAACTTTAAAGTGTTGTGCTGACTATAACCTTAGTGTCCGGTTTCCCATTAGGGAACTTTGGACTATATACGGCGAGGTGGAACTACCCTTGGGTCTCCCCACCATTCAAAGCCATACGCTAATAATAATAACTACAATCCATACTGCACAATGACAGTTTATTGATAGTTATCTATATTATAATAAAGGAAAGAACTGGCTTATGCACCTCCAGATAGGAAATTCACGAATAACACATCATCACGTCTCAACTACTCAACTCATTAACTTGAAATTCTGCATAAAGATTCTTAATTTACCGAGGATGGTTATAGACCTATTTTAAATTCTTCAAAATCTCAGTTAGTCAAGTTTTTGATTGGACCCTTGAGAAGCACGGGTTACCTGCTTGCTAGTCTATAATAAAATAAATGAAAGAATTGGCTAATACACGTACTGGATAGGAAATCCACGAATGACGCATCATCACGTCTGAACTACTCAACTGATCAACTTGAAATTTTGCATGTAGCGTCTTTATTCACCGAGGATGGTTATAGGCATATTTTCAATTCTTTTAGATTCCATTACGTCAAGTTTACAGTTAATCAAGTTTTAAAATAAACCCTTGCGGAGACTATAGATCCTGCTGGACTATAATAAAATGAAGGGAAGAATTGGCTTATACAAGTACGGGATAGGAATAGTTATTTGTATATCTAGAGTGAAAAGTGCTGTTTTTTCTCCCTGAGGGAAAAGTTTGAAGCCCGAGGCGAAGCTGAGGGCAACAATTTTCCTGAGGGAGAAAAAACATTTTTCACTCGTGATATACACAACATTTTTCCTCCACCTACATTTTTATAAAAACTGCTAATAAAATAATTTTTAAAAACGTATGTGACCAAACAATGTGTTACAACATAATCTAAAAAGTAAACAGAAACAGCTTGCTTGTAATCACAGTTCTCCTCAGACAGCACTATCTGTCGGCTAAATTTGTAACAACAATGACAGCCAAAACTACAGCTATGATGAAGTTCCCGTTTCAAATTTGATTAGTTAATAAGTAATATTCGTTGGCTGATATTTTGAATAACATGGAATAAAAGAAAAAAATATATACATTTTTTTAGTATAGTGATTATGAAGTTAAGTTTGTAATAATAATTTCAGTATACAAACATAAATTTTATATATCGATCAAATGTCTGGTTGAGGTATTGAATTTAGTTGGTTTAATGACTACTCTATATGCTTCCTCATCTGAGCTTAGACCTTCTGACCTATTCCAAATGTACGTTTTTAAAATAGAGATGCTTCCCATGTTATTTAAATGGAGTCACTTTTACTCCCTAGGGAGTTTTTCTGTTTTTTAGTACCGAGAGCGAAAAAGTGACACTTTAGTATCATGTTTCAGGGAGTAAAGTAAGTACTTTTGACAGTAGGTGGAGGAAAAATTATGTTTGACGCATCATCACGTCTTAACTACGCAACTGATTGACTTGATATTCTGCATATAGATCCTCAATTTACCGAGGATGTTTACAGGTCTATTTTCAATTCTTCAAGATTCCATTACCTCAAGTTTTCAGTTAATCTAGTTTTTGATTAGACCCTTGAGGGAGGAGCACGAGTTATCGGCTAGTTTTTGGGAATAAAAGAGAGCCTCAAATACACTTCACAGCAACCCTCTAAACATTCACTTTGATCTGTCAGCATTGTTTAAAAGAGAAGCACTGATGTTATAGTATGGGGAACACTGACAGTTTGAACTGAATCTCACTACATTGAGGTCCACGTTATAATGGCAGTGTTTGATTAGCGATGGTATTGCTATCCTTGTCCATCATTCAACAAAGCGGATAGCGCTATCTCTTCCTCACTTTGCTCTACTACCAGATCGTCTTTTAACAATGTAGAATTAATAATTAATTCACAAAATATTTGATCTTCATTATGAAAATTCATTATGAAATTATTGAAAAATATAATTTCTTGCTTGATAAAATATAATTGAGGATTCTTCTTCTTCTTCTTCTTCTTCTTCTTCTTCTTCTTCTTCTCCTTCTTCTTCTTCTTCTTCTTCTTCTCCTTCTTCTTCTTCTTCTTCCTTCAAAATCTTTATATCATAAACCTACAATGTTCCAAATTTCGTGAAAATCGTAAGAGCCGTTTTCGAGATCCGTTAAACATAAATAACCAGATATACCGTCTATAGAAGGCATTGACAAGACAGAGGTTCGGCAACGTTAATTGCTTCATAAAATATAATTGATTATTTTAAACGAAGATGAACAATTATTAAATTTACAATATCGGAGCACCGAGCTTCGCTCGATTTTTATTTATTGATAAACAGAACACAATTCTCTAAAATGATCGTGTTTATATTTCACAGCTGGCTATACGTCAGCTTATGAATTTCGGGGATGCGATATTTTGATTTTTCACATACTCACTTTTTTACTATCCACAGCTGTTTCAGCCAAGGATGAATTATCCTTTTAATGTCGTTCAGCAAATTTTCCCAAGGATGACACCTAGAGCAATCGAATCTTTATATCATAAACCTACTATGTTCCAAATTTCGTGAAAATCGTTAGAGCCGTTTTCGAGATCCGTTAAACATAAATAACCAGATATAAAAATAACCAGATTTATAAATACAGAAATTGTTCGCTTAATATAATAGGATTAATAAACCTGTATCAGCTACCGTCTAAAGAAGACATTGACAAGACAGAGGATCGGCAACGTTGTTCTCCTATCTTTCTCCACTGCCATTATAACACGGACTATCTCACTATAGACTCTACAGAGGATATTGCAGAGACATTCACGAAACTTCAATGCATTAAGATTCGAATGATTACAAATGAATGCGGGCTGAAACAGCATGAATGCCATGCTAATGGAAGTAGGCTCTATCGATTCCCAGTCTAGACGTCTGATTCTAAACAACCCTTAGCTCACCCCCACTGGGGCACCGCCTGCCCAACAATAAATACTCATTTTGTTTCTTCTGCCCCCATTCAGTGTCTGAACTCTAAACATTCTGAACACATAGTCTGAACTCTGAACATTCACTGACCTCATTCATGGAATAAAATGAGATAAAAGAGAAAATACTCATAAGAAATTTTTCTAATACAGAATGACACAGAATAACGGGAAATTTTAAAAACGTCATAAAACATTTAGTGGGGAGGGCAAAAATGATTTCATTCAAACTAAGAAGAAGAAGAAGAAGAAAGAAGAAGAAGAGAAGAAGAAGAAGAAAGAAGAAGAAGAAGAAGAAGAAGAAGAAGAAGAAGAAGAAGAAGAAGAAAGAAGAAGAAGAAGAAAGAAGAAGAAGAAGAGAAGAAGAAGAAGAAGAAGAAGAAGAAGAAGAAGAAGAAGAAGAAGAGAAGAAGAAGAAAGAAGAAGAAGAAGAAGAAAGAAGAAGAAGAAGAAAGAAGAAGAAGAAGAAGAAGAGAAGAAGAAGAAGAAGAAAGAGAAGAAAAAGAAGAAGAAGAAGAAGAAGAAGAAAGAGAAGAAAAAGAGAAGAAGAAGAATATAACAAATTTTAAATCATACAGAAGAAATTAATTGAATAAATTTTAATCCCTACAAAAAATTGTGCAAAATTTCAATGTTTTCATGCAAACCCATACGACTATTCAAATTGACAACCCTCCATCAACAGTTGTCAAATTGAATACATCCAGTCATATTGACTTGCATTAAAAGTTTGAAATTCCGCACAATTTGGCAACACGGATATTTTGAACAAGTCTTTACTTGTTTTATTCAGTCTATTGAGGACTTTGAACTATAGAAATACACGCCGAGAACGTCTGGCTACAGATATATTGCAGTCTGTTCTTGTATATAATATCATAATACCGTTCATCAACCGGCGATCTAATTTTCGTGCAGCCGGTTTTTGGCAATTGCTCCGTGACATTTCCTGTTACAATTTAATAGCATCTCATCTCATTTAATCTCACCGCTTGGCTCTAATCCATCTCACTTCCACACTTGTGATTGCATTCATTCTCTTGCAACATTTATTGCAACTTTCCTCATTTTTGCAACATTGCAACATGTACTGTAACTTTCATCATGCTTTCTAACACGAGTTTAGATGAAGTCTGTATTTGATTGTATGGTATGAGATGTTGTTGTATTTCTCCACAATTGAAAGAAGAAGACGTTGATGTCAATACCACGGTATATAGAAGACGGTAGGTGTCACGCGCATGTTTGTGCTAAATTTCCGGTGTAGCTGACGTCATTTTATATCTAATCATCTGTTTTTAGCAAATAAGTTTCCTAAATTGCCAATAGGTGTTGTAAACCTCGGTTGGTGGCGATGACGCAATATAGCTGGATGGCCACTGCGCACACATTTCATGACCACTACCGTTTTCATCTAAATACCGTGGTCAATACTCAATACTACTATATATTTGTTCAAAATTAGTTTTTGTCATAGTCATTCAATTTCAGCTGTTTTACATCCATGAAATCAATCAAGCCGGTAAACAGCTGATAGTAGAACAAAAAAAAAAACATATGATTCTCATTACAGCATATTATACTGAAATAAAATCATATGTTTTCTTTACAGTCGAGTATGTTTCGTAGTTACGAATTAGGAACGGCAAAGCTGGTACAAAAACTTAGACCAGTTATAGAATAGACACGCTGGGAAGTCTAGCCTCTGAAGCCAACATCTACTGCCATATCGCCAAATCGTGACGTCATCATCGGATAGGAAACTTTCAGATTGTCTCTATTTCAGAAGGATGTAGATTATTATTCATTAAAATGGTAAACTCCCGCTACGCTCCCGCTGAAAAATAGACACAATCTGCTATGGAAAACAATACATAAACAAACTGTACATAAAAGTTTTCTATCTGATGCTGACGTCACGATTTGGAGATATGGCAGTAGATGTTGGCTTCATCGACTTTCAGTATGAATATACAATGAGCCGTGTCTATTCTATACCTGGTCTAAGGACAAAAACCGTCTTTTAGCGCTCCAGGTGCAAGTTTTGTCAACTACAATCAAGAAATTCCTGATTCGAAACTTGTAAACTAGGTTATGTTTATAGAATGCATGTAGTAATGTCAGCACAAGCAGGTAATGTTTTCTGTTTCTCAATTATTCTTTTTTAGATTATTATGACAAAAAAATAGTGTAAGTTACTTGGGCGTGAATGTATTTGCAGTGCTTGAATGAAATTCTAGTCTCAGCTAAACGCCTCGACTAGAAACATCATTCTCGCCTGCAAATGGCCTCTTCCCGTCCTTGTGACTTAAGATACTATTTCATTACAAACCAGGTTTTATGGTTCCTACCACACTTACCATATTTTGAGCTGAACTCAGCAATTCAATTTTTTAAATCATTTATTGCATAGTTGATGAATCTCCAAAAAATAATGGAATTCACAATATTGACACAAATTAATAGTCAATTTTGAATAAACATAGTAGTACCAGAGACAAGAATAATATAATATTCTTACTTATCCTTCATCTATGGTAGTACTGACAACATATATATATTCTTGGACAGAACTTTGAACTTTAAATTTCCTCAGTAAGAACATAACCTATTTTTTCGGCCATTTCATTATTTATCAAAATTTGGGAACAGAATAGTTTTGGGCTATGCCTGTTGTTCTATCCCGATCATATTCATATGATTTGTAATTATATCAACGAATAAATAAATGAATAAATAAATAAATAAATAAATAAACATCAACGTCTTTTTCATTCAAAGTCTGAATTGATGCCAGGATGTAGAGCAGTATTCATGAAGGATTCTTGAGAGCGTCCTAGCCAAGCACGCTTTGTCTAGTATCTAGAGTTGTCCAGTAACCAATATCAGGACGTTTCTAGAGGTGGTGCCTACAGACTTATGTGCCACGAACACGTGAATTTCACTTTTCATCAGCTGGTGCTATTATATATGTATCTTATTATTTCCAAATTAATAAGAACAATATAAAAATCTTTAAGTACCCTTCATTTTTTAAAAACTTTAAAATAATTCAACAATTAGTTTCGACCCTATCTTAGGTCATTTTCAACTTGAAAATGTCCTATACTTTAAGATAGGGTCGAAACTAGTTGTTGAATTATTTTAAAGTTTTAAAAAAATAAAGGGTACTTCAAGATTTTCATATTATATACGGAAACTTCATTCACATGAGCTACTTTTTAACAAAATTAATAAAAACAATATAAAAATCTTGACGTACCGTCATTTTTAAAAACTTTAAAATAATTCAAGTTTTCAAGTTTTAAAAAAATAAAGGGTACTTCAAGATTTTCATATTATATACGGAAACTTCATTCACATGAGCTACTTTTTAACAAAATTAATAAAAACAATATAAAAATCTTGACGTACCGTTCATTTTTTAAAAACTTTAAAATAATTCAAGTTTTCAAGTTTTAAAAAAATAAAGGGTTCTACAAGATTTATATATTGTTTTTATTAATTTTGTTGAAAAGTAGCTCATGCGAATGGAGTGTTCTTATTATTTCTGTACAAATACAGATCTCATAAGAATAGCATCAGCTGATTAAGAGTGAAATGCGCGTGTTTGTGGTGCATGAACCTGTACGCACTTTTACTTGGTTCAACGATTTTGATTGGTTCCCAGAACGTGCTTGGCTAAGAACGATTTTGAAAATCATTCAACGTCTTACCATAGAGGAATTGAATAGTAATATAATAGAATAATGTGTAGTTACCATTGAATTTCTCTATGAATTTGTCATGAGGGTCCATCGTGAAGAAGTCCATTAAAAAGATTCTGAACTCATTTTTTATTATTTTTATTTTGTCAACTCCTAAAACTGAAATCTATCTAATGCTTGTGACATTCTCAAGCCACTAAAACCCCCTTTAAACATTCATTCCCTGACATTTGTTCATTCCCTGTATGTGAAAGGTGTTTTTGATGCCAATAAGGTGACTATATTCGATTAATTTCTATCACTAAATGTAGTCTTGAATATTAATAATAATCCGTGGAAGAATATAGTAAACCTACTATTCTACTTCTTCACCTACAGATAACCTATTTATTGAGAGGTCCACGTTAGAATAACAGTAGAGTAAAATAGGAGAAAATCTATAGAGAATAGCTGATACTCGTATATCGACTGTCTAATCTTGTACAAAATAATCAATTATATTCTATTAGTCAAGAATAGTTATTTGTGCAACTAGTGCGCAAAGTGACAGTTTGCTGCACCGAAAGAAACGTTTTCCTCCACCTACTATCAAAAGTCTCATTTTACACCCTGGAATCGAATACTAAAGTACTACTTTTCCTCCCATGGGACTAAAAATAATTCCCAGCGGGAAAAGTGATCACTTTTACTCCCAAGGGAGTAAAAATAAACCCATAAGATTAACATGGGAAGAAGTCCGACAACGCCGCGATTGAAGAATGAGGAATGTGGCAACACTGTCGTGGTCGGTAGAGGAAAAGTAAAAGAGCTCTATTTCGATCTTTGGAATATTTTAGCTCTAGGAAATAAGTAGCTCTATTTCGATTGTTAGGTTATGTTCAACCGTTGGTGGATATGAAAAAGTACACACCTCTAACGTCATCGGCATCTCTACGAGAGCATTCATCTAAAGGTACGTTTTCGTTTATGCGAACTTTTCCGCAGTCGACGACGGCAAGCATTGTTGACATTCATATTGTCCAATTTCAAGTGTGCTAAAAGAGCTCTATTTCGATCTTTGGAATATTTTAGCTCTAGGAAATAAGTAGCTCTATTTCGATTGTTAGGTTATGTTCAACCGTTGGTGGATATGAAAAAGTACACACCTCTAACGTCATCGGCATCTCTACGAGAGCGTTCATCTAAAGGTACGTTTTCGTTTATGCGAACTTTTCCGCAGTCGACGACGGCAAGCATTGTTGACATTCATATTGTCCAAATTTCAAGTGTGCTAAAAGAGCACACTTCGATCTTTCGATCTTTGGAATATTTTAGCTCTAGGAAATAAGTAGCTCTATTTCGATTGTTAGGTTATGTTCAACCGTTGGTGGATATGAAAAAGTACACACCTCTAACGTGGATATGAAAAAGTACACACCTCTAACGTCATCAGCATCTCTACGAGAGCGTTCATCTAAAGGTACGTTTTCGTTTATGCGAACTTTTATTTAATTATTCAATATACAAATTATTCATTGTTATAGGTATTGGTGTAGGTGGAGGAAAAATGTTGTGTGCATCACGGGACTAAGTACTTATTCTCCCTCAGGGAAATTGTCACCCTCGGCTACGCCATCGGGCGACAACAGTTTCCCTCAGGGAGAAAAAGTTGCACTTTAGTCCCTAGATGCACAAATAACTATTACGCCCGAGCCGTAGGCGAGGGCGGAATGGTTTCTTGAGTGCAGCAGAGGAACTTTGCGCACGTATTTCACATTAAGTTTTTCCTACAGTTACCATTGAATATGAAAAGTGGGTAATTATGGGTAAAATTGCCTGAAATGCATCAAATGTTTTTCTGTGTAATTTTATTATTGATAAAAACCTTAATCCTAAAATCCTAAAGTCCTCGTTGCCCTTGGTTATAATATATAATGATTAATAATTAGCGCGTTGTGCTTGGTTGCACCTCTGCTCACTATAGCAGCCACAGCAGTCACTGTTACCAACTTCATTTTGATTCTGCTGCACTGTTGCTCCATATAACCTACTAAGTATTTTGCGTTGCCATGTTGCAAATCTGGAGTGCAGAAAAATTTTTCCCGCACTAGAGCGGAAAAGTAATTCTTTGCGTTCTGTAATCAGTGCAGCAATGGCCACTTTTCAACGTAACTGTAGGAAAAATATATTTCTTAATGATCTAATGATTGTAATTAATTTTTGTTGATTATTATATTTTTACATTTGAAAAGAAACGATCTGGCAACGTTGCTAAGCTGGTCGAGGTTAGCGTTATCTGCTTTGTCGAATGATAGACAAGGATAGCAACACCAACGTTAATCAGAATACTGCCATTATAACATAGACCTCACTATTACACTTGTACAGCTAATACCAGCTATGGAACTCTTAAGGTGCGTACAGACTTTCGCTCTGCTCTGCAACCGAACGTCACTCCAGCAGAGCGATTGATGATCGACCGGGGAGCAACAGTGGTTCGACCGGGGAACGCGAGAAGATCTAACATCTTCCGTAACGTTCATGATGGGTGCGTGGGAGGAGCGACTGTAGTTCGATGGTGGTACTAAGGCGGTACGTGGGCGGTACGAGGGAGGAGCGTGCTCGGTGCGGGTCGGAAGCGCGAATATGTGTACGCAGCTTAATATCTGTAACTTATACCATCTCAACTGTATATCTGTAGTTGATTCTGGTTTATTACTTTCCCTTGCCCTATTACCATAGGTGAGGAAAGTATTGCTTTCCAAAAAAAATTTAAGGTACCCTAATTTCATGTTTCCTATACGTTTCATTACTTTCCTTGCCCTATTAACATAGGTAAGGAAAGTATTGCTTTCCAAAAAAATTTAAGGTACCCTTATTTCATGTTTTCTATACGTTTCAAGGTCCACTGAGTCCAAAAACATGATTTTTGGGTTCGTGTGTGTGTGTGTGTGTGTGTGTGTGTGTGTGTGTGTGTGAGTGTCTGTGAACACGATAACTCCATTCCTAATTAACCGATTGACTTGAAATTTTGAACTTAAGGTCCTTATACCATGAGTATCCGACAATAAGAAATTCAATAAAATTCAATTCAAAATGGCGGAAAAATGGTGGATGATGACTAAACAACCATGATTTTTCACGGTTTTCTCGAAAACGGCTCTAACGATTTTCTTCAAATTTATACCCTAGATAGCTATTTAAAAGTCCTATCAACTGACATGAGTCTCATTTCTGGGAAAATTGCAGGAGCTCCGTAATATTCTTGATAAAAATGGCGAATAATCACTAAAAAACAATGTTTTTCACGGTTTTGTCGAAAACGGCTCTAATGATTTTCTTCAAATTTATGGATTTGACCATATAATTTACCATGGATAGATATTTTATAAGCCCTATCAACTGACATGAGTCTCATTTCTGGGAAAATTGCAGGAGCTCCGTAATATTCTTGAGAAAACGGCGAATAATCACTAAAAAACCATGTTTTTCACGATTCTCTCAAAAATGACTTGACCGATTTTTTTTTCAAATTCATATCCTGTATAGTTATATATCAGCTCTATTAACTAGCATGAGTCTCCTCCCTGAGAAACTAACAGGGGGTCCACCCCATCCCTGAGAAAATTATTTTGTAACCTCCTTCTCGTGCGTGAGGTAGGTAGGTAGAGCAGTTTATTCAAAAGAACACATGTCGATATTTTATTTTTAGAACAGCTGTTTTGACAACTTTTCAAAAAATCCTCAAATTTCATAATTCAAACAAAGGAAAATGTACTCTGAAAACAATAACAATAGTATACTCATAGTTTTAATTATTTAGCCGCCAATCGGCATAATGTTATTCCCCGAAATTATCCTCTTTTAAGAATGAGGCTTATAGATCAATGAGCAAGGAACGTTGTGTGAGTGTACCACACCACATTTTTACAATTGAAAAGAAACGATCTGGCAACGTTGTTAAGCTGGACGAGGTTAGCGCTATCTGCTTTTTCGAATGATAGACAAGGATAGCAACACCAACGTTAATCAAAATACTGCAATTATAACGTAGACATCACTAGTACACGTCTTGTACAGCTAATACCAGCTATGGTACTCTTATATATCTGTAGCTTATACCATCTCAACTGTATATCTGTAGCTAATACCATCTCAACTGTATATCTGTAGTTGATTCCGGCTTAATTGTATAGCTATATGGTGCAAAGTAGGTCATTGCCTAGGAGAAGTCAGCATCAGAGCGTTGCCATGGCAACCCCGCAGGGTCCCGCATCCTCCCATTTAGATATATCTATATTTAGATTGTACTACACCCATACTACCACATTTCGATATATCTGTATTTAGATTGTACTACAACCATCGTACTACATTCCGATAAATCTATATTTGGATTATACTATATCCATCCAGACATCATTATATAATTGAATGTACTGTGACTAGCGCAAGAGAGGGGTGGGGGTGAGGAAGCAATAAGTATTATATGCCTCAACAGCCAATAGAATTTGTTCTCATTTCATTTCTAAAAGTACGGTAGCAGCAATTGAATTGATCTGATAAGTTGGGAGATAGATGCGGGATTAACAATGCCATATAATGGAGAAAACCTGGGATAGCTAGGATTTGTATCAATCTAGAATATTGGATCAATATGATATTGAGGGATTGGAGATTGAAAATGTTCCAATGAGATAAAATTAAGTGGATCTTAATAAGAACATTCATTGAATGTATTTTTGTATCTATCAAAGAAAAAACTATTTATTTATATCTGTTAGATCGTGCAAAAACATCCATTAAATGAAAAATTATTAATTTTTTCTCTCAATGAAGAAAAAACGATCTGGAATATCAGCCATTTGGAAGAAGAGATCGTTGATGTCCCAGGAAGAGACGAGTTGATTATAGAGGCACTGAGGTTACGAACAGGCAATAATGCCTAAACCGTTAAAGGAAAAATAAAGTGGGAGATTTTTTTTGAAAAAAGCATCGCTATTGATTTTGATGTTATCAAAGAAGACAACAAAAATAAAATCCAATAAGAGCAACTAACTACTTAAGCCGTATCCACACTGAACAAATGTTCGACAAACATGTTTGTTGAAACAGTTTGTGCAAATTTTATTATGTTTGACAAACAATGTTTGCCCGTGGCCAGTGTGGACGCGTCACCAAACAAAATATTTGTAAGTGGGAAGAACAGGTTTTATGTTTTACAGCTGTCAACACTGAAAATGTTTGGAAAAACAGTAATTTTCTGTTTTGCAAACAATTATTTTCCAAACTTCTAAAAAGGTTTTCCCCTGAGCTCCTCAACAAACATGTTTGCCGAACATGTATGGCGAACATTTGTTCAGTGTGGATACGTCTTTATTCTAATTACAAAAATTACTAGTCCCCTTGTTACATTCTATAAAACACGACTAGTTTCGTGTTTTACGTAATATAACAAGGGTACTGGTGATTTCCTATTGTTAAAAATCTGAGTCGACTCGTTAAAGTACAGTACTTTACTCATTATTTTTATGAACACAACTTGCTTAGCTTGTTGTTTAATCTTCAGGATATAGTAATTGAGTTTGTATCAGCCAGTAGGCAAAAGAGATGTTGGCAGACCACGCAAGCGTTGGCAATAATAGGATTTTTTATGTTTATTTGAATAATTGGCTAGATGTGAGTCGGAACAGGTTAAAGCCTAATCCTTGTTTTGTAAGAAGAAGAAGAAGAGTTTGTATCACATATTCAAATAAATAGGTGAGTTCTTCTAAATATATTTTCCAGAGAAAACTCTGTTTAAACTCTGGTTTATGAGTTGGACTCATGGAGTTGCTATGAAAGGATTTATCGACTATAAAACAGAGTTCATAAAAGGATCTTAAAGGGATATTATACAGAGTAGAGCATATTGAGTTGATAAAGGGATTCAACAACTATTATACCATAGCCACCTCTAATACAAGGCCCCGGCCTACGATATTGCAACATCGCAGTGTAGGCCTAGAATCTAATTCATGATTGGTGAAAAAGATCTGCTGGTATTTTTTAAAATCTTTTCCACCCAATCATGTATTAGATTCTAGTCCTACACTGCGACGTTGCAATATCGTAGGCCGGGGCCTTGTATTAGAGGAGTAAATTCCACAAATTTAACAATTCCACAGAAGAAACTAAATAGATGAATTTTAATCCAAAAAATGAAAACAACTTTTTAGAACAGTTTCAGTGTTGAAAATTTCTCCAAAATGCAGCCGTATGGGAATTTTCAAACATTTTCATGTTCGAACTGAACATTTCCATTGAATATTACTAGTGCAGACTACATAGCGAAGTGCAGACGGTGACCTAAATTAGTATTCAGTGACTCCTTCTCCTACTTCTCCTCTTCTCCCTACTTCTCCTCCCACCCTTTCTTCTCCTTCTCCTCTAAACTTACAACTTACAACCCCCACCCCACACAGAAATGGAGCAAAAGCACTTTACTTAACCAACCTAACACTCCAGAAAACACATATCATAACTTAAACAAGCGTTGAAACAGCTAGTTGTTAGACATATTGATTCAGCCCACAATTTAGTACTGTTAGTGAAGAATTTGGTAAAGAATTTTTAATCAATGGAAAGAATCACATGTGGCTGGTGAAGCCACGAATCCAGATTCTGTTTATATAATACTAGCCGTCAGGCACGCTTCGCTCGCCATATCCGTCTAGCAAAGGGGCTCCGCCCCCGACTGGATTGTCCAAGAGTGAGATCAGCAGGCTCGCTTCGCTCGCCTGCATTTTTCATTTAAGCATTTTTATCATATGTTAGGCTGATCCAGTCGGGGTACAGACTAAACATCTGGCTAAACGGATATTGCAAGCGAAGCGAGCCTGACGGCTAGTAATATAATATTACCAGGAAGAGCTGTGATTGAAGTAGCAGTGCCCAATCAATTTTTCGTCATTCATCCGCGTCATTTATTCCGCGATAAATGCAAATCTTCAACTTGGTGCCAACCTAACAAAGTCAACTCAACTTAATGCCAACCTGACAAAATTATTAATTTAGTTACCAGTTAACAACTGTTTCAAAGAGGTACTCTCTCTAGATTATACTTCTATATTAACATATGGTATGGCCTTTTTTCATTTATAAAATGCAAATCTTCAACTTGGTGCCAACCTAACAAAGTCAACTCAACTTAATGCCAACCTGACAAAATTATTAATTTAGTTACCAGTTAACAACTGTTTCAAAGAGGTACTCTCTCTAGATTATACTTCTATATTAACATATGGTATGGCCTTTTTTCAATTATAATTAAGAGAATAAAAAGAAAATACATGCTAAAAGACGAACTTTAAATCCTTAAAAACCACCCTTAGAGTTAAAATATTGCCAAAAGATTTCTTAGTGCGCCTCTGAAGGGCCAACTGAACATACCTACCAAATTTGAACGGTTTTGGTCCGGTAGATTTTTAAATCTGCGAGTGAGTGAGTGAGTGAGTCAGTCAGTCAGTGAGTGAGTGAGTGCCATTTCGCTTTTATATATATAGATTAAGATTATATAATTATAAAAATGGTTGACAATTTCAATTTGTGTTTACATTATGGAAAAATACCACAATATCTATCACACACAACACAACTGTAATGAATTTATAATCGTTCTTGAACGTAATTCAATAATAGTTATAGTTGAGGGTAAGTACTTAAAATATAGTAGCTTATTGAACATTTCAATATCTAATATGTGTACATGAAAGAATGGTGTCTTCGAAAAATGATTTATTTATTTATTTATTCGTGGACAGAATCACAAATCATACAAATATGATTAGGAAGGAACAACGACCCAAAACTATTCCATTCCCAAATTTTGATAGATTAATAAAATGTCCAAAAAATAGGTTATGTTCCTACCGTAAAACGTTCAAAATGATATCGATTTTAAAGGGTTTACTCACGTTAAGTTAGAGATTTCAAATAGCAGCTACCAACCTGTAAAAGAAATGCCGTTAGTAAGTCATACATAAACGTTTATGTGAATGTTATAAAATTGTAGATATTTCAAGTTGTTCACACTTCAAATTTCAACTTTCAATTTGTGAAAGTTTGAAGAAATTACAAGGGAGTGTCGAGTGTGTTCGTGAAAGTTTTTTGAAAAGTAGAAGTCAAGTAAGATTGAATATCTTTAGTAACATCTAACATCAAAATACCCTTTTTTCAAGTTTTTAATATAATAAACAGAAATTGAAACAAAAAGAGTTCTAATTACCATGAACAAATCAAAAGAAAGGGACAAATGAGAAAATTTTATTTCAAGGATTTTCTGCTACACAGGCATCACTTCAATTTCAATCGGAGGAGAGAGACGCCGTCTAGGTGTCACCCCGACTACTTGACACCTGGTCGTTTTGGCCGTAGGCGACTACTTGTACCCTCGTAAAAATATACCATTGCCATCAAGTTGTCGCCGCGACTACTTGACACCTACTGGACGAAAGATGCCAACTAGTCATGACCGTAAACGACAACTTGACACCTCGCACCCTCGCGTCAGGGTGTCCCCCCGACTAGTTGTCACCTCCTTAGAAAGGAGACAAGTAGACGGGGATGGCTCTCGTCAACTTGTACCCTAAAAAAAGGGGAAAAGTAGTCGGGGTGGCACCTACGGCGTCTCTCTCCTCCGATTGAAATTGAAGTGATGCCTGTGTAGCAGAAAATCCTTAAAACAAAATTTTCTCAATTGTCCCTTTCTTTCAATTTTATCTCCCGGAGGAGATAAGTAGATGCCAGTTTACTGATAACCCGTGTTGCGAATGGACATGTAAAGTCGTCGGTCCCGACTGCCTATAAAGCAGTTGTTGAGTCATGTCAGAGCCTTGAAATTGATCAGTTGTGACCTGAAATCTCTGACACCAGACCTGAGCCAGCCAGGTCACTCGATATTATTATTATTATTATTATTACTGATAACCCACTTAGAAATTAATGGAGATGAGTACTGTACTGATGATATCCAAAATACGAGAACAATGAATATGAATAATTCATTCATTGAAAGCTTTTTGTTAATTAAAGTACAATATCACACATAAGTGCAAATTCATACTGATAATTTTTAGATTAATGAGATCAATACATTCATTGATTAAAATCTTCACTGACATGATCAATCTTTCATACAGATTCATACTGCTAATTTAACTAGTAGTTCTGTGAACAGTAGACCTCACGCAGTATTCTCAACCACAAGTACCTCATTGAAACTATAGACCTTATGGAAATACAGCAATAGACTGGCTTCTCCACACATCTGTGTAATCACTTGTCAGCTGATTTATGATGAATAATTCTATAGTCTGATTATTTTTTTACTCTAATATTGGCGTATGAAGGAGGCTCCTTTTTCCTTTTATTATTATCCTTGAAATGCAAAATTTCCAAAAACCTTGTATATACGTCGACGCGCAATTGAAAAAAGAACATACCTGTCAAATTTCATGAAAATCTATTACCGCGTTTCGCCGTAAATGCGCAACATATAAACATTTAAACATTAAGAGAAAATGCCAAACCGTCGACTTGAATCTTGGACCTCACTTCGCTCGGTCAATTATGCATGAAAATAATCCATTTAGTAAAGAAGAGGCTCTTAGTTTAAAGTATACAACGGACCTAGATATTGATGCATCTCATTACATTTCAATAATAATTGAGCTTAACAGCATCCACTGTTATCAAATGACTTCCTCATTCTCCTTCTTCTTCTTCTTCTTCTTCTTCTTCTTCTTCTTCTTCTTACATCACAATTCCCACACTTTCTCTTTGTTTAGCAGGAAACAGGATTTGCGGAATTTGAAAATCTCTCACAAATAGTACATCATACTCTATCGTCAGATTTTCTGTCATGAAGTCTACTTCAACCGTTCGACCAATCACAAGCGATTAGCTCAGTTGTGACTACTCCTCTTCAATGTCATTGGTCGACAGTTCAGTTATCACACCATAAGCCATTTTGCGTCAAACTTTCAACCAATCGAGACCTTTTTCATTCTCGGGAATGTGAGAAAGACAATAAAACTGATTGGTCGAGAGTGAGACAAACAATAAAACTGATTGGTAGAGACTGTCGAGAGTTCACATTGGTTTCAAGTATATTTACTTTTTGAATAAATGTGGCTACTTCAATTCAGAATTAAGATACTTTTGACAAGACACATCAACCAAAATCAAATTGGATTACATACCAACTTTATTTCGCTCAAGTGCAAGCTGACACAAAACATTAGAAAAATGTTCATCTGTTAGAACTGTTATTACCATGATACTGTTACAACAACTACCGATAGAAAATAAATAAATGTTTCTTTCCCCCCAAAAAACTAAGGCCTGGTTGCACAACAGCCGGTTAAATTTTAACCGTGATTATTTTCACGAGAGCCAATCAGAGAAGGCGTTTTTGATTGAAAAGACGGCTTCTCTGATTGGTTCTCGTGGAATTAATCACGGTTAAAATTTAACCGGCTGTTGTGCAACCGGCACTAAAACTACTACATCAAAGTTTAACTGTTAACTGTTAACTGTTTAACAGTTGAAACTGTTAACAGGTTAACTGTTAACTGTTAACTGTTTAACAGTTGAAACTGTTTTGAATGATAGATCATCCATCTCGTATTACACTTCACTATCTGTAGTATACACTTCAAACTATTAGCAATGGCTGAATGGCAAGTGAATTTCACACAGTTTACGTTAAAACTTCCGTTTACGTTTCAAATTCCCACAGTTTACGTTTAAACCTTTTGTTACTTCCGTTTACGTTTCAAATTCCCACAGTTCACGTTAAAACTTCCGTTTACGTTTCAAATTCCCACAGTTTACGTTTAAACCTTTTGTTACTTCCGTTTACGTTTCAAATTCCCCAGTTCACGTTAAAACTTCCGTTCACGTTTCAAATTCCCACAGTTTACGTTTAAACCTTTTGTTACTTCCGTTTACGTTTCAAATTCCCACAGTTCACGTAAAAACTTCCGTTTACGTTTCAAATTCCCACAGTTTACGTTTAAACCTTTTGTTACTTCCGTTTACTTGTACAAATTCTTCCTTATCCCCCTATATAGTAACTCCTCTTTCACTTCTATTTTTCAACTTTTCCTCCATTTTCTTCTTCTCCTCTAAATTATTTGATCAAACTTTTTGTGTAGTTGAGAAGTTGATATTGTGGTAATGATTATCCAAATTGAATAAAAAGACTAAGAAATTGTCAAAAACCACAGATTTTAGTGAAAGTTAGAAAGACTGGTTACGGTTGTTACACCATTGTCAATCTCTGATAAACAGAGCTCAGTTTACCGGCATAAACTGATTAGAGATTGGCAATGGTGTAACAACCAAAACAAGTATTTCTAACTTTCAATAAAATCTGCGGTTTTTGACAATTTCTTAGGGCAGTTCGCACATTGACAGTTTAAACTGAATTTCATTTTAAACTGGATTAAATCCGTATCAAATCTCGTTTGTTATAATGTGTTACATTTTGCGTTTAAGCCACCAGCTGATTAAAAATAGTTTCAGCTTTGACTGTACAAACGGTCCTTAGTCTTTTTATTTAATGAACTAGTAGTTCTGTGAACAGTAGACCTCACGCAGTATTCTCATCCACAAGTACCTGATTGAAACTATAAACCTTATGGAAATACAGCAAGAGACTGGCTTCTCCACACATCTGTGTAATCACTTGTCAGCTGATTTATGATGAATAATTCTTTAGTCTGATTTTTACTCTAATAATGGCGTATGGAGGAGGCTCCTTTCTCCTTTTATATTATCCTTGAAATGTAAAATTTCCAAAAACCTTGTATATACGTCGACGCGCAATTAAAAAAGGAACATACCTGTCAAATTTCATGAAAATCTATTACCGCGTATCGCCGTAAATGCGCAACATATAAACATTTAAACATCAAGAGAAATGCCAAACCGTCGACTTCACTCTTAGACCTCACTTCGCTCGGTCAATAAATTTCGAAAAACTAGAAAATTGAACACAAAAAAATGAAGAGAGAATGGTGTACAGTTTCAGCCATTTTGAATTATTTAGAAATGTTTCATTTTGCCAAGGAAAACGTTTCCAATATTATAGAAATGAGAAAATTAAGATTATCATAAAGAGTATTAGGCTACTGAGACTAGACCCCGTTTCGGAAAGCCAATTTTCTGACTCCAGCTGTTTGAAGTCTAGAACTTGGCTAAATCCCGAGCTCGGAAATTTCATGAAAATCTATTACCGCGTTTCGCCGTAAATGCGCAACATATAAACATTTAAACATTAAGAGAATGCCAAACCGTCAACTTGAATCTTAGACCTCACTTTTCTCGGTCAATAATGAAACTTTTCTATGTTTTTCTTTGTCTCTTAATATCTTCTTTAAACATTTAAACATTCAAACATTTAAACATTAAGAGAATGCCAAACCGTCAACTTGAATCTTAGACCTCACTTTTCTCGGTCAATAATTAAACTTTTCTATGTTTTTCTTTGTCTCTTAACATCTTCTTCATCTTCTTTCAGGATTGGTACTTCTTTCCTTTACTCTCCTTTACTGTACTTAAACAGTTTATCTTGTCTACGTGTTTTCTACAATATCTCTCCACTCCAATTTGTTGCATCAAAATTCAACCACTTGTCTAATACCGGCCCAACCAACCTAAGATAACGAAATTACAATTATTGCGCAAATACAACCAGAGGCCATCTTACACCACACAACACAAAACCAGAACATAAACCAACTTGACTTGATTTCAGAGATTTTACCTCGGATTTCCTCAATCATGTGTCACATTCTCTAAGCTGGGTTACAGTAAGAGAGATTGATTCTCTGATGAACCGACCTAAATCAAGAATTTTGATCCGAGATCATCTGGTTCAAGTTGGTTGATCCCAGTTAATGCAACCAGCGTATGTGGAAGTTTCAAGATAGTTGATCCTGGTTAATATAGAAACCACTGTTTGAGTTCCAAACTAACGTTACGTAATTTGGTAAGATCATGTTTGAAAGATTCCGATCCAGATAGGCATCTATATATATAAAAGCGAAATGGCACTCACTCACTCACTGACTGACTCACTCACTCGGCAGAACTAAAAATCTACCGGATCAAAAACGTTCAAATTTGGTAGGTATGTTCAGTTGGCCCTTTAGAGGCGCACTAAGAAATCTTTTGGCAATATTAATTTCAACTCTAAGGGTGGTTTTTAAGGGTTTAAAGTTCGTCTTTTAGCATGTATATTCTTCTTACTCTCTTTATTATAATTGAAAAAAGGTCATACCATATGTTAATATAGAGCTATAATCTAGAGAGAGTACCTCTTCGAAACTACTCTTACCAGTTGTTAACTGGTAACTAAATTAATAATTTTGTCAGGTTGGCATTAAGTTGAGTTGACTTTGTTAGGTTGGCAGCAAGTTGAAGATTGAAATGCATTTATCGCGGAAAAGTTGATTGGGCAATGCTACTTCAATCAGAGCTATTACTAGGAACATTATATCGCCTGATATGGCAAGCGAAGCGAGCCACTACCTCCGTAAACAAAGCCGTAGTGCATTCGTGTGACGTCAGCACAGGTAGGGCTCCTACACCAATAAAAATTCGTTGATTTCAGCTGATCTATATCAGCTAGAGTTCCTATTGGTCTAGGAGCCCTACCTGTGCTGACGTCACACGAACGCACTACGGCTTTGTTTACGGAGGTAGTGAGCGAGCCCGCTGATCTAATTTTTTACGGGGGTCCAGGTCGGAGCCCCCTGGCTTGACGGATATGGCGAGCGAAGCGAGCCTGACGTCTAGTATCATATAAACCCTTCGTGTAACACAAATATTACACACACATTGTGTAATTGTTTCTTAGTATTTTTATTTGAAATCATATTAATTTGATTGCATTGTATCACCATAAAAAATAATTGATTTCTCTATTATCGCAAAAATGTTTCAAGATCTACCGGAGTACAGAACACTGTTTCAAATTGAAAAATCTGGTGTGGCGCACTCACATAACTTTCCTGCCGTTATGAAAATTGATCACCTGACGCTAGTGTTCCCGCGCATCTCAAGTCTACTATTCAAAGATTTGAGCCAGCTGGTGACAGGGCAATAACGCTGGAGACACACATGAGGTCTGCTATCTCTTCATAGTAAATAAGTTAATAGAATCAACAATAATTTGCAATTGAATGATCACATTTTCTCGAATTAAAAGCTTATTTTCAATTTAAGGTGAAAATGTTACTGAACATTAATTGTAGAGATTTTCATGCTCAATCTACTCCACTTGATTTTTTTTTGTTTCAATTGTATCTGAAGCCTAATAATTGGGTATCTATCTGCATTGATGGGGCGGAGCTCCTGAAATTTTTACAGATATGGGACTTGTGGAAGTTGATAGAGCTTATCGATGACTATTTTAGGTATGAATTTGATCAAAATCGTTGGAGCCGTTTCCGAGAAAATCACGAAAAACCCTGTTTTTGACAACATTTTCGCCATTTTAGCCGCCATCTTGAATTGCATTTGATCGAAATTGTTCGTGTCGGATCCTTATAGTGAAAGGACCTCAAGTTCCAAATTTCAAGTCATTCCGTTAATTGGGAGATGAGATATCGTGTACACAGACGCACATAACCTCATACACATACACACACACACGTACAGACCAATACCCAAAAACCAGTTTTTTGGACTCAGGGGACCTTGAAACGTATAGAAATTTAGAAATTGGGGTACCTTAATTTTTTTGCGGAAAGCAATACTTTCCTTACCTATGGTAATAGGGCAAGGAAAGTAAAAATGATTTCAACTGTTATGCTATGTCACAATTACATCATGTAATTTTTTTCTTGTATTCAATTGTATGTTGTTTTGTAAAGGAGACAAAATGTGGTAACTTGTCTCCATAAATGAATTAATTAAATTATTCCAGTAAATAAATAGGAATTTTTAAATGTCGATAGATTCATTCAATATCTATCTGTTCTATTAGTTCTAAAACTCCTGTTTATCATAACTTCAGAAGGTTCAACTCAAAAACGTTCTCTAGAGCTCTTTAAATTGCTTCAATGTTTCCCACAACTCATCAACATAAATTTCTAACATATTTCCACTTGACTGCCTGAGTAGCATCTATCTTGCAACCAAAAACTTTCATCATAAAATTTACATTCTTTTCTACATGGATTTCGATATTCATATCTATCTCTCGCACTATCGTTCTGTTTAGATGCTATCTCTTTTTCTTCTATCTTTATATGTATTTCTCCATTTTATATTTCAGTTATCTTTCTCAATAGAGAAAGAGCTTCTCCATTAAATTTATTTATTTACAATGCAAATGACACTAATGTAGATAAAATAATAAGGTAGTCCTTTTGCTAATTTTCTTCCAAATTTATAGGTGACAAAGTCCAAGATAAGGTTAGAATTTCACGTGTACAATTTTTATAAAATGTTGGTCCAAAATAAACATTAAAACTATATATTTCAGTTATCTTTCTCAATTGAGAAAGAGCTATCTCTGTGTTCTCTTTTTATCCTATATCTATGGGAAGGATATTGTTTTATATCCTTTTCAGAGAATCGACAATTATTTGTTGAAACACCGCCGATTTCTGAAGTAACATCATAACATAATATTATCGTTATTCTAATTGCATTCGATCTTTGTTCTCAGTGATTAATTTTTTATACTTTGTAAATCAGTTGAATAATTAGCATTACCGTCATTTAATGTAAATAAGTGTGTAAGCCAGTAAATATTGTAACGTACATAAATAAAGAACTCTAATCTAATCTCTATCTCTATCTGTTCATTTTATCTTTCATCTCTCTTTCTATTGCAAATTCTATTTCTCATCCCACGATATCACCCAAAACTTTAAATGATTCCTCACACCAGAAATTCTCTTCACTCACTGAAATTTTCTTTCTCTTTTCCAATCTCTTTCAGAAACACTCTCTTTTTTTCGTTCTCGCTTACTCTCTCCATCCTACGTTTCAGCATCTTTCTTCCTCTAATCCACCTGCTTTTTCTATAACCAAATCTGGTTCTCATACCATACACTCTACACTCACCAAAAATACGTATCATACTACGTGTCTCTTCTATTGCTCACTCTCATTTTCAAGTTTTCTCTCTCTCTCTCTCTCTCTCTCTCTCTCTCTCTCTCTCTCTCTCTCTCTCTCTCTCTCTCTCTCTCTTTTGGTAGAGAGTTAGTGGGGAGGATATTTTTAATATTCTTCCGAAGAATGGACATTGATATGTCCAAAGCTCCGCCAATTTATGTAGATGCATAACAATATGATTATTATCTAGAGTTATTATATTACAAACTGCTTTTTCATATCATATACAGTTCAATAATTATTTTCTTAGTCTATATTTTGTAAATTCATCTATAATTTTGCTGTATTGTAAGCTATTGTATATAAGTGTATAAGCCAGTATATATTGTAATCTACATAAATAAAGTACTCAATCAATCTCTCTCTCTGTCTAGGAAATCTCTCTCCAAAATTTCTCACTGTTTACCGGTTTGATTCCATGCATGGAAAACAGCTGAAATTGAATGACTATGACAAAAATAATATTTTTTATGGTTTTCTCCCTTTCCCATTACACCACATATTCTTATCATATAAATAGTACATTTCGCACCTAGAGCAGAAAATGAAATTTTCCAGCTCGAAATCGGTTTTCAAGTCCGAGGCCGTAGGCCGAGGACTAGAAAAGATTGAGAGCTGGAAAAACATTTTTGCCTGTGGTGCGAACGATATTTTTCGCCACACTACAAGGTATTGCGGACAAAATAAATAAAGAATACAAAATAAAGAATACTCTTCAAGTTATCATACCTATCTCTTGATTTTAGTGGTAGAAAATTTGCAGTCAGGATTTCAGATTCTTTTAAAATTTCACTTGGAATATCACGGTCGTCGTCATCTTCAAGCATTTTTGAAAATTCGTAATGCGCTAATCCACAATAAATAAATGAATAAAAATGGTTGCGAAGCGAATGCTGAATTATTTTGATTGGAAACTCGAACTGAAATCATGGCGACTTCAGCTGATGAAGAAAGTGGACACTCGCCCGATCTAGCGGATGACTTATTAACTACGGACTTCCATGAGCGGCTGGATGTGACCACTTTCTAGTCTAGACCGGAAAAGAAACCCTTTTCTGACGTCAGATGAGAGTCGTCTGCAAACAAGGTCTTTCAGATCTACGTAGGGACTGGAAAACAGCTGCTTTCTGTGCAGTGTGGCGAAAATTGTTGTTTATATAAGAAGATCAATGATGGAAAACATTAAGGGAACTAATGGTGGGAATCTGCTACAAGATTTGGGCTCGGTTTCCGAAAAGCCTGTTGAATTTTAACTTTGATCAAATGTCACGAGAACCAGTCATAAGAGAAAAATTATTTTCAAAAACACCTTCTCTGATTGGTTCTCTTGGCGATGAATCGAGATTAAAAATCAACAGGCTTTTGTGCAACCGAGCCATAGATGAAAAAAAGAAGAAGAAAAAAAAAGAAGAAAAAAAAAGAAGAAGAAAAATAAGAAGAAGAAGAAGAAGAAGAAGAAGAAGAAGAAGAAGAAGAAGAAGAAGAAGAAGAAGAAGAAGAAGAAGAAGAAGAAGAAGAAGAATAAGAAGAAGAAGAAAAATAATAAGAAGAAGAAGAAGTAGAAGAAGAAGAAAAAAGAAGAAGAAGAAGAAGATGAAGAAGACGAAGAAAAAGAAAATGAAGACCCAATAGTTTTGAAAGTAGGGAGAAACTTCTAGGGATGGATTGGATGAAAAAGGAGGAGGAATATGGGAAGAAGAGGAGGAGGAGAGAACACAAATACACTCGTATATCTATGCGCACGCACACACGCACGTGAACACGCACAACGGTAACTTCTTCAATATTTTTGGGCAACGATAACTTTATACGTGACACATGGTCGTTTGTCATTTGTTGCAATTCAGGTGGACACATAACTTACATTTCACATTCCACCAGTCGGCTCCACTGCTTGCGGATGCATGAATGATGGACGAGAGAGAGAAATAGATAGATGGAGAGTGAGAGAGTGCGAGAGGGATGGTTGTGATGAGGGGAAGAAAAGAGAGTGTGAGTTAGAGATGTGAAAGGGGAAGTGAGATACGAGAGATGAGAATTAGAGTGGGTGAGAGAAAGGTCTTGATTTGAAAAATTATGGAGAAGAGAGAGAGGGAGAGTGAGAGAGGAGAGAGAGATGGTTGCGATGAGGGGAAGAAAAGAGAGTGTGAGTTAGAGATGTGAAAGGGGAAGTGAGACAGGAATGGAGAGATGAAAATAAGAGTGGGTGAGAGAAAGGTCTTGATTTGAAAATGATGGAGAGGAGAGAGAGAGAGTGTGAGAGATGAGTGAGCATGTGAGAGGTGTGGTGAGATAGGAAAGGAGAGATGAAAATAAGAGTGGGTAAGAGAGAGAACAGGTATCATAATTTGAAGAAAGATTAAGGAGATAGATCAGATTAGATTTCTCAATGTATGTTACAATAATTACTGGCTTATACACTAATTTACATTAGTTCAGGTGGAAGTTTTGTCAACTCCCACTAAACTCCTGATTCGGAGTTTGTAAACTAGGTTATGTTCATAGAATGCATGTAGTATAATAATAATAATATCGAGTGACCTGGCTGGCTCAGGTCTGGTGTCAGAGTTTTCAGGTCGCAACTGATCAATTTCAGGGCCTCTGACATGACCTAACGACTGATTTTTAGGCAGCCGGGACCGACGGCTAAACGTGTCTATCCGAAACACGGGAGTGACCCGAGATAAATATCTTGCCCGGGCCGGGATTTGAACCCGGGCCTCTGAATCATGAAGCCAGCATCTGATCCACTCGACTACGGCCACTCCTAATGCATGTAGTAACATCAGCTAAGCAGGTAATGTTTTTTGATTCTTAATTATTATTTCCTACAAATACGTTGAAAAGTGGCCATTGCTGCACTGATTACAGAACGCAAAGAATCACTTTTCCGCTCTAGTGCGGGAAAAATTTTTCTGCACTCCAGATTTGCAACATGGCAACGCAAAATACTTAGTAGGTTATATGGAGCAACAGTGCAGCAAAATCAAAATGAAGTTGGTAACAGTGACTGCTGTGGCTGCTATAGTGAGCAGAGGTGCAACCAAGCACAACGCGCTAATTATTAGTATTAGATATTATAACCAAGGACAACATTTTTATTCAATTTGACAATAAAGTAAGGTTTTTATCAATAATAAAATTACACAGAAAAATATTTGATGCATTTCAGGCAATTTTACCCATAATTACCCACTTTTCATATTCAATGGTAACTGTAGGAGAAACTTAATGTGAAATACGTGCGCAAAGTTCCTCTGCTGCACTCAACAAACCATTCCTCGCCTACGGCTCGGGCGTAAACGTTTCTTTCGGTGCAGCAAACTTTCACTTTGCGCACTAGTTGCACAAATAACTATTCTTCTCTAGATTATTATGACAAAAAAATAGTGTAAGTTACTTGGACGTGAATGTCTTTTGCAGTGCTCGAATGAAATTCTAGTCTCGGCTGACGCCTCGACTAGAGACATCAATGTCGCCTGCGAAACGGCCCTTCCTGTCCTTGTGACTTAAGGCTGTACAAAGTCTAAAAATAAACTTTCTACTCGCGATATTTTTCAAAGTTTTTCGATTTGTCGAAAGCTATCAAAATGAAAAAATGTTTTCTCAAATAAACATTTTTTCCGATCATACTTTTGAGATATGAGCGCCTAAAGTTTAAATTTTTGGGACAGAACATTTCAAATTCGGTGAGAGATGAATCCATGAGATTTAGAGGATAGATTCTTCATGGTATTGTTGATATAGTGAAAATAAAAACTTTCTGGAAATATTAAATTTTTCATATAGTTATTCAATTTACTAAAAATAAAAAAAAACTTTTAGTTGAGTTATTTTTGGTAAATTGAATAACTTTTTCAAAAATTGATATTTTCAGAAAAAAATTTGTTTTACAAGAACAACAATACCATGAATCCATCCTCTGAATCTCATGGATTTATCTCTTACCGAATTTGAAATGTTCTGTCCCAAATATTTCAACTTTAGGCGCTCATATCTCAAAAAGTAATGATCGGAAAAAATGTTTTCCAGAGAAAACTTTTTCATTTTGATAGCTTGATGATAAACAAATCGAAAAACTTTGGAAAATATCGCGAGTAGAAAGTTTATTTTTAGCCTTTGCTGAGCCTTAAGATAGGCCTACTATTTCAAAAAAAAACCTTTTTGAGAGAAGACTATATTCATGCACTTTAAGTAGGCCCTAACCCCAAGAAAACAGCATTGTAGACTTACATAATTATTATAATAGTAGGAAACCATACAATACATTGGGAAAGACAGCAACCGCAAAGACCAATGATGGTGGAGATGATGTTGATGTTGATGAAAAAGGGAGAGAAGAAGAAGAAGAAGAAGGAGAAGAAGAAGAAGAAGAGAAGAAGAAGAAGAAGAAGAAGAAGAAGAAAAGAAGAAGAAGAAGAAGAAGAAGAAGAAGATAATGAAGAAGAAGATGATGTTGCTGATGAAGAAGATGTTGGAGATGATTATGTTGATGGTGATTATTATTATTATTAGTATTAAGGGTAATGGGAGTTGTCGTCAGGGATTGAGGAGGGATATGAAAAAGCCAGCAAAGCATGAATATGCCATGAGATGCTGTTTGGGGGTAGCCATAAAGGGGACAGAAGGTCCCCCCCCCCCTATAAGTGACTTTAGGGTACAGAGAAAGATAAGACTGGTGAAAAAGGTATAGTAGAGCGCAGATTAAGAAGAAGAAGAAGAAGAAGAAGAAGTAGTAGTAAAAGAAGAAGAAGAAGAAGAAAAAAAAAAGAAGAAGAAGAAGAAGAAGAAGGAGAAGAAGAGAAGAAGAGGAAGAAGAGGAAGAAGAAGAAGAAAAAGAAAAAGGAGAAGACAGGAGGAAGAAGAAGAAGAAGAAGAAGAAGAAGAATAAGAAGAAGAAGAAGGAGAAGAAGATGGAAGATGATGATGTAGAAGAAGAAGAAGACGACGACGATGAAGAAGAAGAAGAAGAGGATGATAAAGAAGAAACGTAGAATGAGAAAAATAGAAGAGAATGTTGAGATGTAGCTGAGAAAGAAATTGAGCTAAAACGAGTGGAAAGAGAATAAGAGCTCATAAAGAATTAAAAAGACGGCAGGTGGTTGTTTATGAATTAAGCGGCCGGTTGCTATAGCAACCACTACAAGGGGTGGAAGGCAGCTGCACTGGAGCTCCCGCAATTTCACATCCACCAAAACCGGCCACATTCGAATAACATCGTAAATATTCCTCTCCAGCTATTCATTCAATAACATGCAGGCTTGGTTTCTACAGGAGCCATGATGCTAGAGATTCATCTAGTCCAATAACAAGTCATGCTCAGATTCTAGAAGTCTGTGGCCCGGTCGCACAAAATTCGGTTAAATTTAAACCGTGAATAATTTTTCACGAGAACCAATCAAAGAAAGCTTTTTCATAAACAGGCTTCTCTGATTGGTTCAATCAATGCTAGAACTTGAAGTCACAGTGCCGGTTGCACAAAAGCCGGTTAAAATTTAATCGTGATTAATTCGACGAGAACCAATCTGGTTCTTGTGGAATTAATCACGATTAAAATTTAACCGGCTTTTGTGCAACCGGCACTCTGAGACTTCAAGTTTTAGCACAAATTCGAGACTGTCTTCAAGATATTTGTCTTGTTATAGTTTTTGTCTATTCTTCATGCGTTTTTTTATGTAATTGAGGATTATTTTTTCCAAAGTTGCGTTTGTCTATTATAGATTTATTCTACATCTTTCTCTTCGAAATTAAATTTTCTACAAGTTCTGTAGGAAAATATTTTGTGTTTATTGTACATTTAACATAGTAAATTCACTTCAAACCTCAAATAAACTTGTTTATCGGGACCAAGTTTCGCGTATTTCGTCACATATCTTAAAATTACTGTAGCTACAGGACAGGAAACGGTTTTATAGAATTTTTCAGTTCTTTTTACATAAAGTACGCTAAATTGTTTATCTCAATTAACTTGATTTTTGATAACTTATTAGGGTTTCGTTTCGGCAGGGGAACAGAAATTCAGACTAAATCATCCATCCTGTATAACTTGGTAACCAAGCATTTTCGGACCTATGTTGATTTGAACTTTTTTTCTTCTTTTGATGTGAGATATCACGCACTGACTTAGGCTAGCTTCACACGCATTCGGTTTCATTCGATTCGGTTCGTTTTCGGTTCGGTTCGGTTCGTTACCGAAAACTAATGAGGCTTTCATACATGTCAGGTTTCAATTCGTACGGTTCTAATTAGGTATTTTCTTCTCGAACACAGCTGTGTTTGGATTTTCACAGTTCATGCTGGTATATTTAAATATAAAACAGCAGGTGTAAAATTGTAAGTATTTCTTGAACAACAAATTATTTGAATAGTTTCTTTTTGATTTTGTTAATTTTGGATGTTCAGAGAGATTATTTTTTTAAATTGAAAATTTGTTCCTTGTTTTGACACATGGTATATAAACTTCATCTCTTCTCTTGATGAAATCATGTAATATTCGTGGAGAAAAAATAAAAATTCTCTCTGAGTTTTAATTTATATCTTTCATATTTTTTTAGCAAACTATTCATTGAGAGAAAAATGTTCCTGTGAACTAACAGAAATGAAATAACCATATGATTTTGACTTGGGAAATTTTGAACAGATAATCACGATATCAGGTTAAAATAGAAACAAAAAAGGCAAGCGTGTGTGTGTAAAAGACTTTGTTTTTTCCTGTTTCCCCAGCAACGAATTCGAATATGATGAAACTATTCGTGTCAAGGGGGCGTTTGGTGCTATGCGTTTGCTATTCGGTACCAAATTCAAACCGAATCATCGTTTCACACTTATCGGAATTTGCCGAAAACGAAACGAGCCGAACCTAACCGAAAGTGTGTGAAAGTAGCCACTTGCTAGTAACGAATTAAAACCTGATGGAATTTATAAGTCAAGTGGACGTTCGGTCCTATGCGGTTTCTATTCGGTACCGAATTACCGTTTCACACTTATCGGAATTTACCGAAAACGAACCGAACCAAATGAATGTGAAACTAGCCTTATGGGCACCTTTTTTCAGAACACTATGTATAATTTTCATTGACCTATTCCCACTCAGCAAGGCTGCGCGAGTTTGAATGTTCCCATTAAATCTTATAGGAATAATATCCTCACTGTCACAGTCATTTTCACTGTCATTGTTAAGAAGGAATCCAGCTTTATAGTCAAAGCTTGCTTTCAACAACATTCATGCTAATAAAGATTTACAAACCCTCGTGAAACAACTATTCCCAGGCCATTCTACACGAATACATCTAATCCTATTCACCATAGAGCTCCATCCCATCTCAAATTGACTCCCATACACTTCTGAAGGTGTCTCGTGCTCCCACGCTCACCGGTGCGTGTGAATGTGGGTGTGTGCATGTGTGTGTGTGTGTGTGTGTGTGTGAAACGGTAAAGAACAGGTATCTCAATTTGAAGAAAGATGAAGGAGATAGATTAGATTAGATTAGATTTCTCTATGTATGTTACAATAATTACTGGCTTATACAATAATTTACATTAGTTCAGGTGGAAGTTCTGTCAACTTCCACAAAATTCCTGATTCGTAATTTGTAATCTATGTTATGTTTATAGAATGCATGTAGTAACGTCAGCACAAGCAGGTAATGTTTTCTATTTCTCATTTATTTATCTTTAGATTATTATGTCAAGAAATAGTGTACGTTACTTGGACGTGAATGTCTTTTGCAGTGCTCGAATGAAATTCTAGTCTCGGCTGACGCCTCGACTAGAGACATCAATGTCGCCTGCAAAACGGCCCTTCCTGTCCTTGTGACTAAAGGCTGTGCAAAGTCTAAAAATAAACTTTCTACTCGCGATATTTTTCATAGTTTTTCGATTTCTATATATCATCAAGCTATCAAAATGGACAAGGTTTCTCAGGAAAACATTTTTTTCCGATCATTACTTTTAGAGATATGAGCGCCTAAAGTTTAAATTTTTGGGACAGAACATTTCAAATTCGGTGAGAGATGAATCCATGAGATTTAGAGGATAGATTCTTCATGGTATTGTTGATATAGTGAAATAAAAACTTTCTGGAAATATTAAATTTTTCAGATAGTTATTCAATTTACTAAAAATAAAAAAAAAACTTTTAGTTGAGTTATTTTTGGTAAATTGAATAACTTTTTCAAAAATTGATATTTTCAGAAAAAAATTTGTTTTACAAGAACAACAATACCATGAATCCATCCTCTGAATCTCATGGATTTATCTCTTACCGAATTTGAAATGTTCTGTCCCAAATATTTCAACTTTAGGCGCTCATATCTCAAAAAGTAATGATCGGAAAAAATGTTTTCCAGAGAAAACTTTTTCATTTTGATAGCTTGATGATAAACAAATCGAAAAACTTTGGAAAATATCGCGAGTAGAAAGTTTATTTTTAGCCTTTGCTGAGCCTTAAGATAGGCCTACTATTTCAAAAAAAAACCTTTTTGAGAGAAGACTATATTCATGCACTTTAAGTAGGCCCTAACCCCAAGAAAACAGCATTGTAGACTTACATAATTATTATAATAGTAGGAAACCATACAATACATTGGGAAAGACAGCAACCGCAAAGACCAATGATGGTGGAGATGATGTTGATGTTGATGAAAAGGGAGAGAAGAAGAAGAAGAAGAGGAGAAGAAGAAAAGAAGAAGAAGAAGAAGAAGAAGAAGAAGAAGAAGAAGAAGAAGAAGAAGAAGAAGAAGAGAAGAAGAAGAAGAAGAAGAAAAGAAGAAGAAGAAGAAGAAGAAGAAGAAGAAGAAGAGAAGAAGAAGAAGAAGAAGAAGAAGAAGAAGAAGAAGAAGAAGAAGAAGAAGAGAAGAAGAAGAAGAAAAGAAGAAGAAGATAATGAAGAAGAAGATGATGTTGCTGATGAAGAAGATGTTGGAGATGATTATGTTGATGGTGATTATTATTATTATTAGTATTAAGGGTAATGGGAGTTGTCGTCAGGGATTGAGGAGGGATATGAAAAAGCCAGCAAAGCATGAATATGCCATGAGATGCTGTTTGGGGGTAGCCATAAAGGGGACAGAAGGTCCCCCCCCCCTATAAGTGACTTTAGGGTACAGAGAAAGATAAGACTGGTGAAAAAGGTATAGTAGAGCGCAGATTAAGAAGAAGAAGAAGAAGAAGAAGAAGTAGTAGTAAAAGAAGAAGAAGAAGAAGAAAAAAAAAAGAAGAAGAAGAAGAGATAGGAGAAGATAGTAGAAGAAGAGGAAGAAGAGGAAGAAGAAGAAGAAAAAGAAAAAGGAGAAGACAGGAGGAAGAAGAAGAAGAAAAGAAGAAGAAGAAGAAGAAGAAGAAGAAGAAGAAGAAGAAGAAGAAGAGAAGAAGATGGAAGATGATGATGTAGAAGAAGAAGAAGACGACGACGATGAAGAAGAAGAAGAAGAAGAGGATGATAAAGAAGAAACGTAGAATGAGAAAAATAGAAGAGAATGTTGAGATGTAGCTGAGAAAGAAATTGAGCTAAAACGAGTGGAAAGAGAATAAGAGCTCATAAAGAATTAAAAAGACGGCAGGTGGTTGTTTATGAATTAAGCGGCCGGTTGCTATAGCAACCACTACAAGGGGTGGAAGGCAGCTGCACTGGAGCTCCCGCAATTTCACATCCACCAAAACCGGCCACATTCGAATAACATCGTAAATATTCCTCTCCAGCTATTCATTCAATAACATGCAGGCTTGGTTTCTACAGGAGCCATGATGCTAGAGATTCATCTAGTCCAATAACAAGTCATGCTCAGATTCTAGAAGTCTGTGGCCCGGTCGCACAAAATTCGGTTAAATTTAAACCGTGATTAATTTTTCACGAGAACCAATCAAAGAAAGCTTTTTCGAAAACAGGCTTCACTGATTGGTTCAATCAATGCTAGAACTTGAAGTCTCAGAGTGCCGGTTGCACAAAAGCCGGTTAAATTTTAATCGTGATTAATACCACGAGAACCAATCAGAACTTGAAGCCACAGTGCCGGTTGCACAAAAGCCGGTTAAAATTTAATCGTGATTAATTCGACGAGAACCAATCTGATTGGTTCTCGTGGAATTAATCACGATTAAAATTTAACCGGCTTTTGTGCAACCGGCACTCTGAGACTTCAAGTTCTAGCACAAATTCGAGACTGTTTTCAAGATATTTGTCTTGTTATAGTTTTTGTCTATTCTTCATGCGTTTTTTTATGTAATTGAGGATTATTTTTTCCAAAGTTGCGTTTGTCTATTATAGATTTATTCTACATCTTTCTCTTCGAAATTAAATTTTCTACAAGTTCTGTAGGAAAATATTTTGTGTTTATTGTACATTTAACATAGTAAATTCACTTCAAACCTTAAATAAACTTGTTTATCGGGACCAAGTTTCGCGTATTTTGTCACATATCTTAAAAATTACTGTAGCTACAGGACAGGAAACGGTTTTATAGAATTTTTCAGTTCTTTTTACATAAAGAACGCTAAATTGTTCATCTTAATTAACTTGATTTTTGATAACTTATTAGGGTTTCGTTTCGGCAGGGGAACAGAAATTCAGACTAAATCATCCATCCTGTATAACTTGGTAACCAAGCATTTTCGGACCTATGTTGATTTGAACTTTTTTTCTTCTTTTGATGTGAGATATCACGCACTGACTTAGGCTAGCTTCACACGCATTCGGTTTCATTCGATTCGGTTCGTTTTCGGTTCGGTTCAGTTCGTTACCGAAAACTAATGAGGCTTTCATACATGTCAGGTTTCAATTCGTACGGTTCTAATTAGGTATTATCTTCTCGAACACAGCTGTGTTTGGATTTTCACAGTTCATGCTGGTATATTTAAATATAACAGCAGGTGTAAAATTGTAAGTATTTCTTGAACAACAAAATTTTAAAGTTAATTAAAAATCGTGAATTATTTGAATAGTTTCTCTTTGATTTTGTTAATTTTGGATGTTCAGAGAGATTATTTTTTTAAATTGAAAATTTGTTCCTTGTTTTCACACATGGTATATAAACTTCATCTCTTCTCTCCATTGATGAAATCATGTAATATTCGTGGAAAAAAAATAAAAATTCTCTCTGAGTTTTAATTTATATCTTTCATATTTTTTAGCAAACTATTCATTGAAAAAAAATGTTCCTGTGAACTAACAGAAATGAAATAACCATATGATTTTGACTTGGGAAATTTTGAACAGATAATCACGATATCAGGTTAAAATAAAAACAAAAAAGGCAAGCGTGTGTCAAAGACTTTGTTTTTTCCTGTTTCCCTGGCAACGAATTCGAATATGATGAAACCTATTCGTGTCGAGGGGGCGTTCGGTGCTATGCGGTTGCTATTCGGTACCGAATTCAAACCGAATCATCGTTTCACACTTATCGGAATTTGCCGAAAACGAAACAAACCGAACCGAACCAAAAGTGTGTGAAAGTAGCCACTCGCTAGTATCGAATTAAAACCTGATGGAATTTATTAGTCAAGTGGACGTTCGGTTCTATGCGGTTTCTATTCGGTACCGAATTACCGTTTCACACTTATCGGAATTTACCGAAAACGAACCAAACCGAATGAATGTGAAACTAGCCTTATGGGCACCTTTTTTCAGAACACTCTGTATAATTTTCATGAGCTATGATTGGACTATTCCCGCTGAGCAAGGCTGGGCGAGTATGAATGGTCCCATTAAATCTTATAGGAATAATATCCTCACTGTCCCAGTCATTTTCACTGTCATTGTTAAGAAGGAATCCAGCTTTATAGTCAAGGATTGCTTTCAACAACATTTATGCTAATAAAGATTTACAAACTCTCGTAAAACAACTATTCCCAGGCCATTCTACACGAATACATCTAATCCCATTCACCATAGAGCTCCATCCCATCTCAAATCGACTCCCATACACTTCCATAGGTGTCTCGTGCTCCCACGCTCACCGGTGCGTGTGAATGTGGGTGTGTGCATGTGTGTGTGTGTGAGTGCCGGGCAACCAGCAGCGGTTGCCATGGCAACGGCGTCCCTCATCCTTACGCCGGTTGCCTAGCAACGAGCTAGTCGCGTCACCAGGGGAACTGCAGCAGTTCCGTCAACGACAAGCTATAATGAAAGAACACAACCCTTCTCCATTCTATTCACTGCCAAATGTCAGCTACGGTTCAACCAGAAGCAGTAATACTGGATGAAAATACTACAGTAAGGTCCACGTTATAACGGCCGTATTTGATTAACAATGGTCATAACTCTTGCAACGAAAATCAAAATATCTCGAAATTCACAAGCTGACGTATAGCCAAACTGTAGAGTATAAGCACGAACCAAAACATGAAGAAACATTAAGGGCCGTTTGCACAGTGTAAGTCTAAGCCAAAGCTTAAACCAAATCTGGTTTTTTTTTTTGTTTAAACTAATATACCGTTTGCACAGCATCAGTATAAACTCTGTATTGAGTTTAAACTCTGAGAAAGTTTAAACCTCCAAAGCAGGAGGTTTAAACCAAGAAATAATTTGGATTAACTTGACATCTGGAAAGATTTCATGGGGAAACAGCTGATAGTAAGTTATTTTTGACGGTTGTTTTTAATGCCTCTGTAGACGATAATATTATTGAATTAGGTTATAGTGAATAATTATTATTTGAATGTAAAAATAATTATAATGGAGGAATTGATAGAAGTTTATGATGCGATTGATAAAGATGACTGCGAAGAAATCTTAATACTGAGATAAATTGGGCAAAAACTAATGATTTAAATTTCTGGGATGATAGAGAATTTTCTTAACGGTTTTGCTTGAGTAAAGCAACTGCCAGTCCAGTATTTGATTAAATAAACCACTTAATAGAAAATAAGACAATTTTTAACAGTGGTCTTTGATTTGGAAACATATTTTTAAACCACATAACTGGGATATTTTGCTTTCCGAGAGATTTCTAATAAACGAGGAAGACCGTAGTAGATTTAAGCGTAACAAAATCGCTTTTTTAAAAACATTCTAAAATATATTTTTTGGTGCCTACTAAATATAAGTTTGTACCTAATAGTAATATAGCATTTCATCATTTTTTGAAGAATTTCTTGATCGCTTTTCACTTTTATTGCCGTACAGCTTACAGCTCTGTGGATTTTGATCAAGGAAATAGTAGCTACATAACCTCAATTTACTGATGATTTGTAAACAAATAACAAATTTCCTGTAAAAATCAGCCTTCCTGATATTATAAACAATGACATTCTATTACCAACTTAACGCTAAACTAGCTCAACTTAAACTGGATTAGTAAATGCACTGATAAAATCGATTCAAGTTTAAACTTTCAGATTAACTTAAACTCGATTAACTTAATCGAGTTTAGCAATCTATACTGTGCAAACGGCCCTAAGGGTTTGAAATGTGGAAGGGTAGGTTAATGGATTAGTTGTTTGCTTTTAAATGGCGAAATGCGTGTATTATTAAAATGCTTCGATAATATGGTAACATTTGTGTGAAATACTGTTGTGTTCGAATTCATCTTTACTTGCCAACAAAAAACAGAATCTCATGAAAATCCACAGATGGAAATTACTTAGATAGTGAAATTATACAAATGCTTATGAATTAATTATTATCATCAAACGAAAATCCAAATTAAATGCTGTAATTCACCCCGAAGACTTCTACTACTGCAAATATTGAAAAGACTACAAAATCAACAGATGGAAATTACTGAGATATTGCAATTATTCAAATTCTAATGAATTAATTATTATCATTAAACGAAAATCCAAATTAAATGCTGTAATTCATCCCGAATGTTTATCAATGTTCTTTGTAACTGACCTATTCGACAAGATCCATGTATATATAAAAGCGAAATGGCACTCACTCACTGATTGACTGACTGACTCACTCACTCACTCACTCACTCACTCGCATAACTAAAAATCTACCGGACCAAAAACGTTCAAATTTGGTAGGTATGTTCAGTTGGCCCTTCAGAGGCGCACTAAGAAATCTTTTGGCAATATTTTAACTCTAAGGGTTGTTTGTAAGGGTTTAAAGTTCGTCTTTTAGCATGTATATTCTTCTTCTCCCAATCTCTTAATTATAATTGAAATTTCCATATCATATTTTACTATAGAACTACAATCTAGATAGAGTACCTCTTCGAAACAGTTGTTAACTGGCAACTAAATTAATAATTTTGTCAAGTTGGCATTAAGTTGAGTTGACTTTGTTAGGTTGGCACCAAGCTGAAGATTTAAATGCATTTATCGCGGAGAAATTGATTGGGCACTGCTACTTCAATCCTGGGAATAATATTATATAACTAGCAGTCAGGTTCGCTTCGCTCGCCATATCCGTTTAGCCAGCCGTTTAGTCTGGACCCCCGACTAGATTGTCCTAACATATGATAAAAATACCCAAATGAAAAATGCAGGCAAGCGAAGCGAGCCTGCTGATCTCATTCTTGGACGATCCAGCCGGGGGTCCAGGGGGCGGAGCCCCCTGGCTAGACGGATATGGCGAGCGAAGCGAGCCTGACGGCTAGTATTTTATATATTTAATGATCAAATATTAACTATTCTATTCTCTGTTTGGTTTTCGTGGCATTTAATCACGGCAGAGAAAACTCCTATAATGCTATTTAAGCTATTTAAACTGCTATTATTAATTCTGTGATCACGGTTAAACTTTATATGCTTTAGGTCAACAGAGCCTATAAGTTTTATAAGTATGATTAAAGTTTCTATAGAAGAATTGATACATAAGAAACTACCTAACGATTAAAGTTCTATAAATGTTAAGTTCCCGGGATGACAAATAATTTTTGAATAGTAGCGCTCATCGAATTTCCATCTAGCTGTTTACTCTGTTGTCAATATTTATTTGCAGTAGCAGAAGTCTTCGGGGTGAATTACAGCATTTATTTTGGATTTTCGTTTGATAATAATAATTCTATAAAAGAATTAAGACATGATCAAATTATGCATCAGTATAAAAAGAGTACTGGATGATTTTTATTTTATTTCAAAAATTCTAGTAGCCCTATAAAGCAAAATTGAAGAATCATAGAGTAACTACAGATAGAGTTAAATTTTGTATCATTTGTCTCGGGGAGAATTAAGACGTAACACACTGGGAGGGAGAGTGAGAAACCACCTTTGGAAAAGTAAGAATGGGGTGATATAAAGAGGGCCGTGGCACAAGTAGGCCACTTGGTCGGTCTAGTACCACCCTTGAGCAAAGCAGCCCTTCTGAGGCGTCTCTGCCCCGTTGCTAGGCAACCGCTCACTGCTTGCCACCCTAAAGTGAGGTCCACGTTATAATGGCAGTATTTGAATAACATTGCTATCCTTGTCTATCATTCCACAAAGCATATAGCGCTATCCTTTTCTACCTCCGCAATGTTGCGATAGAGAGGTCTACATTATAAGGCAGTATTTGATTAACATTGGTGTTGCTATCCTTGTCCATCATTCAACAACGTTATCCTTTTATTTCTCTCAAACGCTGCCAGATCGTTTTCTAACGATGTAGAAGTAAAAATCAATTTATAAAATATTTACAAAATATTCAATCTCAATTATAAAAATCTATTATTCAAATATTGAAAAACATACTCGACAAATAAAGCATAATTGATTATTTTAAACAAAAAAGAACAGTTAATATTACATCAGATATACCCGTATCATCTATCCGCTAGGGAAGGCAGTAACGAAGCGGAGATTTGGCAACGCTTTTCTTCTATATTATTTCTCGACTACCATTATAACCCCACTATAGCAACCGTGGTTGGCAACCCTTCAGTCAGATCCACCTGAAACTGGCAGCATTGGTTAAATACAAAGCATTCATGTTAAGCATACAAGGATTGCTGACAGTTTGACTGTGCTGGCTAATTATTGAACGAGCGTTAGCGAGTTTTCACTTTTGAATTAATGAAGGCTAAAGTCGTTGTCCGCCTGTTTTTATGTTCTACAATAACTTTAGAAAGAATTGATCAATCATCTTCAAATTTTGAACACGTATTCTTCGACCTTTTTACAGGTCAAGTTTGTTGGACAACAAAATTAACTCACTCCTTAGTTATTTTTCAGGAGATAACATACTAGCCGTCGGGCTCGCTTCCCTCGCCATATCCGTCTAGCCAGGGGGCTCCGCCCCTGGACCCCCGACTGGATCGTCCAAAAATGACATCAGCGGGCTTGCTTCGCTCGCCTGCATGTAGACCTCAGCGGAACCTCTGTACCGAATTCTGGACCTCCGACTGGATTGTCCAAAAATGAGATCAGCGGGCTCGCCTGTATGTAGACCTCAGCGAAACCTCTGTACCGAATTTGAAAGTATTATGTCAATTTGATCTCGAAAAACACACCTGTTACTATATCGGCGTATCTTTGGCGAACAAAATTCTTCTACCTCAGCTAAACCTGTGTACTGAATTTTTTAATAGTTATTTGTGCAACTAGTGTGCAACTAGTGCGCTGCACCGAAAGAAACGTTTACGCCCGAGCTGTAGGCGAGGGCGGAATGGTTTCTTGAGTGCAGCAGAGAAACTTTGCACACGTATTTCACATTAAGTTTTTCCTACAGTTACCATTGAATATGAAAAGTGGGTAATTATGGGTAAAATTGCCTGAAATCCATCAAATGTTTTTCTGTGTAATTTTATTATTGATAAAAACCTTAATTTATTGTCAAATTGAATAAAAATGTTGTCCTTGGTTATAATATATAATGTAATAATTAGCGCGTTGTGCTTGGTTGCACCTCTGCTCACTATAGCAGCCACAGCAGTCACTGTTACCAACTTCATTTTGATTTTGCTGCACTGTTGCTCCATATAACCTACCAAGTATTTTGCGTTGCCATGTTGCAAATCTGGAGTGCAGAAAAATTTTTCCCGCACTAGAGCGGAAAAGTGATTCTTTGCGTTCTGTAATCAGTGCAGCAATGGCCACTTTTCAACGTAACTGTAGGAAAAATATATTTCCATCAATTATTGAAAAAGGTGAGGAAAAGCAGAAAAGTTTTTCATTTCAATAGGAACCCCAATGAAACCTACTGTCAATATTATTCTTGTAGAGGAAATATTTTGCTGTTTTCATAGTTTTCATCAACTCTGTCTAATGGAGTGATCCGTGGTCTAGTGGATAGAGTGCTTGCGTAGCAGCACAGAGATCCCGGGTTCAAACCCTCTCAATACCAAAAGTTTTTTAACCAGATCACTCCCGTGTTATCGGATGGGCACGTTAAACTGTCGGTCCCGGCTGAAGTATGACAGTCGTAAGGCCCATTGACGGCTTAAATTATATATTCAGGCGGTGGGACCTTCCACTACCTCCGTAAACAAAGCCGTAGTGCATTCATGTGACGTCAGCACAGGTAGGATTCCTTCACCAATAAAAATTCGTTGATTTCAGCTGATCTATATCAGCTAGTGTTTTGATTGGTGTTGGGGCCCTACTTGTTCTGACGTCACACGAATGCACTACGGCTTTGTTTACGGAGGTAGTGGACCTTCCCGCAAGGGACTCCCCACCAACAAAAGCCATACGAATTTACTTTTAACTCTGTATAATAAAAAGTTGCGGGTTTCAGATTACAATACAACAGTTTTCGAGCGAGTTCTCCAACCCAGGGGGTCAATAGTTACTGACAGTTTGAACTGTGCTGAAAAATCTGTCAGAATTGCTTGAGAGGGTGCATCGATGTTCTTTACTTTGAATGCTAAAAGTACGAGGTTTATCACAGGAGCGAAGCAACACTTAATTGCAAGTACCTACTTCACTCTCGGCTATTTATTTAGATTGCAAGCGGTTGAATAGTTTAGATGATGGTCGAAATTGGAACTTGAAATTTCGTAGATCGTGAATTCGTTATGAACTCTAGAACTCAGCCTACCTCTACTACTCTACGTACTACCAGAGTCAAAAGAGATGTTGTTACTTTCCTTGCCCTATTACCATAGGTAAGGAGAGTATTGCTTTCCGAAAAAAAAATAAGTTACCCCAATTTCTTAATTTCTATATCTTTCAAGGTCCCCTGAGTCCAAAAAAATGGTTTTTGGGTATTGGTGTGTGTGTGTGTGTGTGTGTGTGTGTGTGTGTGTGTGTGTGTGTGTGGTGTGTGTGTGTGTGTGTGTGTGTGTGTGTTGTGTGTGTGTGTGTGTGTTGTGTGTGTGTGTGTGTGTTGTGTGTGTGTGTGTGTGTGTGTGTGGTGTGTGTGTGTGTGTGTGTGTGTGTGGTGTGTGTGTGTGTGTGTATGTGCGTCTGTGTACACGATATCTTATCTCCCAATTAACGGAATGACTTGAAATTTGGAACTTAAGGTCCTTTCACTATAAGGATCCGACACGAACAATTTCGATCAAATGCAATTCAAGATGGCGGCTAAAATGGCGAAAATGTTGTCAAAAACAGGGTTTTTCGTGATTTTCTCGGATCCAACAATGTTTTGATCAAATTCATACCTAAAATAGTCATCGATAAGCTCTATCAACTGCCACAAGTCCCATATCTGTAAAAATTTCAGGAGCTTTGCCCCATCAATGCAGATAGATTACCAATTATCAGGCTTCAGATACAATTGAAACAAAAAAAATCAAGTGGAGTAGATTGAGCATGAAAATCTCTACAATTAATGTTCAGTAACATTTTCACCTAAAATTGAAAATAAGCTTTAAATTCGAAAAAATGTGATTATTCAATTGCAAATTATTGTTGATTCTATTAAATCATTCACTATGAAGAGATAGCAGACCTCATGTGTGTCTCCAGGGTTATTGCCCTGTCACCAGCTGGCTCAAATCTTTGAATTGAGATGCGCGTGAACACTAGCGTCAGGTGATCAATTTTCATAATGGCAAGGAAAGTTGTGTGAGTGCGCCACACCAGATTTTTTTATTTGTATAGAGACGTTTGGTACTACAGGGGTAACTAGTGAAGTTTTAGTCTACATTTCCTGTAGATTAGTCTACATTTTTTGTATATTCATAGAATAGGATAGGCCTAGTTTTAGTTATGCATGCAACAGTATGCAATAAAATGAAAATAAACATTGTAAACTTAAATATTAGATTTAAAAATCTTGTGTGGCGCACTCACAGAACTTTCCTTGCCGTTATGAA
Source organism: Nilaparvata lugens (assembly GCF_014356525.2). Lineage (NCBI taxonomy): Eukaryota > Metazoa > Arthropoda > Insecta > Hemiptera > Delphacidae > Nilaparvata > Nilaparvata lugens. The sequence goes on from NC_052514.1 coordinate 39,862,896, forward strand.
AATTGATCACCTGACGCTAGTGTTCACGCGCATCTCAAGTCTACTATTCTACGATCCAAGCCAGCTGGTGACAGGACAATAACGCTGGAGACACACGAAGTCTGCAATATCTTCATAGTGAATGATTGAATAGAATCAACAGTTGTCAACAGTCTGCAATTGCAATAATAGCATTTTCTAGAATTTCGAACTAATTTTAAATTTTAGGTGAAAATGTTACTGAAAATTTATTGTAGAGATTTTCATGCTCAATCATTTCCACTTGGAATGTTTTGTTTGAATTGTATCTGAAGCCTGATAATTGGGAATCTAGAATTAAACTTTGCATAGATGGGGCGGAGCTCCTGGAATTTTTACAGATAGATCGAAATTGTTCGTGTAGGATCCTTATATTGTAAGGACCTTAAGTTCCAAATTTCTAGTCATTCCGTTAATTGGGATATCGACGCACATTCACTCATACACACACATACACACACACAATCTAGAAAAATAGATATTCTTCTTCTTCTTTTTCTTCTACTTCTTCATCTTCTTCTCCCTCTCCTCCACCTCCTCCTACTTCTTCATCATCTTCTCCCTCTCCTCCTCCTTCTTCTTCTTCACTTTCTACTTCTTCTTTTTCTTCTACTTCTTCATCTTCTTCTCCCTCTCCTCCTTCTTCCTCTCCACCTTCTTCTTCTTCTACTTCTTCTCCCTCTTCTTTTCCATCACCACCTCCTCCTTCATCTTCTCTGTCACGTCCTCCTTCTGGCAGGTCTATCCTGTTCACATCTTATCCAAGTAATTGTTATTAATTTGCAAACGGGCGAGCACACTGGAGAGAGAGAGAGAGAACCTGACAGACAGGGCGAAAGAGATAGAATACAACAGTAACCAACGCCGCGAATATTGTTCAGCGTCGAAAGACAAAGACAGAGCCATAGAATGAAAGAGAGAAACAAAGGAGAGACGCGACACGCGATAATAAATCACGTGACATCGCACAATGGCCGCGGATGCCTGCATTCTAATTTATTAGGCAGAAATGCACTTTCAACAGTCAGCATTCCTTATGAATAACACTAAGGCCTCCCATTCGAACAATGCTGACAGAAGTTTATGTCACCATGCCAAGACGAAACAATTGGGACACGATTATAGTATTTGAGATGGGAATTTAGCTTGTATTTCACAAAATAGATCCTTGAAAATGAGTTAGAATATTTGTAACAGGCATACTCAATTCAATTCAATTTATAATTGTATCCTAAACATCTTATAATCAGACTAAGGATGGGTCAAAAAAGAGCAACCTTGGGAAGGTACTCTACTTATAAAAAAATCTGGTGTGGTACACTCACACAACTTTCCTTGCTCATATTCGAAACTACGATCAGACTTTTGTATATGTGTATATATAATTGTTTTCAGAGTACTTTTTCCTTTGTGTAAATTGTGAAATTCAATGATTTTTTTAGTCGTCATTTTTTTTAAAGTCGTCAAAACAGCTGTTCTACAGATGAAATATCTCGACTATGTGTTCTTTTTATGAACTGCTCTACCTACCTACCTCATGCACGAGAAGGAGGTTACAAAGTCCATTTCTCAAAGGATGGGGTGGACCCCCATTAGTTTCCCAGAAAGGAGACTCATGCCAGTTAATAGAGCTGCTAAATAACTATACAGAGTGTGAATTTGAAAAAAATCGGTCAAGTTATTTTGAAAAAATCGTGAAAAACATGGTTTTTTAGTAATTATCCGCCATTTTTCTCAAGAATATTACGGAGCTCCTGCAATTTTCCAAGGAAAAAACTCATGTAATTTGTTAGGACTTATGAATAGCTACCCATGGCTTGAATTTGAAGAAAATCGTTAGAGCCGTTTTCGAGAAAACCGTGAAAAACCTGGTTTTTGGTCATTATCCGTCATTTTTCTCAAGAATATTACGGAGCTCATGGAATTTTCCCAGGAATGAGACTCATGCCAGTTGATAGTGCTTATGAATATCTATCCATGGTATGAATTTGAAGTGAATCGTTAGAGCAGTTTTCGAGAAAACGGTGAAAAACATGGATTTTTAGTCATTATCCGCCATTTTTCTCAAGAATATTACGGAGCTCCTGAAATTTTCCCAGAAATGAAACTTATGCCAGTTGATAGGGCTTAAAAATAGCTATCCATGGTATAAATTTGAAGAAAATCGTTGGAGCCGTTTTCGAGAAAACCGTGAAAAACATGGTTTTTTAGTCATTTTCCGCCATTTTTCTCAAGAATATTACGGAGCTCCTGAAATTTTCCCAGAAATGAGACTCATGCTAGTTGATAGGGCTTATAAATAGCTATCCATGATATAAATTTGAAGAAAATCGTTAGAGCCATTTTCGAGAAAAACGTGAAAAACATGGTTTTTTAGTAATTATCCGCCATTTTTTCCGCCATATTGAATTGAATTTTATTGAATTTCTTATTGTCGGGTCCTCATGGTATAGGGACCTTAAGTTTAAAATTTCAAGTCGATCGGTTAATTAGGAATGGAGTTATCGTGTTCACAGACATACACACACACACACACACACACACATACACACATACACACATACACACATACACACACACAGACCAATACCCAAAAATCATGTTTTTGGACTCAGGGGACCTTGAAACGTATAGAAAACTTGAAATTGGGGTACCTTAATTTTTTTTGGAAAGCAATACTTTCCTTACCTATGGTAGTAGGGCAAGGAAAGTAAAAATCACATTGGTAAAATACCGTAATTTTACAATTGTTACATAAACAACTACTGTCATTTCAATTAAGATTTTTAATACTAAATCCAAATTGTCAACCTAGAACTTGTCAACCAATTACAGGCAAGCATTCATCACCATTTCGTCCTAGACATTCCTCTTCACTCTGATTGATCGATTCCAGATCGAGTCATATGAGCGCCATTTTGTAGGAAGTTACGATTTCGACCAATCATGAAAATGGGATTCTAATGAGCTGATAAGATTTTGACATTTTTATTGAAGAATTTCCAGATTTTAAAAAAAAAGGATTGAGTATAGGTATTAGGTATGAAATTTTCAAGTATGTTATACACAAGAACATTATTTTGAACATTTTTTGTAATTGAAGTTGCTTTCCATGACGAAACACTATATAATAACTTTGTCGAAGTTCTGACACTGTGTTACTAGTAAATATTTGAGAAAACACTTACTTTTTCTTGGAGTCTTGAGGAATGCATTTCACTCCTGAAGAGGAGCTTCACCTTGGATGAAGCTCCTCTTCAGGAGTGAAATGCATTCCTCAATACTCCAACAAAAGTAAGTGTTTTTTCAAATATTTACTAGTGACACAGTGTCAGAACTTCAACGAAATTAACATTTTTTGTATTCTTCGACCAATGAGAAAATGTTGGGGTTTCTAGTTATGCTCTTACACTGTAAATGTCGCTCGCAAACAGTAAATAATAATTAAATAAATAATCAAGATATCACAAGGTGCTCAAAACTGTTTCATTTATAGATAAGTACCTTATCTATAATATGATAAAGAAAAGAACTGGCTTATACACGTTATAGGAAAATTATGTTTGACGCATCATCACGTCTGAACTACTCAACTGATTAACTTGAAATTTCGCATATAGATTCCTAATGAACCGAGGATGGTTATAGGCCTATTTTCAATTCTTCAAGATTTCATTATATCAAGTTTTGAAATAGACCCTTGCGGAGCGCGGGTTACCTGCTAATCATTCTATAAGCTACTGTATTCTGTCATAGAGAAACAATAGCGTAAGTAGATATCCCATGGTATAGGGCGTTTATGTCTCAACTTTTACTGTTATCTCAAGCTGATAGTCCACGTAGTTCTTTCCTATGAAGCTGTGTAACGCTGGCAGTCTCTCAAATTGTGCCGTTCATACACTATCACCCCAACAAAACAGTAAAAATTGACAATAATCGACAGTAAACGGCTTGGGATAACAGTAAAAGTTGCGACATAAATTCCCTATACCATGGGATATCTACTTACGCTATTGTTTCTCTATGATTCTGTACAGTATTTTATACAGCTACTATTTTATGTACTAATCATATTCAATTGTGAACTGTTTAATATTCTTCAGCTTCAGCAGTTGAGAGGAGACTATAGTCGGTTCTATTGGGAAGATGGATAAAAATAATATTATATAGGCCTATAGTGAGGTCCACGTTATAATGGCAGTGTTTGATTGGCAATGGTATGTCTATCCTTGTCTATCATTCAACAAAACTGATAGGCTATCTATTTCTCGCTTAGCTCTGTTGTCAGATCGTCTCTAAACATTGTAGAATTAATAATTTATTAACAAAATATTTCATCTTACTTATAAAAATCTGGTGTGGCGCACTCACACAACTTTCCTTTCCGCTATGAAAATTGATCACCTGACGCTAGTGTTCCCGCGCATCTCAAGTCTACTATTCAAAGATTTGAGCCAGCTGGTGACAGGGCAATAACGCTGGAGACACACATGAGGTCTGCTATCTTTTCATAGTGAATGATTTAATAGAATCCACAATAATTTGCAATTGAATAATCACATTTTCTCGAATTTAAAGCTTATTTTCAATTTTAGGTGAAAATGTTACTGAACATTAATTGTAGAGATTTTCATGCTCAATCTACTCCACTTGATTTTTTTCGTTTCAATTGTATCTGAAGCCTGATAATTGGGAATCTATCTGCATTGATGGGGCGAAGCTCCTGAAATTTTTACAGATATGGGACTTGTGGCAGTTGATAGAGCTTATCGATGATTATTTTAGGCATGAATTTGATCAAAATCGTTGGAGCCGTTTTCGAGAAAATTGCAAAAAAAACCCTGTTTTTGACAACATTTTCGCCATTTTGAATTGCATCAGATCGAAATTGTTCGTGTCGGATACTTATATCGTAAGGACCAAAAGTTCCAAATTTCAAGTCATTCCGTTAATTGGGAGATGAGATATCGTGTACACAGACGCACGTACACTCATACAGATCTAAACCCAAAAACCACTTTTTCGGACTCAGGGGACCTTGAAACGTATAGAAATTTAGAAATTGGGGTACCTTAATTTTTTTCGGAAAGCAATACTTTCCTTACCTATGGTAATAAAGCAAGGAAAGTAACAATTCATTTTACAATTATTGGAAAATATAATTTTTTGCTCAATGTAATATGATTGATTATTTTAAATGAGAATGAACAGTTAATATTACATCAATAAACCTGTATCAGATACCGTCTATAGAAGGCATTGACAAGACAAGAAGATCGGCAACGTTGTTCTGCTATCTTTCTCCACTGCCATTATAACGTTGACCTCACTATAGATAGGTTCTATATAAGATGGAAAAAGTTTATTGAGTTATTGTTAATCTCAAATACCTTCCAAACATCTGTTTCAGAACACTACTATTTACGTTTCTCTTTCCTTCTCATAACATCCGCATCTCACCTCGTCATCCATCTCTACCTTATTCCTCAAGAAAATAAGTTCGGGCTGCTCCGCCACCCAACCCCCAAAACAAACCATCCCTCCCACCATCTCAGCGGGTTGTCACCCTTTTATTCAACCCATCAATCACCTTGAGCCGACTCTATTAAACTTCGGCAACTGCATCAACATCATCATCATCGTCATTATCATCTTCTTCTTCTTCTTCTTCTTCTTCTTCTTCTTCTTCTTCTCCACCTTCATAAACATCATCTTCATAATCATCTTCATTATCATCATCATCATCTTCTTCTTCATAACCATCATCATCATCATCATCATCATCATCATCATCTTCTTCTTCATAACCATCATCATCTTCTTCTTCATAACCATCATCATCATCATCATCATCATCATCATCATCATCCTAATCATCAACGCTATTACTTGAAATTCCCATTCATTATCGAGAAGGCAAGCTTCACACTCAGCTAGGTCGATTTACTCGAATTTACGAATTACATTATTAAATTCACGTTTCCTAGGATTAACAAGGTTAAAGAAAATGGGAAAAATGCAGTGAAAACTTTCCAATACTGTTTAGCACGCCTTTAAGAAGCCAATTCAAATTAATTTATATTTGAATTTATTTTCTTAAAAAACATACACAATTATAATATTATAACAACTACAAATGATACAAGAAAAATACTATTAAAATATATAAAAATACTCCCAAAACAGCAGTATATTTTTATGTCCATCTATGTTTAAGAAGGTAGCCTAAAAGGTAAAACCTGTGCGAAGACCTAAGTTGCAGAAATATATTTATTCAATATAAACTAAGAACTTACAACCAAATTAAGAACAAGGATTAGTGGAATTTACACACAAAATATAATTTTGTAGATTGGTAAATGATAAAATTAGATGAAAGTTAGTAACACACAATAATTATTCTGTGATTAAAAAAAAACAAAACAAGGTATAGAGGAAAAAGTTTGGAACACAATTTTTGACCCCGCAGCTCTTTTGAGGATAGTAAGGGGGTAAAAACATATCAAAAGTCCTCACTCCTTCCCCTTGTGCTAAGGGGGTGGGAAGAGGTTTGAAAGTACCATATGTTGTTTTTTTGCACATATCTCGAACAATGTGAACCTCTCGGAAATTTTTGTCGAATACAAAATTGAAGATTACAGATTTGCCTACAAGTTTAATCTGTAACATTTTTTCATATCTTTATTGAAATTGAAATTCTTTATTGATTGATATAATAAAACAAGGTATAGAGGGAAAAGTTTGGAACACAATTTTTGACCCCGCAGCTCTTTTGAGGATAGTAAGGGGGTAAAAACATATCAAAAGTCCTCACTCCTTCCCCCTTGTATCTCTTTCAATTTTTCAGGTATGAGCTCTCGAAGGTGTCACATTTTGAAGAAAATCCTTTCCGGCTTCAATTTTATCATGTTTTTGGCCTTATAACTTTTAAACGATTGGAAAAATCCGTGCTAATCATGAGCTCATAGAGCATCATATTCTCTTCAATTTCATTATGTAAAGCATCTCCCTACGATTGTTGTAGCCGTTATAGTGTTGATTGTAAAATTTTCATTTTAACAACAATATAGATCAATTGACAGGGGAATTTGGAGGGAGAATTTGGAACACGATATTTGACTTTGCAGCTTTGTTTGGACCAGTTGGAAGGTGGAACATATCAAAAGTCCTCATCACTACCCCTTGCGCACAAGGTTTTTTCATTTCTGGCTTGAACGCATGTATCTTGGAAACAATGCATTTCAGCGACATGACTAACTGAACAATTTTAATTGAATAAAAAAGACTAAGAAATTGTCAAAAAAACCACAGATTTATTGATACTTAGAAAGACCGGTTTCGGTTATTACACCATTGTCAATCTCTGATAAACTTTTGAGAATTTCTTAGTCTTTTTCATTCAATATGAATAATAATTACCACAATATCAACTACACAAAAAGTGAACAATTTTAATGTTTACCTCAAATATCAAATTACTAATAACTTGATGTGATAGTTTTCCAACAATTCAAGCGATTATAAGGAATTCCATTCAAGGAAATTAATTATTGGAGGCAAAGAATCAACTACCGTAATCTTGTTACAAATGGAATTAAATAGAGAATACATTTATTCAAATGCTAATATAGAATTATTATTGAACGAAAATCCTAAATAAATGCTGCAAATCACCCCGAAGACCTCTGCTACTGCAGACATTGACAACAGGGCTAACAGCTAGATGGAAATTCGATGAGAACTATGTCTGCGCTCAATGTCTGCAGTAGCAGAGGTCTTCGGGGTGATTTGCAGCATTTATTTAGGATTTTCGTTCAATAATAATTATTTCCTACAGTTACGTTGAAAAGTGGCCATTGCTGCACTGATTACAGAACGCAAAGAATCACTTTTCCGCTCTAGTGCGGGAAAACTTTTTCTGCACTCCAGATTTGCAACATGGCAACGCAAAATACTTAGTAGGTTATATGGAGCAACAGTGCAGCAAAATCAAAATGAAGTTGGTAACAGTGACTGCTGTGGCTGCTATAGTGAGCAGAGGTGCAACCAAGCACAACGCGCTAATTATTACTATTATATATTATAACCAACGACAACATTTTTATTCAATTTGACAATAAATTAAGGTTTTTATCAATAATAAAATTACACAGAAAAACATTTGATGCATTTCAGGCAATTTTACCCATAATTACCCACTTTTCATATTCAATGGTAACTGTAGGAAAAACTTAATGTGAAATACGTGCGCAAAGTTCCTCTGCTGCACTCAAGAAACCATTGTTTCTTTCGGTGCAGCAAACTGACACTTTGCGCACTAGTTGCACAAATAACTATACCGTAATCTTATTGAATTCTATGATATGATATCAGATAATATTCAACAGAAGAATTCCAATAAGTTCAACCATTAATTAAATTCATATAATGGTTTAACAGAAAGCAATAACATAAAGCAGTGTTGAAGTGCCTTCACGTGTTTCAATGAACACTCGTACGATCGTCATGTCTTCAATAGTAATAATTAAAACGCTACGACAACCGAGTCACTCTCTCCAACCGTTGCCATGGAAACGCACAATTCATCGCAAGGGTTCAACAGCAGCCTCAACAATAACAAAAGAGACATGAAAAATGTTAACACTGTCTCCTCTTCAAACTACTGTGCTGGATTCTATTCCTCTAATTTGGAATTTGTGACTTTCAATGGAGTGAAAGTTGTCTTTTTCGAAAGAGAATATTCTCTCATCACCTGTAATAATTAATTCTGCATTTTGTAACTTGAATTAGAATTTGATATCAGAATTATGATCAAAGAATTTGAAAACTGCAGAATTTAGTTTTATCATAACATTGTAAGCATACATTAGTCAATAGTTTTTCTATTTACATAATTTGTTTTAGTATTTATCTCTTTTCTGTATAGGGGCTACTTGTGATATAAATATAAAATGGCATCAATGTTGAAACATGTTGTGATAAAATAATTCAAAAAGGGTACTGAGATTTTTATTTTTCTTTCTATTTGTTTTATTATCTTCTACTTGTTTTCTTGGTTCTTATTTTGTACTGAAAATAAATTTTGGTATCATGGTGAGTCTGTTGCTTAAGCCGCCATTTTGTGACACCGTTAAGTGGAAGGAGACTGTCTAGCTGGGCCAATGGCAGGCGTTCATGCCCTTGACCAATAGCAGTACTCGCCTACTAGTGTAAATTCTGCTGCTCTTGTATTTAGTTTTAGTTTATCAGAGATTGACAATGGTATAACAACCGAAACCGGTCTTTCTAAATCTGTGGTTTTTGACAATTTCTTAGTTTTTTTTTAATTTGAATAATTACCACAATATCAGCTTCTCAACTACACAAAAAAATACAACTATGTGTATGATCAAAGTGAAAGTTCATGAATCCGCTTTCATTGCTTTGAAAATACGAGGACTGTTCAGAATTAAGTTACATTATTTTTTATAATAATGTACATGACAGAGAAAGGCTGAAATTGCTTTGAAAATACGAGGACTGTTTGAATAAAGTTACACTATTTTTGATAATGTACATGACAGGGAAAGGCTGAAATTTTCAGGTAAATTATTTCAGGACAAGTGGTAGTTCTGTAAAATTTTCTTGAAAGCCCCCTAATAATCTCAGCCTTTAGCTGCCATGGACAGAGTTATAATGAAAAAAGTATAACCTAATTCTGGAACAATCCTTGTACCTAGAAACGTATGTTGTAAGTAATTGAAGAGATGATGTTAGAAAAACCATAGTTTAAGGTGGGTTCCGAACCACCAAACGTTATTCTGAGGTTGATGTCCTGCTACATTGGGAATGCTAACTTGAGATGATTGGTGATCGGAGTTAGACGCAAACGGTCACCCCCACCAACGGTGTACCGAGCAGCTGTCAATTATCTAATCTGTTAACAAAACTATCTGATTTATCTGTCAATTATCTGAAGTTATGAAAAACAAGTTGACATTAAAATTGTAACAAAGACAACATTGCATTATCGTCTTTTTTCTTTAGGGCTACTTTTGAATGTAAATCTGAGTACATTTTCAATACTTGAAAATGGCATTAGTAGCAGAAACATATTGTGAAGAAATAATTTTAAAAGGGTACTCTGATATTTTTATTTATAACATTGCATTAACTTGCTTAGAAGTCATACTGCATTCAACTAATTTTAAATTTGTACCTCTGTGAAAAATGATGCACTCAAGTCAAAATTGCATAAAGTTGCATTAAAGGCAAACTTGCATTAAGTTGCATTGATTACATTGAAGTTGCAATATCGGGGGACCGAGCTTTGCTCTGGAGTGTAACAGCATAGAAAATTTGTAACTAAAGATTGAATTTATAGTTTATATTTATTTATTCATTTTCTCAGTCGTAAATTTTTTTTACAGTTATATGAGGAGGCACAACAGGCTTATGTCCAAATCAAAATCTAGGTTAAGCTACTATCACTCATCAAAATAACAATTTATTCACACTTCCAAAAAGCAAACACATCATCCATTATTACAAATAGATATACTATGAATTCGATTTAGAATGATATACTAAGTTTTCTACAATATTTGTTAAAATACTATGTACTATTCTACACTAACAACATCTAGTTACTATTTAGGACTTTCTGAAGTAAATATGTTTTCTAAAAAAAAGAGAAATTAACGAAAATATGTTTTCCTTGCTGAATAATTTTTCTTCTCCTGAGATCAGCTGAATGATCCCACACATGCACTCGTTCACTCAATTCCATTACGGTATCGACAGACGACAAAATTTCCAGCTGTTTTTCCAAGGACGTATTTATCCTTTTAATGTCCTTCAGCGAGTTATCCCAGGGATGAGACCTAGTGCAATCGAATTTTTATATCATAAACCTACTATTTTCCAATTTTCGTGAGAATCGTTAGAGCCGTTTCCGAGATCCGGTCACATACAGATATATAAACATCTAAACATATGAACAGAAATTTCTCGTTTAATAATATAGGATGCATTTGAGACAAGTTAACCACGATGCACTTCCCATATGGGTATTTCAAATGTCTATATTAAGAGCATTATCAGTGGTATCAAGGAAACAGTTGTTACATTATTAAGGGAACAGACAAGAGGAAATCACTGCATACTGTACTGACCTGATACAGTCATTGAGACAAGACGACAAGTAAAATAAAAAGAAAATTATGTTTTCCTACAGTTACGTTGAAAAGTGGCCATTGCTGCACTGATTACAGAACGCAAAGAATCACTTTTCCGCTCTAGTGCGGGAAAAATTTTTCTGCACTCCAGATTTGCAACATGGCAACGCAAAATACTTAGTAGGTTATATGGAGCAACAGTGCAGCAAAATCAAAATGAAGTTGGTAACAGTGACTGCTGTGGCTGCTATAGTGAGCAGAGGTGCAACCAAGCACAACGCGCTAATTATTATTCATTATATATTACAACCAAGGACAACGAGGACTTTAGGATTTTAGGATTAAGGTTTTTATCAATAATAAAATTACACAGAAAAACATTTGATGGATTTCAGGCAATTTTACCCATAATTACCCACTTTTCATATTCAATGGTAACTGTATGAAAAACTTAATGTGAAATACGTGCGCAAAGTTTCTCTGCTGCACTCAAGAAACCATTCCGCCCTCGCCTACGGCTCGGGCGTAAACGTTTCTTTCGGTGCAGCAAACTGTCACTTTGCGCACTAGTTGCACAAATAACTATTTTCTCAATCTAGGAATAATCTTTTAAATGGAGGCCTCATGTTACCAATCTAACACACTCACTCTTTCTCTCTCTCTCTTGATTAGATCATCAATTCTTATAGGTTTTCTTATATGATTTATCAAGTGAGATATTGTATTAAAATATTGTTTTCCAATTGTATTAATGAATAAAGTTTAAGATTCTCTTTTATTGAGAATTTTATTTATTTCTATCAATCTTCTGTAACTGTCTTAAATAATATGTAATCTATTATTTTTGTAATCTTATGTAACTTTTTCTTATTTTGTAAAGGGTTGTGTGGCAAAGAGGACCAGGAGTCTTAACTCCGCCTAAAAAAGGCAAATATTCAATCAATCAATCTCTCTCACACACACGCTTTTTCTCTCTCACTTCCTCCCTCTCGCACTGAATAAACACTCTGTACTGTTTCTAACGCAAGAATAGAGAAAAAAAACACGTGAAAAACGACTGAGAAAATGTTAGCTTTTCGCTGAAAGCACACAACAAATTGTGACAAAAGCCATCTAACCGATTGGTAAGACAACACACACACACACACACACACACACACACACGAGGAAACCTAACAACAGCTAGAAGAAGAAGTAAAGGGTGACACCTTTTCCCTACCCTTCCCTTAGTTCCTTCCCCATCCCACCCTTGACCTAAGATGAGCCCTTATTTCACTATACTACATTTGGAGGAAGTGCCTCCCTTTTCTTGTCTTCTACTTCTTATTCTTCTTCTTTTTCTCCTTCTTCTCTTCTTCTTCCTTCTCTTCTCCTTCTCCTTCTTCTTTTCCTTCTTCTTCTTTTTCTCCTCCTCCTCCTTCTTCTTCTTCTTCTTCTTCTTCTTCTTCTTCTTCTCCATCCTCTGCTTCTTATCTTTTTACTCTTTTTCTTCTTCTTCTTCTTCTCCTCCTTCTCCATCCTCTTCTCCTTTTTCTTCTTTTTACTCTTCTTCTTCTTCTTCTTTTCCTTCTTCTTTTTCTCCTCCTTCTCCATCCTCTTCTCCTTTTTCTTCTTCTTCTCCATCCTCTGCTTCTTTTTTCTACTTCTTCTTCTTCTTTCTCTCCATCCTCTTTTCCTTCTTCTTGTTGTAGTGGTAATGGTAACGAGAGCATGACCCCTGTCTGACCTTCAGATAGGATGCTTTTATCGTTCAAAAGTATTGTTCCAAGGTTTAAAGGTTATTGGTTCTAGATTCAAGGATTTCAATCCTTTTTTCCTAATAAATTGAAATTGAAGACTAGGTAGCATTTCTAGTGATGACAAGACCAATTTGAGTTAACTCAAATCAAATCAAATTTCTTCACCAATTAACAACAGTGTTACAAGAAAATAAATAAATAATTGGCGTTAAATATTAATTACTTCAACATATTAAATACGGTGATAAAAAGTAAATTCGTATGGCTTTTGTTGGTGGGGAGTCCCTTGCGGGAAGGTCCCACCGCCTGAATATATAATTTAAGCCGTCAATGGGCCTTACGACTGTCATACTTCAGCCGGGACCGACAGTTTAACGTGCCCATCCGATAACACAGGAGTGATCTGGTTAAAAAACTTTTGGTATTGAGAGGGTTTGAACCCGGGATCTCTATGCTGCTACGCAGGCACTCTATCCACTAGACCACGGATCACTCCAATACGGTGATAGAAATGATACATGATAGAGAAGCCAATTCAAGTTCAGAACTATAGACCTACTAGATAAAGAGATGTAAAAAGGCAGAGATAGAGATATGTATCAGAACAGGTTAATTTTAATAAACTTAATCCTTTAAGTGAAACATGATGATGATGATGAAATGGGGGAATGGGTTACTAGCATCAATAAATTGATGGAATAGTTGAACGAGCGTAATGAATTCTTACTGATGACTAGAGCCTCGAGTCATTGTGGGTTTGTTTGTTCGACGATTACTTTCGATTGTTTCCATCAATCAACTTCAAATTTTCAACGAATATTCATTAAACAATTATACAGATCGAAGTCATTGTCCAACGGAATTGGCTTAAGGCTGTGAAAGGCTAAAAATAAACTTTCTACTCGTGATATTTTTCAAAGTTTTTCGATTTGTATATCATCAAGCTATCAAAATGAATAAATTTCCTCAGAAAAACATTTTTTCCGATCATTAATTTCTGAGATATGAGCGCCAGAAGTTTGAATTTTTGGGACAGAACATTTCAAATTCGGTAAGAGATAAATCCATGAGATTCAGAGGATGGTATTTTTGATCTAGTAAAACAAAAAAATTCCGAGAATATCAATTTTTGAAAAAGTTATTCAATTTACCAAAAATAACCAGAAATAACTCAACTAAAAGTTATTTTTAGTAAATTGAATAACTATCTTAAAAAATTAGTATTTTCAGAACATTTTTGTTTTACTAGATGAACAATACTATGAAGAATCTATCCTCTGAATCTCATGGATTTATCTCTTACTGAATTTGAAATGTTCTGTACCAAAAATTTAAACTTTAGGCGCTCATATCTCGAAAATTAATGATCGAAAAAAATGTTTTTCTGAGAAAATTTATTCATTTTTAGTAATGATCGAAAAAAAAATGTTTTCCTGAGAAAACTTTTTCATTTTGATAGCTTGATGATATACAAATCGAAAAACTTTTAAAAATATCGCGAGTAGAAAGTTTATTTCAAGCCTTTGCACAGCCTTAATCCTTCGTTATTTTTGAGTATATAATAGGATATCATTGAAAATACATAAATCAAATTCATTGGCCGACGAAATTGACTCAATCCTTCGTCCTTTCATGAGTATATAACAGGATAACTTTGAAAGTAAATAACAAAATATTTATAGTAGCTAATTTATCATTACAAATAACAAATACGGGTGTAATCGTGTATGCAATAACTCGATCCTACTTCAACTATTTCTCTTGACTTCCACTGCTTTCAATAATAAATCTGACGGAATATCAGCGGCATTTTGGAAGAATTCTCCAGCTCAGAAAGCTTGATTCAGAATGGGAGTCTTTCAGTAGCCTAAGTATTTTAACTGTTCCATCATTGTACATTTTCAAATCAATATTACATGTGGAGGATAGGTTGAATTCATTCCAAGTTAACTCAGATATTCATGGCTATAACACTAGAGGAAGGAATAACATTTCAGTTGAGAGACATAGGCTGAGTGTATTTGACAAAACATCTACTTATAGGGGACAAAAGTTTTTTGCGAAACTTCGGGCTGATTTGAGAAGTATTGTTGAAGAAAAACAATTCAAAACAAAACTATATTCTTTTCTCAGTGAGAAGGCTTTCTATGAGGTTGACGAATTCTTGTTAGAGTGAGAAAATTATTATCTAAATTTTGCAAATAATGAATTGTTAAATGTTATTGGAGTTTTATTTTAAGATTGATATTTTATGTTATTATGTTATTTATCTGTGACGTTTTTCAACTGTATTACATTGTTTTTGTTATACTTTTGTTGAGAATAAAATATTATTATTCTTATTATTGATAGTGAACTAATACCAAGAAATCGATATAATATTGTTAACATTAATTTTTGCATTGCTTCAAACATGAAGAGTTAGCTTCAAGATTCAAGGAGATGAGACGGAATTTCCAAAATGGACCAATTTTGGGTTATTGTACTTGAAAAATGAAATAGAGAGGTAGAAATCAAGTAGGCTACAGTGATCAATGAATTTATGTAAACGTTTTCATTCATTAATCTTGTATTAACGTGCATTGGAATTAGATTGTTGTTTTGGAATCTAATTGTGGTTTCAATTATTTATTAATTAGGTCAGCACAAACAAGACAATGTTCGGAAAAGAAAAAACAGGCTATTGCCCAAAACTTTTTCAATTTCCTAATTTAGTTTCAAATTGTACAAATATTAGTGACGAATTAAAATAAAATGAAATTTGAAGGAATTAGTCATGTTTTGGATAGCACATTGCATGACTGCAATATGAATTTAAAAAATCCAAGAAAATTTTACAGAATCTACATGCATGATTGGAATCATAGACATCAAATACAACTAGAAAATAATTTGAATCATTTTTTACCAACAGTAAATCCGGTCAGTCGACCTATCTAGGCCTACCAGTCCAGTCTCTAATGATAGGTGAGACCTTGGGCTACTTCTGTAGTCTTGCATAGCAGTATTCATTATTTGAAAAGATTGTGTACGCACCTGCAAAAAAGGAAATAGCTGTTATTATTGGAAACTAGTTAAACCAAGCTGTGAAAAAGAACAGGGAAACACTAGTTACCTAGAGACATCAACCAGTGAAAAATTAAAGAAACAGTTGAGAATCTAACAAGTGATAAAATTCTGTCCAAAAATGACAGAAAAGTAGCAGTTATCATTGGAACAAGTGTCATCATACTATGAAAAATGGAAGATAAGTAACTGTTAAGTAACTGTAACTACTGACAGCCTGTGAAAGAGAATTAAGTGACTTGAACTTTGGAAAGCAGAATAAAAAAAACATTAAATGTAATGTTTCCTCTATATAGACTTCAAAAACGAATACTAAAAATAGTAGGTTTTAAGGAGAATCAATTCCCCACGAACATTACTTTCAAGGACAGTAAAGTACTGAGTGAAAGACAACTCTACATCCAGGCTATCATCACGCGAATGAGGAGAAACAACGAACACATCAGACTGGCAGATCAAAACCACCAAAAAATGCAGAGAAACACAAATTTAATAGTACCAAGGATGAACACTACATTTGGACAAAGAAACTACATATATTTGGGACCAAAAATTTACAATTCAATACCAAGTAACATTAGGGAAGAATTCAATAGACACAAGTTCAAGAAAAGTTTATTTTCTTAAAATTGTAGAATTTAGTTTTAAATATTGAAACTATTTTAATTCTCCATTCTTTTCCTCGTTTACTAACAGATGATTACAAACAGATAATGCTTGTCACGGTCCGTTCAATTTCATAGAATTCATAAGGACGGTAAAATATCGTACGAACAGAAATCGATGTGTGTGTAACTGGCTTAAGGAAAATAGGTAACAGCTGGAACCGGTGATCCTAAGAAAAGAGTTACTGAGTAACTGCTAAAGAACAGGAGAAGATTTACTGGTACAGTAACAGTTATTGGAGTTAATACTGATACTAACTACTTACTTGTGATGATACAGAGAATATAACAGTTCATTCTAGAACAAGTGATACCACACAACAAAAATCTGGTGTGGTGCACTCACACAACTTTCCTTGCCGTTATGAAAATTGATCAACTGACGCTAGTGTTCCCGCGCTTCTCAAGTCCACTTTTCTAAGATCTGAGCCAGCTGGTGACAGGACACTAACGCTGGAGACACACGAAGTCTGCTATCTCTTCATAGTGAATGATTTGATAGAATCTACAGTTGCCAACAGTTTGCAATTGAATAATCACATTTTCTCTAATTTCGAGCTCATTTTCAATTTCAGGTGAAAATGTTACTGAACATTAATTGTAGAGATTTTTATGCTCAATCTTTTCCAATTGAAATTTTTTGTTTAAATTGTATCTGAAGCCTGATAATTGAAAATCTAAAATCAAACTTTGCATAGATGGGGTGGAGCTCCTGAAATTTTTACAGATATGAGACTCGTGGCAGTTGATAGAGCTTATCAATGACTATTCTAGGTATAAATTTAATCAAAATCGTTGGGGTTGTTTTCGAGAAAATCGCGAAAAACCATGTTTTTGACAACATTTTCGCTATTTTAGTCGCCATCTTGAATTGCATTTGATCGAAATGTTCGTGTCGGATCCTTATTTTGTAAGGACCTTAAGTTCCAAATTTCAAGTCATTCCGTTAATTGGGAAATGAAATATCGTGTACACAGACGCACATACACACACAAACACACACACACACACACACACACACACACACACACACACACAGAGAGACCAATACCAAAAAACCAGTTTTTTGGACTCAGGGGACCTTGAAAACGTATAGAAATTTAGAAATTGGGGTACCTTAATTTTTTTCGGAAAGCAATACTTTCCTTACCTATGGTAATAGGGCAAGGAAAGTAATAATACATAACAACTTGTAAGATATTGGGTAGGATAAGCTGTGAAAAAGAGTTATTTTTGGAACAAGCCTATCGGGCAATGATGAGGAAAGTAACAGTTATTTCTGGAACAGGTTTATCGGACATTGATGGAGATGAGGATAGTAACAGTTATTTTTGGAACAGGTTTAACGGACAGTGATGGAGATGAGGAAAGTAACAGTTTATCAATTGAACAGGTGTTACAAGTTGCATTCAGGAACGAACAATTGAAAGTTAAATACGTTCTATGACCTTGGTCACTTGGCCTATATAGGCAGTCACAAGTGAGGCCTATAGCAAACTGATCAGAGTTAAAGAGATACAATACGGTAGAAGTTGCAATAGTATTGTAGGCCTAATATTGTATCTATTAATTTTCGAAGGAAATCTGGTGTGGCGCACTCACACAACTTTCCTTGCCAGTATGAAAATTGATCACCTGACGCTAGTGTTCGAGCGCATCTCATATCTACTATTCAAAGATATGAGCCAGCTGATGACAGGACAATAACGCTGGATACACACGAGATCTGCTATCTCTTCGTAGTGAATGATTTAATAGAATCCATTTTAGCCTCAAATTTCAAGCTTATTTTCAATTTTAAGTGAAAATGTCACTAGACATTAATTGAAGAGATTTTGGATATCTCTTCATAGTGAATCATTTAATAGAATCAACAGTTGCCACCAGTTTGCAATTGGATAATCACATTCTCTCGAATTTCGAGCTTATTTTCAATTTTAGGTGAAAATGTTATTGAACATTAATTGTAGAGATTCTCATGCTGAATCTTTTCCACTCGAAATTTTTCTTTTGAATTATATCTGAGACCTGATAATTGAAATCTAAAATCAAACTTTGCATAGATGGGGCGGAGTTTCTGAGATTTTTTACAGATATGGGACTTGTGGCAGTTGATATAGCTTATCAATGACTATTTTAGATATGGATTTGATCAAAATCGTTGGAGCCATTTTCCAGAAAATCGCGAAAAACCCTGTTTTTGACAACATTTTCGCCATTTTAGCCGCCATCTTGATTTGCATTCGATCGAAATTGTTCGTGTTGAATCCTTATAGTGTAAGGACCTTAAGTTCCAAATTTCAAGTCATTCCGTTAATTGGGAGATGAGTTGGGGATTAGTTGGGTATCGAGTACACAGACGCACATACACTCATACACACACACATACAACCAATAGCCAAAAACCACTTTTTTGGACTCAGGGGATCTTGAAACGTATAGAAATTTAGAAATTTGGGTACCTTAATTTTTTTGGAAAGCAATACTTTCCTTACCTATGGTAATAGGGCAAGTAAAGTAAAAGGAAAAAAAGAAGCATCCTTTATACGCCAATATTAGAGTAAAAAATCAGACTATAGAATTATTCATCATAAATCAGCTGACAAGTGATTACACAGATGTGTGGAGAAGCCAGTCTATTGCTGTATTTCCATAAGGTCTATAGTTTCAATCAGGTACTTGTGGATGAGAATACTGAGTGAGGTCTACTGTTCACAGAGCTACTAGTAGTGGAAAGACGATGGTGTGATCACCGAAACTAGTAGTTATAATAATTTATATTCTTATTGTATTATTTTATTAATTTCAAAGGGTACTATAATTCTATTTATGTATTCTTATTCTACAATTTTATTAATTTCAAAGAGTACTATAATTCTATTTTAGAAATCTTTCTAGCTTGAAAGTATTGGACAAGTTTGTTTATTCAATTTTAATGAGGCTCTAACATGCTACAATTTGAGAAGTAGTTGACAAGCATGTTTACTAGTTTTAACGAGGTTTTCGATAATAAACTGGTTTTACTGAACAAAAATTAACTGCTTGAAATGAGTGTTGGTTAATATTAACATTAACTAACTGGTTAAAACAAAACAAAATGTTTGAGATAAGAAGTGTTCAAGACGAACAATAAGAAGAGGAAAACAAGAGTTAGAGGGAAATTTTACTAACAAAGAAATACAAGAGCCATGATTTCATGTATTTTAGACTGCAAAATAAAACCCCATGAAAGGCTAATAGTGAAAATATCTCTGAAGTTTGAATAAATCTATAATCCCAGAGGAGCGATGTATTCAGAATGTTAAAAAACCTTATATTCTTAAATATACTCTAATTATTTATTCATCTTCACTTCAAGGATTAGGATAATTAATTCACCTCTTCCAACAGTCATATCTTTTTCTATCTGCCTAGATCTCTTTTCCCTGTAGGTCTATACTCTATAGTAGGTCTCTAGCAGGTCATTCTAATTACCTAACCCATTCACTCAACCACTAAAAGATTGAGTGCCGGTTGGACAAACGCCGGTTAAATTTGACCGTGATTAATTCCACGAGAACCAATCAGAGAAGCCGTCTTTTCACAAGAGCCGGTTAAGTTTCAACCGTGATTAATTCCATGAGAACCAATCGGAGAAGCCGTCTTTTCAAAAAAGCCAGTTTAATTTTAACCGTATTTAATTCCACAAGAACCAATCAGAGAAGCCGTCTTTTCACAAAAGCCGGTTGAATTTTAACCGTGATTAATTTCATGAGAACCAATCAGAGAAGCCGTCTTTTCACAAGAGCCAGTTAAATTTGACCGTGATAATTTCCACGAGAACAAATCAGAGAAGCCGTCTTTTCCCAAGAGCTGGTCAAGTTTCAACCGTGATTAATCCCATGAGAAATGAGAACCAATCAGAGAAGGCTTTTTTGAAAAGACGGCTTCTCCGATTGGTTCTCGTGAAATCAATCACGGTTGAAATTAAAATTTAACCGGCTTTTGTGCAACCGGCACTTAGTACTCAATACTTTCTAATCATCTCAAGTGATAAATAGATTATTGATAATCAACATTGAATGGATTATACAAGAGGGAGTAAATTGTAATTAATTATTCACTCTAAACAATATTTCAAATCACTAATTTTCCACAAATTACACTTGTTTTTGAATAACGAATGTTCGCTCTATAGAATCAAACTATAGAATCAGATATACTTTAAATTGATTAGGATCACAGTATATAGAAGAAGATATATTTTATAGAAGGTATATTTTCATGTAAATACCATGATTAGGATAACTAATACTTATTATACTAATACTAATTAGTTAACTGATAGCTGGATATTAGTTAGTTCCAAATTGTGTTATCAAGGGGAAAAAAGTCCAGGGAACGAAAATCCAAAGCACAACAGCTCTGTAACAAGCTTTGGAAAGGACTTGATTCAATTAAACTTGAAACTGGGAAAAGTTGGTTAGGACATCACAGTTGACTAAGTAAGGATGGAGAGAGAGAGAGAGAGAGAGAGAGAGAGAGAGAGAGAGAGAGAGAGAGAGAGAGAGAGAGAGAGAGAGAGAGAGAGAGAGAGAGAAAGGATCAATGAAATGAAAGTAAGAGTAATAGTAGAAGGGGAGATGAAGAAAGAAAGTAGAAGAGAGATGAGAGAGACGAATTAATGGAAGGAGGAATTGGAGAAGAAGAGAGTAGATGAGAGGAAGACAAGGAGAAGTGGGTGTGAAATTAGGGAAAAAAGATAATAATGATAAAATGAACAACAACATAGAGTAGAGGAATGAAGAAGACGAGAGTTGAAAAGAGAAGATAGATAATTATTATGAGAAAGTGAGAATAATATCATAAATGCTGTGAAAATTAGTAGAGGAAGAGATTGATTGATTGATTAGCTGCCTTAATTAAAAAACCTAGGAGGGCGAAATTTGGGCGCAGCCGGCCCTCTCTCAATCACTTAAGAGAAGGAGGAATAGAAAAATTATCGATGAAATCAGTAGCAGTGAAGAAAGAAGAATTGAAAGAGAATGGAGAAAATAGAGGAAGAGGGGAAGAAGATGATTAGGAAGATGAAATACAACCTTGAAAGTAGAAAAAGGGAGAAAGAGAAACTATTCTTCCTCTCCTTCAAGAAATAATTGAAATTTTTTTGGTTTTTCGAAATTATTTCTTTAATATGTGAATATTTCCCATTTTAGTGACACTAATGTCAAATTTTTCTTCTATGTTTGGTTTTGAAGCATCTAAATTGAAAATCTACTTTGTGAGAATAATTAAGAACTGAAAATTTTGTGAAGTGAACAACTACAAGACTTGACCTATTTCGGACTATGTGTAACCTTATGTAAATTTGGGAGAGGAATAGCACAAGGTTACCTTATTTTCTCTCTCCCTATCATTTTTGATGATGTACTTGTTGTATGGATCAATAAAGAATAAAGAATTGTTTATAAATGAGAGAAGGAGGAAGAAATAGAGTAGAGTAGAGAAAAAGGAAAGAAGAAGAAAAGGAGAGAAGTTGAAGAGTGGTAAAATATTTAAAAGGAGATTACAAAACTAAAAACGAAAAATAGGAACATACGAATTAGAACTGGAAAGGAGTGAGCAAGAAAATATGGAAGAAGATAAACGAGTAGAGAGAGAGAGAGAGAGAGAGAGAGAGAGAGAGAGAGAGAGAGAGAGGAAGTAGGGAAGGAGTGGAAAGAAGAGAAGGTGAGAAGTTGAAGAGTGGTAAAACATCTACAACAAAAGCAGATCACAAATCTATCAAAACTAAAAACGAAAAAGAGGGACACACAAATTAGAATTGGAAAAGAGAAAGGAGTGAGTAAGAGAATATAGAAGGAGTCAAAGAAAGAGGAAGTGGGGAAGAAGTAGAAAGAAAAGAAGGATAGAAGTTGAAGATTGGTAAAACATCTACAAAGAAAGAGACCACAAAACTTAAAACGAGAAAGAGGAACACAAAAACAAGAACTGTAGAAGAAAAAGGAGTGAGTAAGAGAATATTGTGAGGTCCACGTTATAATGGCAATGTTTGATCAGCAATGATATCGCTATCCTTGTCTATCATTCAAAAAAGCGGATAGCGTTATCTCTTTCTCGCTTTGATCTGTGGACCGTCTTTGATCGTCTTTTAAGAATGTAGAATTATTAATTAATCAACAAAATATATAATCTTAATTATGAGAATTCATTATGAAAAATATAATTTCTTGTTTAATAAAATATAATTGATTATTTAAAACGAGAATGAACAGTTAATATTACATCAATAAACCTGTATCAGCTACCGTCTATACAAGGAATTGACAAGACAGAGGATCGGCAAAGTTGGTCTCCTTTACTTCTCCACTGTCATTATTGACCGAGCGAAGTGAAGTCTAAGATTCAAGTCGACGGTTTGGCATTTCTCTTAAAGTCTACATGTTTGAATATTTAAATGTTTATATGTAGCGCATTTACGGCGAAACGCGGTGATAGATTTTCATGAAATTTGACAGGTATGTTCCTTTTTTAATTGCGCGTCGACGTATATACAAGGTTTTTGGAAATTTTGCATTTCAAGGATAATATTAAAGGAAAAAGGAGCTTCCTTCATACGCCAATATTAGAGTAAAAATCAGACTATAGAATTATTCATCATAAATCAGCTGACAAGTGATTACACAGATGTGTGGAGAAGCCAGTCTATTGCTGTATTTCCACAAGGTCTATAGTTTCAATCAGGTACTTGTGGATGAGAATACTGCGTGAGGTCTACTGTTCACAGAACTACTAGTAACGTGGACCATACTATAGGAGGAGATTGATTGATTGATTGATTGAGTACTTTATTTATGTAGATTACAACATATACTGGCTTATACACTTACAATAGCTTACAATCCAGCAAAATTATAGATGAAATTTACATAATATAGACTAAGAAAATAATTATTGAATAAATGATATGAAAAAGTAATTTGTAATATAATAACTATGGATAATTATATTGTTATGCATCTACATAAATTGGCGGAGCTTTGGACATATCAATGTCCATTCTTCGGAAAGAATATTAAAAAATATCCTCCCCACTAACTCTCTACCAAAGATGAAAGAGACAGAGAAAGAGGAAGGAGGAGAAGATGAATAGAAGAAGTAAGGAGTAGAAACACTGTGAGTGAGAGAGAGTGAGTGAGTGAGAGAGTATGAACAGAAAGGAAAAGAGTAGAAAAAGCTTTCAACGTTCGGTTTCCGAGTTTTCACTTCTAGCTGCTCTCTGTCGGATGTCTCTACTTTTCCTCCGCTAATTAGAGCAGATCTGCGGTATCACAGTTTTCTACGCTGAAATCCACTTCAAACAGTCACCATTCCTAATCTTCAACATCCACACTCACCACTTGACCAGTACTGACAGTCGACTTCAACCAAAACCACAGTGAAATTCACTTTAATCTGTCAGAATTCCTCATAAGTAACATCAATACTTTCCATAAAACAAATGCTGACAGCGTAAAGTGAATCTTCCAATATCACAGTAAGTTGGCGTGAGACTTTTTCCAGCCGATGATCACTGACCCAAGTCTCTTGAGGAAAAAACGCAGCCCTGAAAAAAACGTTAGGCTCGACGTTAACAACTGTCGACGTTTTCTTCTGGTTTTGGCCAACCAATAATGCACTTGACACACAAAATTGGTTTCTAAATCTAAAATACTGTCAAACTCTCAAATTAGAATTAATTGTTTCATAACAATAAAAAAAATCTGGTGTGGCGCACTCACACAACTTTCCTTGCCGTTACGAAAATTGATTACCTGACGCTAGTGTTCCCGCGCATCTAAAGTCTACTAATTCAAAGATCTGAGCCAGCTGGTGACAGGACAATAACGCTGGAGACAAACGAGGTCTGCTATATCTTCGTAGTGAATGATTTAATAGAACCAACACTTGCCAACAGTTTGCAATTTAATAATAACATTTTCTCGAATTTCAAGCTTATTTTAAATTTTTGGTGAAAATTTTACTGAACATCAATTATAGAGATTTTCATGCTCAATCTTTCCACCTAAAATTATCTGTTTAAATTGTATCTGAAGCCTGATAATTGGGAATCTGAAATCAAACTTTGAATAGATGAAGCGGAGCTCCTGAAATTTTTACAGAAATGGGACTTGTGAAAGTTGATAGAGCTTATCAATGACTATTTTAGGTATAAATTTGATCAACATTGTTGTAGCCGTTTTCGAGAAAATCGCGAAAAAACTTGTTTTTGACGACATTTTTGCCATTTTAGCCGCCATCTTGAATTGCATTTGATTGAAATTGTTCGTGCCGGATCCTTATATTGTAAGGACCTCAAGTTCCAAATTTCAAGTCATTCCGTTAATTGGGAGATGAGATATCGTGTACACAGACGCACTTACACTTATACACATACACATACAGACCAATATCCAAAAACCACTTTTTTGGACTTGAAACGTATATAAATTTAGAAATTGGGGTACCTTAATTTTTTCCGGAAAGCAATACTTTCCTTACCTACGGTAATAGGGCAAGGAAAGTAATATATTTTCCTTGACGAATAAAATATAATTGTTGAAACAGTTAATATAACATCATGCATACCGGTATATCCTCTATGGAAGGCAGTGGCAAAGTAGAGAAAGTTGATAGAGCTTATCAATGACTTTTCTAGGTATGAATTTGATCAAAATCGTTGGAGCCGTTTTCGAGTAAATCGCGAAAAACCCTGTTTTTGACAACATTTTCGCCATTTTAGCCGCCATCTTGAATCGCATTTGATCGAAATTGTTCGTGTCGGATCCTTATATTGTAAAGACCTTACGTTCCAAATTTCAAGTCATTCCGTTAATTGGGAGATAAGATATCGTGTACACAGACGCACATACACTCACACACACACACACCACACACACACACACACACACACACACACACACACACACACACACACACACACACACACACACACACACACACACACAGACCATTACCCAAAAACCACTTTTTTGGACTCAGGGGACCTTGAAACGTATAGAAATATAGAAATTGGGTTACCTTAATTGTTTTCGGAAAGCAATACTTTCCTTACCTATGGTAATAGGGCAAGGAAAGTAATACTGTCAAACTCTCAAATTAGAATTAATTGGTTGATAACAATGAAAATAAGCCCATGTCCATCGTCCATCTAGGTAAATTCAGGTTTGATTTGCAAAGAGAGCTAGTCCAAGGTAAGTTTCGAGGCTAGACCAATAGTATATATATATATTACTAGTAGTTCTGTGAACAGTAGACCTCGCGCAGTTATAAACAACAGTCTCCTCTAATACTGTCCATCAGAGTAAATTCTGTCCTGTACTGTCGTGTCGGCGAGATATCGGTGTATAAACGACTAATGGCTGTTTGGGTTGTTGTATCGACAATGCTAATAATTTGATGTACACAGCTATGCTGCTATCATCAAAAGCTTACCAAGTTGAAAGCAGAGAAAAGTTGGGAGAGAATACTATACTACTTCAAGTTATCAATTGCATGCCTCACTGCATGCAATTGATAGTCCACACAAAAGCTGTGCTTTCAATAAGTTACATTGAGATATTGAATCGCATGCGTCATTGCATGCAATTTATAATCCACTCGACAGCTGATTTATGATGAATTCTATAGTCTGATTTTTATTTATTTATTTATTCGTTGATACAATATTACAAATCATATGAATATGATCGGGATAGAACAACAGGCATAGCCCAAAACTATTCTGTTCCCAAATTTTGATAAATAATAAAATGTCCGAAAAAATAGGTTATGTTCTTACTGAGGAAATTTAAAGTTCAAAGTTCTGTCCAAGAATATATATTAGCTAGAAATTTTTAATTTAGGATGATTGAAAGACCAAATAATTTACTGTAATATTGGCGTATGAAGGAGGCTCCTTTTCCTTTTATATTATCCTTGAAATGCAAAATTTCCAAAAACCTTGTATATACGTCGACGCGCAATTTAAAAAGGAACATACTTGTCAGATTTCATGAAAATCTATTACCGCGTTTCGCCGTAAACGCCTAACATATAAAAACATAAAGAGAAATGCCAAACCGTCGACTTGAATCTCAGACCTCACTTCGCTCGGTCAATAAAGGCAAGAATTGGCTTATACACGTAGGGGATAGAAAATTCATGAATGACGCATCATCTCGTCTGGACTACGAAACTGATTAACTTGAGATAGTGCATTAAGATTATTAATTTACCGAGGATGGTTGGTTACATGTCTATTTTGAATTCTTCAAGATTTCAGTAGGTCAAGTTTTCAGTTTGTCAAGTGTTAGTATACGATAGTTTAGTATAGTACTCGTAGTCTAGTTGACCGAACGAAGTGAGGTCTAAGATTCAAGTCGACGGTTTGGCGTTTCTCTTAATGTTTACATGTTTATATATTTATATGTTGCGCATTTACGGCGAAAGATTTTCATGAAATTTTACAGGTATGTTCCTTTTTAAATTGCGCGTCGACATAAACACAAGGTTTTTTGAAATTTTGCATTTCAAGGATAATATTAAAGGAAAAAGGAGCCTCCTTCATACGCCAATATTAGAGTAAAAATCAGACTTCATCATACATACTACATCATAAATCAGCTGACAAGTGATTACACAGATGTGTGGAGAAGCCAGTCTATTGCTGTATTTTCATAAGGTCTATAGTTTCAATCAGGTACTTGTGGATGAGAATACTGCGTGAGGTCTACTGTTCACAGAACTACTAGTAACGGTTAGGTATAAATTACTGTATATAGTAACTATAGTTGGGTATAGTTGAGTATACTTGTAGTATAATATACTACAGTATACTACTGTAGTCTATTATACTAACATGTATTACCCATAGGACAATAATATTATTATTCCTATAAATGTATGGAATCATTCAAAGTCAGTTAATTAACAAAAACCTTCCATTTAAACAAGACTGGTGGACTCTGACTATTTTCGAAAAACAAACTAGTTATCAACCGATTAGAAAAAGCTCCTTTACAATAATTATCACCATTATCGGCTAGAATTACGTCACGACGGTTCCAACACAAATTTCGGGACTAGAAAAACGAACCTAATTACGATAGCCGGTGACAAGGCTAATAATTTATTCCTGCCTTATCAGGCTACTAGCGTTACCTAAGTTGAGTTGGACAGAGTTAACCATTTACTAAAACTAAAACCTTTCCAATACGATATAACTAGAGCTTTTAGAACTAAAACAAACTAGAATTAACTGATAATAGGATGCTTTACTTATGTAAATTTCTACTTTTACATAATCTTCAGGCCTAGTGTTCTCACTGTTTAAAGAAGCAAATTTAAGAAGAAAGAAAGTTGGTTTGACAAAAAATTAGAATGACACATTACAACACCGCTTTACCAAACGACGTTTACCAGAACCCCTTCATCTATTCAATCAAGCAAATACTTACTTAACGTCCGTAAAGTAAGTTATGATTAATGAGGTATTTATACATCACGCACATTTAGGTAGGATCTTAAAATAATCATATTTCCAATTTAAATTGAGAACAATTGTTAACAATGAATAGGAAATAAAATAATAAATCTTTAAAAGAGAACGTGAACAAACCAAATTTAATAATAATCGAAAAAAAACTTATTGAAGAGGAAACGATTCAAACAACTATCAAATAGTAGAAAATCTATCTTATATATATATATATATATATATATATATATATATATATATATATATAAAAGCGAAATGGCACTCACTCACTGACTGACTGACTGACTGACTGACACACTCACTCACTCCCAGAACTAAAAATCTACCGGACCAAAAACGTTCAAATTTGGTAGGTATGTTCAGTTGACCCTTTAGAGGCGCACTAAGAAATCTTTTGGCAATATTTTAACTCTAAAGGTGGTTTTTAAGGGTTTAAAGTTAGTCTATTAGCATGTATATTCTTCTTATTCTCTTAATTATAATTGAAAAAAGACCATAAATCATATGTTAATATAGAACTATAATCTAGAGAGAGTACCTCTTCGAAACTGGTAACTAAATTAATGATTTTGTCAGGTTAGCATTAAGTTGAGTTGACTTTGTTAGGTTGGCACCAAGTTGAAGATTGAAATGCACTTAACGCGGAAAATTTGATTGGGCACTGCTACTTCAATCGGAGCTATTCCTGGGAATATTATATTACTAGCCGTCAGGCTCGCTTCGCTCGCCATATCCGTTTAGCCAGACGTTTTGTTTGGACCCCCGACTGGATTGTCCCAACATATGATGAAAATGCTCAAATGAAAAATTCATGAGAGCGAAGCGAGCCTGCTGTTCTCATTCTTGGACGATCCAGTCGGGGGTCTAAGGGGCGGAGCCCCCTGGCTAGACGGATATGGCGAGCGAAGCGAGCCTGACGGCTAGTACTATAATAAAGGAAAGAATTGGCTTATACACGTACGGGATTTGATATTCATCAATGACGCATCATCACGTCTGAACTACTGGACTGATTAACTTGAAATTTTGCATATCGATTCTCCATTTACCAAGGATTGTTCTAGCCTATTTTCAATTCTTCATGATTTCAGTTTGTCAAGTTTTTAATTGGATCCTTGCGGACCACAGGTTACCTGCTAGTCTATAATACTTTCAACAATACATTACTTGCACAAATTTAATTTTGATTGACTAATGGAGAAAAAAAGCGTTCTAAAAGCCTAGCATTTTGATAGATTCGCAGTTCATGCGGCGTAACAAATACAAATTGGCAATTAATCAATCAATCAAGGCTCAAATATAGATCCACTGTGCACACAACATGGCAACTAGCCCACAGCCTACAGAGCAAGAAAGAATGAGCTCATGATTTCACATTAGTTCGATATCAATCACATCATATACGTTCACTCAAATAAACGGGCAAATCACAAAACTAGAAGAATTCTAAAAGCTCTTCATTTGGCTACACCACAGACACCACAGTTATAAAAAACACCACAGTTATTATTATAAATGTAAATTACATTGAAAATAATAAAATGTAAAAAATATTTCTTGTATGTGGCTACACATTAAGGGAGTGTTTTGAATTGTGTTGATGCAGTTTCAAATGATTGTATGTTGAACTGTCACCAAGCAATTCGAGGATCAATAAAGTACTTGAACTGGAAAAATGTTTACCCTTGAAAAGTAATACTATATTCTATTTTATTGCTATTCCAATATATTGGAAAATATATTTTTTCTTGGAAATAAGACTCGTATTTCACTACTGTACATTAAAATCTTGAACAATAGCATGAAATTCAACACAAGTTCTTCGGTGATGAATATATTGGAAAATATATTTTTTCCTGAAAATAAGACTCGTATTTGACTACTGTACTTTGAAATCTTCAACCATAGCATGAACTTCAACACAAGTTCTTCAATGATAAATGCATCAAATAAACAAAATGGACGCCTCCAGTAATACTGTCTTGTGATTGGCTGGCAAGTTCTGAGTGTTACCACTTTCACTTTTGGGCGGTGCTTCGAGCCAACCAATCACAGCCACAGTTGAACCGACTTCAGACTACGTCATCCACTCACCGCTTGGTAAACTTAATAGACGGGAACAGTTTTGAGTAGTCTCTGGATTGTTATTACAATAATAATGAAATAGACTTTTCCTACAGTTACGTTGAAAAGTGGCCATTGCTGCACTGATTACAGAACGCAAAGAATCACTTTTCCGCTCTAGTGCGGGAAAAATTTTTCTGCACTCCAGATTTGCAACATGGCAACGCAAAATACTTAGTAGGTTATATGGAGCAACAGTGCAGCAAAATCAAATGAAGTTGGTAACAGTGACTGCTGTGGCTGCTATAGTGAGCAGAGGTGCAACCAAGCACAACGCGCTAATTATTACTATTATATATTATAACCAAGGACAACATTTTTATTCAATTTGACAATAAATTGAGGTTTTTATCAATAATAAAATTACACAGAAAAACATTTGATGCATTTCAGGCAATTTTACCCATAATTACCCACTTTTCATATTCAATGGTAACTGTAGGAAAAACTTAATGTGAAATACGTGCGCAAAGTTCCTCTGCTGCACTCAACAAACCATTCAGCCCTCGCCTACGGCTCGGGCGTAAACGTTTCTTTCGGTGCAGCAAACTGACACTTTGCGCACTAGTTGCACAAATAACTATATTTAGCTAGCTAATAGACCAAATAGTAGACTATTCGAAATTTATCATAAGTGAGTGGATGATGAAATACCGCATGACAGTTTCGTTTTTAGTAATAATATCAGGGACCGAACTTCGCTCTGGAGTACAAAAGCATGAAAAATTTATTACGAAAGAAGAAATTATAATAACATTCATACAGAAATGTTCTATCTAATCACAGAAAATTGAGATTAATTCCCAGAGGAATGCAAAAATTTCCCTCACAAAGAGGCCCAGTTGCACAAAAGCCGGTTGAATTTTAATCCTGATTAACTTCACGTGAACCAAATCAGCGAAGACCATTTCAAAAAGATGGATCTACTGGAATAATTCCTGATTAATTATCAATCAGGATTAAAAATAACCCGGCTTTTTTGCAACCGGCATAAGTAACTGATTGAATGATTACAAAAGTTCAACAGCTGAGTCATAATTTTGACACGGTCCCACACACATGAACTCGCTCACTCACTTCCATCACCAACAGATGACGAAATAATTATTATCAGCTGTTTTTCCAAGGATGAATAATAATTATCCTTTTAATGTCCTTCAGAGAGTTTTTCCAGGGATGAGACCTACTGCAATCGAATATTTATATAATAAATCTACTATGTTCTGAATTTCGTGAGAGTCATTGTCAGTGCCGTTTTCGAGATCCAGTGAAATACAATCATATCTATATATATATATAAAAGCGATATGGCACTCACTGACTGACTAACTGACTCACTCACTCACTCGCAGAACTAAAAATCTACCAGACCAAAAACGTTTAAATTTGGTAGGTATGTTCAGTTGGCCCTTTAGAGGCGCACTAAGAAATCTTTTGGCAATATTTTAACTCTAAGGATTGTTTTCAAGGGTTTAAAGTTCGTCTTTTAGCATGTATATTCTTCTTCTCCCAATCTCTTAAATTATAATTGGAATTTCCATATCATATGTTACTATAGAACTATAATCTAGATAGAGTACCTCTTCGAAACAGTTGTTAACTGGCAACTAAATTAATAATTTTGTCAGATTGGCATTAAGTTGAGTTGACTTTGTTAGGTTGGCACCAAGTTGAAGATTTAAATGCATTCATCGCGGAAAAATTGATTGGGCACTGCTACTTCATGGCTACGCCATATCCGTTTAGCAAGACGTTTAGTCTGGACCCCCGACTGGATTCTCCTAACATATGATAAAAATGCTCAAAATGAAAAAAGCACGCTCGCCTGCTGTTCTCATTCTTGAACGATCCAGACGGTGGTCCAGGGGGCGGAGCCCCCTGGCTAGACGGATATGGCGAGCGAAGCGAGTCTGACGGCTAGTAAACATATAAACAGAAGTTGCTCGTTTAATAGTATAGGATTCGGAAATGTTTATTTACTTGAATTTTAAATGGTTCAAACAAAAGTTCAATTGAAATGGAATTTTGACAAGTCGATATTATAGAATAGTAATGTTATTATATAATAGAATAATCTTACAATATTACTTGGAGTAAATAACCTCTTGGTTGATTGCTCTATGCTTACGTCATCCAATATCTAATCCATTGAACATTTTTCAAATTATGAATTACTCTAACTACAAGCAAATAGGTGTGCACCATCTACAAAATGTTACTGATAAGTAATTTATTAATTTATTTTCACTTGCAATACATTTCCTCTTGTTATCTCCAGACCTCTCTAGAATTCTAGAACTAAAACTCTGAAGCTAATGTATCTACAGATCTAGTTTTTGTACGATAATTCTAATGTAGACATTTTATAATGCCAGTATACAAGAAACCCAGCTCCTTTTCAGTAAAGAGGATTAGTCTAAATTGTAAGGATGTCTTTTTGTGAAAAGTGCATTCAGTTTGGTGGGAGTGACAGCTGGATCTAGTTCATTAGGTAGGGCTTCTCAAACTTCCTGCATTGTCTTGCCAATCCGTCCAAGGGGGTAATCCGATACACCGCGTCATTCCTTCTTATTCCATCCTCTTATTCTCCTTTTCCCTCTTCTTCTTCTTCCTCAACTTCTTCTTCTTCTTCTTCTATAGAGCAGTGGGTCTACCTTAGAAATGTTGGGAGACATAGATAGCATTCTTGGCTCACTACCATGAAAAGAGACCGAATTGGTGGTAAACTGAGATGAGAGAGGAGGAGAAGGTTTGAAAATGAGAAGGAGAAGGTTTAAAGGTTTCTGTCTCTTTCAGTGATAATAAGGAGATGTGGATGAAAAACTAAGAAGGTAAATAGAAACACTGAAAATATATGAATAAAGAGAAAGTTTAAAAAACTGAGGATAGGAATGGGAACAAGGATAAATATATAAAATGGCAGCTTTGGTGGAGGAGGAAAACTGGAACAAGATTGATTGATTGATTGATTGATTGATTAAAAAACTGAGAATAGGAATGGGAACAAGGATAAATATATAAAATGACAGAGTTGGTGAAGGAGGAAGACTGGAACAAGATTGATTGATTGAGTACTTTATTTATGTAGATTACAATATATACTGGCTTATACACTTATATACAATAGCTTACAATACAGCAAAATTATAGATGAATTTACATAATATAGACTAAGAAAATAATTATTGAACTGTATATGATATGAAAAAGCAATTTGTAATATAATAACTATATTGTTATGCATCTACATAAATTGGCGGAGCTTTGGACATATCAATGTTCATTCTTCGGAAAGAATATTAAAAATATCCTCCCCACTAACTAACTCTCTACCAAATAGAGAGAAGAAATAAAAAAGAAATAGAAGGAGGTGATAAGATACAAGAAAGAAAGAGAGGAGTGAAAAGAACAACATAGTAAGGTAGATAAGAAGACAAACGAATTAAAGAGTAGAAGAAGATTGAAAAAAACGTGAGGGAAGAAGAAGAAGGAAAAGAGGAACGAGAAAAAGTAAAAGATTATACGTAAAAGGAAGAAGCAGCAAAAGAAGTTGAGATATAAGCAGAAGAAGAAGAAGTGGGAGATGTAGCAAAAGATGATTAGGAGGAAGTAGAAAAAAACAAA
Source organism: Nilaparvata lugens (assembly GCF_014356525.2). Lineage (NCBI taxonomy): Eukaryota > Metazoa > Arthropoda > Insecta > Hemiptera > Delphacidae > Nilaparvata > Nilaparvata lugens. Next base: position 39,896,806 of record NC_052514.1, read on the forward strand.
AAGATTAAGTAGGAGATTAGGAAGAAGTGGAAGTAAAAGAAAAATAAGGAGAAGAATCAAAAGAAGTAGTGGAAGAGGAGGAAGACGTAGAAGCGGAAGAAGAGGATGATGATGATGATGGAATCGAAGAAGATTGATTGATTGATTGATTTATTTGTCACATGCTAGGTCTTGAAAAACCTATTGCATTTATACATTACAATAATTATTATACAATGCGAAATTGAAAAATAATAATAAATTAGAAGTATTATTCAAAATATTTACTGAAGAAGAAAAATGATAAGTAAATTCAGTTAAAAGTAATTGAAAAATATAAAACTAAGACAAAAAAAGTATAAGTAAAAATGAAGAGGAGAAATCACACTGGTGAAGATGAAATAAAGAAAGAAAGAAAGAAAGAAAGCAAGAAAGAAGAAGAAGAAGAAGACAATAATAAGAAGACGACGACGTCGACATGATGCGATGAAAAACAAAAAGAAGTGAAAAGAGTGGAAATAATAAGATGAAGAAAAGGTAGAGGGATAAAAATTAGAAGAGGAAGAAGAAGAAGAGAAGTGAGAAGAACGAAAGAAAGAGATAGAAGAGAAGGGAAAGAAGAGTGACACGTCTTGGCAACTACATGAGCTAATAGTTGAGAATAGAATAGACTGGTGGCATCCTGTGATCCGTTTGGCCCGAGCTAAATCAAACCAACAATCATGTGAAACCAGGATCACTGCCAACTCCAATGGGGAGAGCAGCCACCCCTCCAACATACAACCCAAAATCTTTATTGTTCCACCATTCGTCTCCACCAACTGCCTTTTCACAATCTATCTCTTTTTGTTATGAATTAGAAGAGAAGCAAATTTGAACAAAATGCGTTT